>NC_046639.1:10170913-10498753 GCF_900324485.2 Mastacembelus armatus | reverse complement strand
CATGTCTGTGCCCAGGGGCCCATTGTCTCATAAGTCCATGTCTGTCAGATAAAGGTAGTGGATGTACACCATAGTTTGTTTGCATGTTGTCTTTAAAATGAACTGGTTTAAAGTGTTTGAGGGGCGATTTGGCAAAGCATTGATCTGATATAGCTCTAACTGATGAACTGTTGATCAATTACTGACTGAGAACCAAGTAGAGATGGCAGCTATCAAAGTTGCGTTATCTCCTCTTAAAAGAAAAAAAACAGTGATTCACCATTGAAGGGGCAGGTTAACTATCAACCAGGGAGTCACTCCACCTCTCCTCTGGTTAGCTGCATGAGAGATGAGGAGAATTAGGCGAGCTTTGCTGTCAGTCACTGGTCTCCTCTCTGATACCAGTAGGTTCCCCCACCCTCAACTCGGCCAGGGAGCTACCTTGGTACTGGGTGGAGCTAGGCTTAAAAAGAGGGAGGGAGGTTAGTGGAGGTGTATGGGGGTGTGAGAAAAGAAGGAGGAGGGGGTGGGGGGCACATTAGCTTCTTGGAAGTCTTTCTGCCCGACTGTCAGGTAGTTGAGAATTTGTTTGTCCAAAGCACTGGCAGACATGGACATGGCAGACTACAGCGAAGCTCTGGACCCAGCCTATACCACGCTGGAGTTTGAAAACATGCAAGTGCTCCCCTTGGGCACAGGTGAGTCACATATATGCAATGCTGGCATTGAACTTTGAAACTTTTACTGATTTAAAACTGTGGTCAGAAGAGGACCAAAGGGGAACTCTGGCATGAAGTGATAAAAAGGGGTCATCTGTCCATCTGCAGCTGCCCGCAGTAGGATGATCCTGTGGAGTGGTCTACTTTTATCACCTTTGGGTGCAATAGTAAAACAAGAGATTTAAGACATTACTTTTTAAGCTGTTTCATCTTGCAGAGTGATGTGATGTCAAATTGATGACAGTGGGGTATTTATTCTGTGGTGAAGCAGTAGTTTGAGTATATGATCACCTTTCTCCTGTTACAACTGGTCTGTTCCCACAGGGTCTAAAGTGAAGGAAAAAAGTTCAGTTTTTTGAGGGTGCTTACAGTGACACTAGCTTATTTATATATGCAGTCTCCCATGACATCTGAGCCCAATTCTAAAATTTCCACTGAGTGTAGAAAAGAAAATTTTGATATGCAACTTAGTTTTTAAGCTACCTCGCTATTCAACTTCATCATTTTCACATTTACACTTACAGCGGTGTTGAGCTATATCATTTCATGAGTCAGCCTGCAATTTTTAATCTATAGCATGTGTCATGACATTCTCTGTGATTGATTGACCCAGTTTGATGACTGTGAGGGTGACTAAAAAGAAAACTGTCTCCATTGATTGCCTTTTAAAAGGTAATCAAGCTCACATCAATTATGCTCTGTTGACTCTGAACTACTCAAGCAGGTTCTCATGAAGGCCGGTTTTGATCAGCCGTCAGTGGAGCTGATCAGTGTATTCACTTGGACAGTTCACACCTTCTTTAGTTAAACCATCTTGGCAATCTGTCAAGTAGAAACACAATTTTACAGCCTCTGAACTAGTCACCAAACATATTTCTTGATGTCTCTTCAGTATCACCTTTTCCCTGGTGCTGACCCAATGTCTCTTTCTCTCTTCCCTCTTTGTGTCAGACTCATCACCGGCCGAAAGCACCAACATGAACACTACAGGCCACCTGGCAGCAGGTAGTCTTTGTGCTATATGTGGAGACAGAGCCACTGGCAAACACTATGGAGCCTCCAGCTGTGACGGCTGCAAGGGTTTCTTCAGACGCAGTGTCCGCAAAAACCACATGTACTCGTGCAGGTGAGGACAGGAAAGGCCTATGACTGAACAAAGAGAAATATAGTACTTAAATTTTTAAATTTTCTACTGATGTGACACTGAAGCAAAACAATACACATGCAGCCCTGACACTGCAGCTAGTCCCCAACTAGCTATATGCTTATGTGTGTCAGTGAAAAACAGACAAAACCAAAGGAGGAGCTGGAAACTGCAAAATGACTGGCAGTTTTGTGTGATTCTTTAATTATCAGAATTGTTGTTGATTAATGCTCTGTCTATCAACTATCAACATATCTTTTTTGAATGTGACATCACTCTCCAGGTTCAACAGACAATGCATTGTGGACAAAGACAAGCGAAATCAATGCAGATACTGCCGGTTGAAGAAATGCTTCAGAGCTGGCATGAAGAAAGAAGGTAGAAGACTTATCTTTTCAAAGCAAACTGAAATTTAGGATTGTAGCCTCAATCTAGGCATCCCTGTCAAAACAACAGATTCACTTGACCAAAAATAACAGAATTTCCCACTTAATCAGCAAATCAGTGTGTGCTGTCGCCACTGAATTGACACGATTTTTTGTGTGTTGCAATACCTGGGAGATTAGGACTTTGTTAATGTTCACTCCACAGACCACTGAAGTCTCTGACCAGCTTATGCTGAGCAAACACTTCAAAGCAATAATAGCCATATACTGATAAACATGACAACACTGGAAGACTTATTTTTCTTTTTAATTCCTCAGAATCCATCCATCATGTAAGAAATTACATGATAAGAATTACATTCTTTCTCTTTATTTTAAATTGACTTTTCACATGTTTGCACTGAATTTGCTAAATGAATACAAATCTGTATTTGTTTTAGCTGTGCAAAATGAGAGAGACAGAATCAGCACCAGGAGATCCAGCTATGAAGACAGCAGTTTACCATCCATCAATGCACTCATCCAGGCAGATGTACTATCAAGACAGGTACTAAATCATCTCTGAGACTCACATCTAACTCCTCTTAATAACCTGTAACACAACATCAAATGACTTCACATCTGCATTCTGCTGTGTAGATTACCTCCCCTGCTCCAATACTGAACGGCGACATAAGGACCAAAAAGATCGCCACCATCATGGACGTGTGTGAGTCCATGAAACAGCAACTGCTAGTCTTGGTGGAGTGGGCCAAGTACATCCCAGCCTTCTGTGACCTACCCCTGGACGACCAAGTAAGAGTCATACGCAGACACAGGACACATAGCTGTAGAGACACTATGGTCACTCATCAACCAGCATACTCAGAGGCGCAGAGAGGGCTGAAGGAGCATAGGGTCATGTTCTTAATTAAATAAAAAGTAGAGAAGTTAAATGAAGATACATTTTATAAATCTCTGAGGAACACAGAGGTTTTCATCACTCAAAAGCTTGAACTCTTCAACCCGAATGGTTAATGTATTTTAATCCTGAGTTAGAATATGATTAGCTGCTTTTAAAGTTATATCCCACTTCACAAAAAAGTGCAGAATCATTAACAGTGTGATCAACAGGTCTTAGTAACTGATTTGCTGATGTTATAAAATGAGGGATCCAATGTCTCCTGCTGCAGTTTTTTTCATGCTGTCTTTAAAATTTCAGTTTACACACCAAGCTTCAGGTGACATAATACTGACATTAGAATAAATTATTATTACACAGATAATGAATAAATAAACTCACTGTGATTTTCAGGTGGCGCTACTGAGAGCTCATGCCGGAGAACATCTTCTGCTCGGTGCTGCAAAAAGATCCATGCTATACAAAGATATCCTCTTATTAGGTACAGTACATGAGCAAATATTTTACCATGCTCATATTTAAACATTACACAAAACAGTATTATGTCTTCTGAGACTAAACTCTAATGTAGTGCTTTGTAAAATATGTTTCTCCTGCAGGAAATGACCACATCATTCCCAGAAACTGCCCAGAATTGGAGGTGGGCAGGGTAGCAGTGAGGATCCTGGATGAGCTAGTGCTTCCTTTCCAGGAGCTTCAGATAGATGACAATGAATATGCCTGCTTGAAAGCCATAGTTTTTTTTGATCCAGGTACTACTACTATTGCTATTGCTTGGATCAAATTATAAGTAAGGCGTTCAAAAGCTAGGATGTCACAAGAGCATACTGTACATACTACATACAGACTCAAAGTTACAACTCCTTAACACACTTCTTTGTAACCACCCTGCTTTTGTTTGCCCACAGATGCAAAAGGTCTGAGCGACCCTGGAAAGATCAAGCGGATGAGATACCAGGTCCAAGTTAGCCTGGAGGACTACATCAATGACAGGCAGTACGACTCTCGAGGCCGCTTCGGGGAATTGCTCCTGCTTCTGCCAACACTACAGAGCATCACCTGGCAAATGATTGAACAGATCCAGTTTGTCAAACTCTTTGGTATGGCCAAAATTGACAACCTGCTACAAGAAATGCTTCTTGGAGGTGAGCTCTTTCTGAACATATGGTGGAATGTGACTTTTGCACTTCAGTCCAAAATATGAAATCTATGCATGCAAACACTATCCCCTGTGGGGTTGCTGTAGATTTTAAGACAGACTGTGTGTTTTCTTTCAGGTTCTGCTAATGAAGCTCCACATGCACCTCACTCTCTGCACCCCCACCTGGTTCAAGAGCATCTTGGCACCAATGTTATAGTGACTACCAACATGCCAACGACAATCCGTAATGGTCAAATCTGTAAGTACAAAACACGTAACTATAAAATGTTGTCCCTTCTAAGTTTTATGTCTTCAGTTTAGACATAAAGTTTTTGCATACCCACATGCAGTAAATCGAGGTTCCCATGTATCCCAGTTTGATCAGGATATTTATCTAAGTGAAGTGAAATTAATCATATTTTGATTAACAAAATCAAATTTCACTAACCCAGTTCCATGTGCAGCCTAGTCAAGTAGCTGGAAGGACAAACAGGCTAGGCAGAATAATCCTCTAAATTCTTCATGGAAGCTAATCTGGCTTATTTTGTTGAAGAGAGCTTCTGTTATTTTTTCTGAACATGTTTAATGCGCTGAGAAATTTCACAAAAGTGCTTATTGCTTATCTGAAAAATTGTGTTTTCCCAAGACATGTTTTACCACAGAATGATGAATATAACTTGCTCCTGTTCCTTTCTGTTCTATTTTACAGCCACTCCTGAAACCCCAATCCCGTCTCCGCCCACTGCCTCCAGCTCAGAACATTATATAATGGCTCAGGGGGTCATAGCCACAATGCCCAAACAATCAACCTCCATCCCTCAGCCGGCTATTACAAAGCAAGAGGCTATCTAACAACCCTCTGAATCCTTACTCCTTCAGTTTTTATTTTGTTAACCAAGGGTCTTTATATGAAAGTTTGTATGCAAACAGCTTTGAAGCTGTTAACTTGACTGAAACAATAAAATAGCTAAATGTCCCTGGCAGAATGTCTAGGCTTCAGGGTTCCAGGTTTTCACATATGCAGCTGCGGTTGAGCTTCATGCTCGGCAAAAGCCACACAAAATTTAAGCATGGAAACTTTCCAAGCATTCAGTTGTTGTGCAAGATTGACTCTTACAAGAAGTACATTGTTGTATATACAGTTTATTATTGGGTAGCATCACGTCTTTAGCGTGGCCTCAGTGTGTGCAGTAAGGCTTATGTTAGACATGGTGATGTGATCATGTTAGTGTTTTATGAATGTTACAATTGGCCTTACATTGTCATGTATTTAGTGTTGCACAGTATTTTATATTATGTTTCTTAGTGAAAAAGTGGTTTTAGACATGTAATTGTATCAAAGCTAAAGGAAAGCCTTTTAATGAGCTCATCTGTTTGTGGTCTCTTAAATACAGTGGCCTATTCTGTGACAAAACCAGAAAACATCTGAGATTTGTTTTATCTGGTGAAAATGCATATTAACAGTAGTAAAATTTAACAAGTAAACATTTTCCGTAACTATTATGATTTGTAATATTTAAAATCCTAGAGTATGATGAACTCTGTGGTGCCACTTCGCAGGCGTACACAGTGAAAAAATGTCCCACAGTTTGTTGTACTGGTTTTTGTTTAGTACTGTCAAGGTTGAATAAATTGTGCCTTGTAACCTGTATTGCCTTATAAAAACAGGAAATGTTTTGCCTTAAAATGTGAAGATGAATGAATAAATCTTAAGGTCTATTTTTACATTTTCTGTAGCCTGTACTTTCTGATTTCTGTGATTATAATTGACAAGGGGAATGAATGGGATCATTTGAATAAATTACTAAATATGTATGATGGAAAGTCTCTGGAGATAAAAATGGGTCCAACGTGGCAGTGCTGATTCATGGGTAATCTAATGCAACACATTGCTGATAAACTGCCATAAAACAATTACAGATAACAGTGATTCAATAAGACAGAGAGTAGGGACAATAACTTGAAAGAAATATTTCTACAGACTATTTAGACTCTACTATAGACACCTCCAAATATATCTAGATATAACATTTTCCTTAAGAAAGACACCAGAACCTTACATAAAAAAGTATGTGAACCCCTTGGAATTAACCGGATAAACACAATTTGCTTCAGTTGATACATAATTTTAATTTCTCCTGTTTTTAGGAACACACCCATTAAACATTCACAAGTGAAGTGAACCCATAGACTAATTACTTCAATGAAAGGTAATTGGAGTCTTGCATACCCATACAATTTAGAGCTACTTTGACTGATAAAAGACACTCAGACATTTTATGTTTGCTGTTCATAAGAAGCTTCTGCAGATGTGAGTTATGCCTTGCAAAAAGGAGATGTCTGGAAATCTATGATCAGGAGAAGTTGATCTGCATAAGGCTGGAAAGGGATACAAAGTCATCTCTAAGTGTTTAGGCATCCATCAGTCAACAGTTAGACAAACTGCTTATAAATGGACAGTTTAGTACTGTGGCTACTCTTCCTACAAGTGGGCACCCAGTCAAGATGACTCCAAAGGCACAATGCAGAATCATCAATGACATAAAGAAGAAGCCATGACGAACAGCTAAAGACTTGAACTTGCAAACATCACTGTTTGTGAGTCTACTGCATTTAAGACTGAACAGGAAGGGTGTCCATGGCAGAACATGATTGAGGAAGCCACTGCTCTCACCCAGACCTTAACCCCATAGAGATGCTGTGGAATGACCTCAGAGAGCCGTTCATACTCAACATCCAAGAATATGGCTGAGCTGAAGCAGTTCTGTAAAGAAGAATGATCCAAAATTCCTCCTGAATGTTGTACAGGTCTGATCCAGAGGTTTGACCAGCTCTTAACTCTTAAGGTTCACTTACTTTTTCCTCCAGCACTATGAATGTTTAATGGGGGCTTTCAATAAACAAAGAGAGAAGTTAGAATTATGTGTTACCAACCTAATCACATTGTATTTGTCTACTGTTGTGACTAAGATTAAGATTTTTATGGCAATTTACACAGAGAACCAGGTAATTCCAGTGGGTCAACATACTTTTTCTTCCCAGTTTACCTTAAAAATCTCAACATGACCTGCAGCCTTTAATGACAGCTGAATAAGTGGCTAATTCTGCCATCTACTGCATTGAACTGATACACCTAATCTGTCACACACCGAGTGGCCTATTTTATTTTTACTGTAGTAAAAGTGAAATTAGCCCAAATCAGTCCCATGATACACATTGACTGATAAACTGACTCAGGTGCATGTATACTATGCAGTAAATACAACCTTAGTGTACAAATCAAAGGCTTTATTTTAATATTCCTTCAGGTGCATTCATATAAATGTGCGTGTTGCCACATACTAATTTCAGTACTCAATAAATCACGAAGATTTAACGTTATGTTATTTCAAAGATGTGAGATTCACGTAGCTACACTAGTGACGTTTTGCATTACATGTTTAAATACATTGCAACGTTTTGAAAAAAATGTTTTTATACTGAAAACTATATTTGGTACACTTGGTAAACTATTCCTGCCTGTATAGTTTTGCCTTTGAGCATGCGCCATGATATGTTTGCTAGTTCCTGAAGCGCGCAGCTCGAGTCTGCTGGTGCGTCAGGACGCATCACATGTTACAAATGAACCAATGAAAAAACGCCGCTTTTCGAACCGGAACAAGGATTTTCTTGGCAGGTCGGTTGAGATTTTTTTGTAGTTTAGAGACATTGCAGCTATCCTTGCAGCATTTTTGTCATTTGCCAGTGTATGCTACTAAAAACATGTATGTCTTCTAATAAGCGTAATGTTAAAATGTATTTTTCGGGTTGGTATTTCGTCATTATTCCGAATTTAGTTCTGTCGCAGCGGTTCTGTTCGGGGCCAGGTCCTAAGCACACAGACGACGAGCCGGGAACACCGGTTAACGCTTTTCTGAGAAGCTATTGTCACATCAATATTTGTTGGCCTATTCCTGTAAAGCTGTATAAACTTTGATAACGTTACGCTTTTCCCTTACTTTTATTTTTCTTGTTGACTGTGTTGCCTCAGGTAATGTTTCAGTATGCCTGTAGTGGGCTAGGTCTGTAGTAAAACATTTGGGTCTGCTGGGTATGGTCATTCTGGGAGATGAGAGTCTGTGGTGCGGCTGAACACTTCTATAACGGATTACTTCCAGCTGAATCAACAGGTTTACGACACAGTCACCTTATGTATTAGACTGCATTAGTATTAAATACATGTATGTACTAATCTGACAACTGAGTGTGTATTTGGATGACAGTATTTCTTACTTTTAGTAATTACTTCTTCTACTACTAAAACAATGTGGGGCACACCTGCCAGAAGCTCAATGATTTCACACCGTGCCTGGTTCCTCTTCTGTGTTGCTATCCAAACAGCTCCACTTAGTCAGTCCATGGCTGATCAGCACGAGTCCATCGATCTCAGGTCTCCTCCAGTGGACCGACCAGCAGGTACAGGACTCGGCTGGTTCCCCCGAGCCCCCCCACCCATCTACTCATGTACCCTGACCCCTGAACTGGTGGCGAAGGCACGGGAGGAGCTCCAGGAGAAACCAGAGTGGCGACTTCGGGATGTCCAAGCACTGAGAGACATGATACTGAAGGTTTTGCTTTGGGCTCTTATGTCATATATAACTTATATTTTATTTCAAACCTATATGAACACATCTAGGACTTAACATGAATTCACCAAACTCCAGGTGCTAACTAGAATGAGCTTGTTTAAATTTGTCTTGTTAATTAATCACCAAATAAACAAGAAAATGAGAGATGTCAACTAGACCCGCTCTGTTTATTTATGTATTTATTTTTGATTTCCTAGCTTTTGGGATGTGTCTTTATCCAAAGAAATCAATTGATTTTTTTCTGCCTGACTCTGCAGGAACAACCCAATCTCCGAACAAGATTGGACGACGCATTCCTCCTGCGCTTCCTGCGGGCCAGGAAGTTTGACTATGATCGTGCCCTACAGCTGCTGCTCAATTATCATGCAGGTCGTAAAGCCTGGCCAGAGGTGTTTCACGACCTGAAGCCATCCACAGTGAAGCATGTCCTGGATCTGGGCTTTCTCACAGTGCTACCACGGCCAGACCCCAATGGAAGATACATCCTCTGTCTCCGGCCAGGTTGGTGTCAGTTTCCTCTTCATTTGAGAGTTCAGTCATTTTGTAATGACTTACGCATTATATAATTACTATTTCTTATTTAGCTGTCACCTTACTCACTCAAGCCCAAACTTGGTGTATTTTTTGTATGACATAATAAACAGTTACTGACAGTTCTTCCAGTAAAATGCATCACCCATGATTAACAACAATCTCCTTTTACAGGAAAATGGAAACCAAATGATTATCCATTTGTTGATAATGTGAGAGCCCTATATCTGACCTTGGAGAAGTTGATACAACCAGAGGAGACGCAGGTGAATGGTATTGTCATCTTAGCTGACTACAGTGGAGTGGGTATGTCACAAGCCTCCAATCCAGGCCCGTTCCTTGCCAAAAGAGTTGTGAGCATCCTCCAGGTAAGAGATCAAACATGTTTGAGTTGAATATATTTTAAAATAAAACCAGCAAAATATAATATTTAGTTATTTTAAAAGATATATGATTGTAGTGTATTCATTTTATATTGTTATAGCACAGTAGTAAATATGGTAACACAGAAAAAAACAAATTTACAGCAGTGACTCTTGAGCACTGCCTCTTGTTGTTTGTCTTGACTGCAGTGTGTAATATTTACATCGACACACAGACACATTTGAGAGGAACCAGCTGTGACTGTTGTGAATGCAGTTTCTGTTCTAATTCACAGGATGGCTTTCCAATCAGAATCAAGGCTGTTAACATAATTAACGAGCCCAGGATTTTCAAAGGCATCTTTGCTATAATTAAGCCTTTTCTCAAGGAGAAGATGGCAGAGAGGGTAACTATTGTCCTTCAGTTGTCTGTGGCTCTTTTGTTTTTAACATTGGAGTATTTTGAATTGTGTGCCTCCCTTTTATCTCTAGGTTGTGTTCCAAAATAATAACCTAGTTTCATCTTTCTTTTCAGAGAAATGAACTCAGACCACCAGAAACAACCCCATATTTACTGACATCTCATGAGACGGGTTGCTTTACATTCATTTAAACATGCAGGATCTGGTTTTTATTCATTTTGGGGTTTCAGGAACACATTTTAAACATAACATTGACATGTTATCACCTTTTAAGTTAATATGGATAACTTGTGAGGATATAGTTGCTTATTTACATGTTCAGCATATGGAACAGCATTAATGCTTTAGTAGATTTATGTTGAGAATGAACCAAAAATAAGGTGCTAGACTGTAAAAGCAATGAGGTGAAAAGAAGCTATAGAGCTCAGTAGAGCTCAAGGCAACTGGAGAGCTGGGTGATAATTCTCTGTGGCTATTCAGTTCAGTTCATTACTATAACTGTCTCCTTTCACATTACATGAAATACTGATTAAAACCCCTTTAAATAATGAAGCTGATGTTAAGACACTGACTGACTGACGTCACTGACATGGTATTTCTGCTATCTCCTCACACAGTATATCCTCCACGGCTCAGACCTGGGCTCTCTGCATCGGAACATCCCCCAGTCAGTTCTACCAGAAGAGTATGGTGGCCTTGAGGTCCAGCTGGACATGTCTGCATGGTCTAGAGTGCTGCTGGACTGTGACGAGGAGTTTATAGTGGAGTTCTGCCAGCCAGATCCACTAGAGGGCGTAGTGCTCCCAGACTCCATGCTGTTTGAAGGCGAGCAGGGCAGCGGGCAGGATGATGACACCTTTAGGGGGCTGCGCTCACAACTTTATTACTGTTACTAATGCACAACATAAATGCACTTCTGTTTCATATGAAACATAGATTTTTAATGGGCAAGATGCCAATATTATACATGATTTATTTTACTAACTAGACAGTCTTATTTCGTTTGTATGTAGCCCAGCATTCAATCATTGTTCTAAGGCAGCTGAGGACTCAGGAGAAGAAGCGCTTCATATGCGTATAAAGTCATTATTGATGACCTCTGTGAATTTATTTCTATTATCAAAGCATAAATTCACATTTTTTTAACAGTCAGGTGGTCATATAAGCATTGAAACAATCTTTGCTTGATGTACTCATTCCCTCTATCCATAATCACCATTATATGATACCTCCCCTAATATACTCCCTATGTAAGAGACAGGACAAAAGGTAAAGTCCTCATTTTGTGTTTAGCCGGAGCTAAAATGAGGCATCAAGTTAGCACCTCCTACAGTTTACAAAGTTCTTTCTTTCTTACAGCTGCTCCATGTGGAAAAACTAGCAAGAGAAATGCAAAAAGTGAATTTCACATTAAAAACATTTGAGTCAACTTTTCTTCAAGCAGACAAGGAAAAAATTTGAATAAGCCTGTAATATTTTCTACTACAATATTCTAAAAACCACTTCTGTAAGTCCCATCTCTTGAGTTTGTTTAGTAACTGCGTAGTGGCACTCAGTCATACACTGGTCATTAGTGCTCTGTCTGCATGGTTGTATCGTGCCATGACTTAACTTAAAAAAGGGGAGACAGTTTTTGTGTATGTAACTGTCTAATACATTGCCTTAAAACTGTAGATTCTCTTTGGATGTATTATAATTCATGTTGGATTTGTGTGTACCAAAGCAATATTCATGTGTATTCTCTTCAGGGCTTTGTTTTACGCATAAGGGTGGATATACTTCACTGCTAGTAAATGGAAATAGATGGCTGGTGTGGTAGCATGAATAATGTAGTATATTTACTGGTAAATGTCTCTGGTCAGTATATAACTCATACATGGTATTTCAGGGCCTTTGTTTAGTTGAAGCTTTTTTTTCGCCAGCTTGAATCTTCTGAGAGGAATACTCTTCTAAATTCAGATAATCTGCCTTGTGTTTTTTTGTTTTTTTTAAACCTTTTTTTGACCTGTTTGCCTGTTTTAATGCCATTACTAATCACAGGGTTCACGTGGAGACTAGAACATCAAGTCCTGACTTTACAGACATCTGATTTGCCAAATTTTACGTCAGGCCATGTACACAAATGTGCAATAATTATGAATATGTTTTCTTGTGGTAGCCCAAAGCCAATTCCAATAGTTTTTAGTCTTTTTTTATTTTAAGCAGACTATAAGCTGTATTGTGTGGAGGATATTTATTATTGGTAGTGTACACAGTAAACTAAAGTTCAGACAGAGAAAATGCTATTTGTGTCTTGTTTGCCATGTGCACGCTGTTGTTGGCAGGGGATGGTGGTAGTTGTGGGTATAATTGCAACTGACTTGAGCAGTGTTTCTCAAACTGGACTCACTGGTCTTCAAACACATCAGACATTCAGCGGCGGAACAAGTTTTTTTTTTAATTTTTTTTTTTTAATATACTTCAGTCAAAGTAGCAATACTACAGGGTAAAAATACTCCCAGGAAAGTCTTAATGGTAAAAAGTAAAAAGTTCAATGTTTCTGAACTGTAGTAGTGTAATCTGTATTAAAATACAGACTGAGCAGCATCACCTCAGTTACAAATATGGGCAAACAGACTATGTTGAATGATGTCAGGGTGGATGTCCACTACCTGAAGCAGTAGGACAATGACCCTAGACAGTGAAGTAAATTACTACAGAATATGACATCATGCAAAGAAAATTTGAAGGGGTCCAAATGTCAGTGCTCACGTTTCTTTAAATTTTCAAGTCGATAGCGGTTAATGTGGGGTCCAAGGTGACCTTGAGAGAATTTCAATTAAGTGGTTCACTGTATTAGATTGCGAGGTTGCAATCTAAAAAAGACCCCTGATCGAACATAGAAATTCTATGCATTTTAAACAATGTCTTACAGTCGAGATGAAAATCAGTTTGGCATGTGAGCCTGCTGGGTTGATACTGGACCACTGCCGCCTGAAGCACGTACATAGAACTCATTAATTTGTTCCATCTCTTTCCTGGGATTTTGACTATTTTAACTCCACTCAACCTACACTGTTGGATATTGTGGGTCTCCTGTTTCCATGACATTCATTTATTGAACACGACTGCCGTGTGCTGAATACTCATGCAGTAGGACTTGATCACAAAACAAAAATAAAAGAGGCATATCAAATAAAGAAGCACTCCAAATATGAAGTTCAGTTTTCTTGTCATGAAGAGTACTACTCAGCCTGTAAACAGCTGTATAATGTCTGTGGCTCTGGAGGAGAAAAAAAAATGATGATGTAGTGAATTCATCACAGTGATGTCATCAGGGTGTTTTACATAGAGCTTGCATCTTAAAAATTATTTTCAACCTATTTCCCAAGTTGCAGCTACAAGCTAACCTATTTATTTCACAAAAATACATATTTCTGTGAATTAGATTTGATTAAGCTGATCCATTTTATTAGTCTATACATTATTATAAAACAGTGAGAAATATCCATCTCAGTCCATGATACCTTCAAACATTTGATTCTGTATAACCAACAGTCAAAGACCCCCCTAAAAATGTCTAGTCTACAAAGAAAAGTTGTAAAAGTTGAAAAAGATCCTTTTATTAGGTTATCAAACTAGTTACCAATCATTTTTCCTTGTATTTACTAATCAGTTAAGTGAACTGGCTGCTGCAGCTTTATTGTGTCATCCTTGTCAAATTGTGTAAATGAAAATGTGTAGTCCTGTAATAAATTCTCATTCATGCATGTAATGCTGGTCAGTTTGTTCAAGCAGAGAGCCTATATGAACATTTTAGAGGCTGCAGTCAGTGCTGCTGTTGCACTGTATTGTGTTGTAGATGTGTTCAACACCCAGACCCTCAGGGACCCCTGGGAGTCTGGGTGTTGTGATAATTTTGGAGAATGTAGTTTGTGGGTGCTGTTGAAATATATTTAATTCTACTGACAAATAGCTCTATAATTGTGCTAAACACATTTATATCAGTGAGGTTAGGGTAAACAGCAGAAACACCTTGTGTAATGCAGGCCATTATAGTAGTTAATGCAGCTTGAACACAGACCGAACCTTACCCCCTTCATGAAGGAGAATTTATTGCACGACTGCTGTACTTGACTGCATTAGTTTTAGCTGTGTGTCCCTAATGATGTGCCAGCTGGTTGTATAATACACCAGAGATGATCCGTCCATATGCAGTGGAAAGAGTTAAACAGGCTACGTGAGAAACATCTGGGGGTTCCTGACAGGAAATCTCATCACTTGGGTTGTCTGGTTGTTTAATGTGTGTCTAAATAAAGCTGTCATGACATAAAACCTACAATGCCCCCCCCCCCCCCAAAAATGATAGTGATGAATGATGATGTGTAAGTGCAGTGCGCTGCTGGCTCCAGCCCACAGAGGAGTGGGAGCCTCTACAGGCTCTGTCTGATTGGCTCAGAGATGGCTAACTCCATTTTGGAAAACAGCTGTTTGAAGACACAACCTTTTCTCTTTGTTTTCTGACGGCGCCCTGAGGAGGACACCCAGCCTTCTAACAACCACTTCTTCTTCTACCACACCTTTATTTTTTTTTTTAAATCACCGGCTTCGGTGTCGGCTTGCTGCGTCTCTGTGCTTATTGCCAGGAAACTTGACTGGGCTCCATGGTGTTACATGTCCATTGTAACAAGTGGATAACAGGAGGCGACTCGACCGAGGTTAGTTTTGCGCTTTCTTCCTGCGCCTTTTTTTAACGTGCATGTTGGTGCCTGGACCTAGTCGACAGGTAATGTTGGAAGTGAGTGTCCGTGGGGGACCGCCGAGTCACGAAGCGAGTGAGGCATTTTCCCACCAAGCAGCTCAGCGTTAGACAATACATATTTCTCCATCACTGTGTCTGCTTATGGCGGGTTACGTCCTACATGTCGATGATGTAGACATGTTTCCTCGAGTGTCTGAGCGCGTCCATTGTGCTGGGTGTCCGTGTGTGTTGCGTGCACGGTTTAAAGGACTGGTATGCGCGTCCTTCCCACACATTAGCTGCTGCAGCCTGGGTAGCTTTTCCAAAGCCCCCCGGTCTCCTCTTTTTCAACTCTGCTCTGTTTTTTACTGTGTTTTTGTCAATGCACCTAGCCGAGCCGCCGTGTACACGCAGCACGTTGTAGTTCCTTAACTCAGTAAAAACAATGCAGCTTTTAGTGGAAACAGTCTGTCTGTTGAGCGAAGGAAGAACATATCAGTGCAGCTTTTTTTGTTACTGGAGGTGAATCTTGGAGGAGCACGGATGCGGGTGGAGGTGGTTCTCAGACACTCAGCTGTAGCTAGCAGGCTGGGGGCGGGGGCACCCCGGGACCCCCCACTTTGCATGAGTGTTGCTGGGCAAGTGCCAGTCGCCGGGCATGGGGGCTGGAGAAAATAAATACTGGCCTCTTGCCTGTCTGTGCTGATTTGCTTCACTCTTGACTGGCTGACTGTAACCACAACGGTGCTCTTCCTCAAACTGAGCGCACAGTGAATGTAGACGTCAAAATAGCAGGCATTCTGGTTACATTCAAGTAACAAGGCTTAGCAGAATGACAGCTTGTCTTTCTAGAATAGTGTAATGAACTGTGTTAAAACCAGGGTGGAACTGTGATATGTAATGATTTGGCATGTCATGGCTTAGGGAAACTAGTACACATCCGTGGTGGCATTTCAGATTACAGATTTTGGAAAGAAAAGCGGGCAACTATGTGATCCTGGGCCGGGGGTAAAGATATAACTTGAAGGAAAGAAAGCAAAGGTCATACGTATGGGTCAGTTAAACTACAGATTACTAGCTTGATTAAGTAATGATGTGTGGTAACTTCTTCTTACTATACTGTGAAAGACGACAATGACAAGGAGCATATCCTGATAATGTAGAAACTGGAATTAGGGGATTTTGGCTTGTTCACTTAAAAAAAAAAAAAAAAAAAACATTTCAGATGATTTAAAAAAACAAATGCACATCTGTTTTGACAAGAGCTTCAGATGATTGTGAATATTTCTGGCAGGACAAAAATGTTGACGTTCGAGATCACATCTGTTTTTATGTCTGGTAAAAATTACATATTGTAAAGGGATTAATTCTCTTCATTTTGATATCAGGGTTAGTTCTCAACTGCCCAGAGACTCTTGTTTGTACCAGCTAACCAAAGATGGTCTGTTATCGTTCAAAATGGCCAAGGGAGATGGAGTGCAGCCAGCACAGAGAGCGTAGTGATGCTAAAAAAAACACTGCTACTGGAGAGAGACACACATGCCCTGCTGACCTTGGACATAACCATACAAAACCTGCCCTGCTGTATTCCAATCATATTTACCTACTTCAATCATATAGAAGAAAATAAAGACCAACTGGCATTAAGATTACATGTGCTCATTTTCTGGCTGTTATGAAGGCTGGTCCTCAGAGGGCTACACTCCTAATCTATGATACCAGTTATTCAGAAAGCGGCTAGATCAGTAATCAGGCCATGTCAGTACAGTTCTAATTATCTGCAGTGCTGTATGACCAACGCTCTTACCAGCAGCGTTGTCGTCATCCAACTCCTTCAGTAAATGGAAGTTTTATCTGTTCTGGCTGACGGCTGCCAACAATAACATGATTAAAACATTTGGACCCTTCAGTCCATGAGCTGAGAGCACAGCAGGGGTGGGATGACTACTGTGTGGTTGTTTCTGTGTTCCACGTGTAGCCCCACAGAAGGTTAAATGAACTTTCCTTCACATGTTGTAATTCAATTCAATTCAGTTTTATTTGTATAGTGCCAAATCACAATACAAATCATCTCAAGGCACTTTACAAAAACTATAAACCCATCAAATCCCTTATGAGCAAGCACTTGGCGACAGTGGAGAGGAAAAACTCCCTTTAACAGAAGAAAAAACCTCCAGCAGAACCGGGCTCAGTTTGGGTGGCCATCTGCCTCGATCGGTTGGGGTGAGTGGATAGAGCAGAGAGAAAAGAACAGCAACAATAAACAACAAATAGACACTGCAGGTTGGTGGGGCCAGTAACTGCACATCAGCGATATACAGCTCTTGACCGGGGACACCTGCAGAAGGTACAGAGAGACTCATATTTGGAAAATACTCGTGTGAAGGATAAGACCTGGGATTTTATGTTTTTGTTGTTTTGCACAAATCTCATATGGAGACTACAACCAACAATAAATTGCGTGTGGAAGAGACATTCCAGTGTTTAATATAAAAGAGATCAGAAAACAGCAGTCTGTAGCTGAGTCTATACACAGTAGAGCAGGATTTTGATACTGCGTGCATGCACTGCTCATTCTATTTTTATATGATCCTCTCCGTGTAATCATGGGTTTAATGTGTACATATTTTGTGGACGGGGATTTGTCAGTTGAATTGCACTGACCTCCAACTGCATTTCTTGCCCCATGTGCAGAGGAGTTAAAGTCTGTTTTTAGCTCTTTGACATCCCTATGAAGAGAAAATGAGTGCCATCACCCTGGCCTTTGAAGGTTCTTCAGAAAGACTGAAAAGGCTTTCTAATACACACAGATATCATAGACCATTGAGAGAGCCTGACAAAAATAAATTATTGTTCAAATTGTCCAAGCTTGTTTTCACCCCCATCTTTAAGTGAATGCACCTTATTTATGTGCAGCATTTCTGGGGTCAGTTTTATAAGTGATGGCTGCCATTTTTCACACCTAAATTGTTATCAAGTGGTTAAATTCCTTTTCAAACTTTATGTTTAAGTCATGAACATCATGAACCCTGACATGTCATAACCTTTTAAGTTGATATGACAGTCTTGGTCACACATGTCCAGGACTTACAGATCATCATTATCATTGATTTAAAGGGTTATTTCTGATCACCTGCTGAATGTAAGGCTAGTCTGTGCTCCTTTAGCTCTGTTTTTGGTCTTTACCAACTCCTTGGTTGGTATCTGCTCCACTATGTTCACCAGCAAGTCTTTGTCTGCTTGTGGTTTGGTGTTGGGCAGGTAGTGTACACTGTATTTTACAGATTTTTCTCTGAAGTCAGCTGCCTGCTGCTAATGAGAGTAGTGTGCAAAACAGTAAAGTTATGAGTTAAGGAGCTAAACAGTGGGTTGAAATTCATTATAAAGCTCAGTTAAACCAATAGAAGGTGCAGATTCAGCTCTTAAAGCAAATAGGTTCATCACTACGGGATCTCCCTTCCAGTCACATTGTTTTCATATTTTCATTTTCATTATGGAAATGTTCATTATATTCATGGTATATCATTGTAAAGTGATACTCTACCTCAAATTTCTTTTTTTTTTGTAAAAGACATTTGCTTTGTAGAGACTTTAAAAATTCAGTGTGCTATAACCACAAGGCACCATGGATACAAACTGACCACAGCCATCCACACCCACAGAGTGTGAGTGCGTCATACTCAAAAGATATCAAAAGATAGATTTTGGGCAGCGTATCACTAACATAAATGCATTCCAACTGAAAATTGCCCAAGAAAGTAGTGTGTCATCCTGTACAATTGAAAGGGCTAGTTCTAAAACTTGCTGAAAGATGGCAACCATTGTGCAGGGATGAGCTGCAGCTGTGTGAAGCTCTGCATACATAAGTGGATGTAGAAAGTACATACAGTGCATTCAGAAAGTATTCAGATGCCCTTTCATGTTGTTATGTTGCAGCCTGATACTACAATTGTTTAAATACATTTTTTCTCATTAATCTCAATACCAGATAATGACAAAGTGAATACAGAATTTTAAGAATGTTTGTAAATTATTAAAAAGGAAAACATTAAATATAATTTACATACATATTCAGACCTTTTGCAACAATGTGAAAATTAGCTCAGGCGCCTTCTATTTTGATTGTTGCTGAGAGGCAGCTACACCTTGATTGGAGTCCACCTTTGGTAAATTAAATTGATTGGACATTATTTGTAAAGGCACACACCTCTCTATAGAAGGCCCCACAGCTGGCAATGCATATCAGATCAAAAACTAAGCCATGAGGTCAAAGAAACTGCCTGCAGAGCTCAGAGACAGGATTGTTGATAGGCACAGAGCTGGGGAAGGCTACAGAAAACTTTCTGCTGCACTGAAGGTTCCCAGGAGCACAGTGACCTCCATAATACTCAAATGGAAGAAGTTTGGCACAACCAGGACTCTTCCAAGAGCTGGTCGCCCGGCCAAACTGAGCAATCGGGAGAAGAGCCTTAGTAAGTGAGGTGACCAAGAACCTGATGGTCCCTCTGACTGAGCACTAGAGATCCTGTGTGGAGATGGTACAAGGTACAACTATCACTGCAGCCTCCACCAATGGCTTCATGGCAGAGTGGCTAGATGGAAGCCTCACCTCAGTGCAAAACACCTGAAAGCCTGCTCAGAGTTTGCAAAAATGTATCTGACTCTCAGACTGTGAGGAACAAGATTCTCTGGTCTGATGAAACCAAAATTGAAATGTTTGACCTCAATTCTAAACGTTATATCTGGAGGAAACCAGGCACCTCTCATCTGCTGCCCAATACCATCTCAACAGTGAAGCATGGTGGGGGCAGCATCATTCTGTGGGGGTGGTTTTCTGCAGCAGGGACTGGGAGACTGGTCAGGATTGAGGGAAAGATGAATGGAGTGAAGTTCAGAGATATCCTCAATGAAAACCTGTTCACCAGCACTCAGGACCTCATAGGTCAAAGGTTCACCTTCCATCATGACATCAACCCTAAGCACACAGCCAAGACAACACAGGAGTGGCTTAAGGACAATTCTGTTAATGTCCTAGTATGGCCCAGTCAGAGCCCTGACTTGAACCCTGTCGAATATCTCTGGAGAACCCTGAAACTGGCTGTCCACTGACGGTCCCCATTCCAACCTGACCTATGTTGAGAGGATTTGCAAAGGATGGCAGAAAATCCCCCAATCCAGGTGTGCAAAACATGTTGCATCATACCCCAAAAGACTCAAGGCTGTAATTGCTGCCAAAGGTGCTTCAACTAAGTACTGAATAATGGGTCTAAATACTTATGTAAATATGATATTTAGCCCTGTAATGGACTGGTGACCTGTCTAGAGTGTATCCCTGCCTTTTACCCAAAGAGAGCTGGTAGAGACTCCAGCATATCTCCATGACCCTCAGTAGGAATAAGCTGGCATAGATAATAGATGGATGGATGTGATATTTCAGTTTTTTCTTTTTCATGAATTTACAAACATTTCTAAAATTCTGGTTTCACTTTTGAATTATGTGGGAGTGAGTGTAGATGAATGAGAAACAAAATTGAATTTAAACAATTGTAGTATCAGGCTGCAACATTGAGACAAATTTGAAAAAAGTGAATAGGATCTGAATACTTTCTGAATGCACTTTACCAGATTCTTACTTAAATTTTTATTGCTGCTACTTTTAAAAGACCCACATCTTTTTCCTCATGTATTCTGATGAATGACATTGTTGGGTGAGGTCGCTCTTCATAGTGGTAACACATCTGTTTTTCAGTTTCAAGACAGTTGAGTTAATGTGAGTAAATTGAGTTACACCCTCTAACTTCTGATGGATTGACATACAGTATCAACATGAATTCATCAGGTAGGGTTAAGGTGTTGAATAAACAACTGCAATGGGAGAATTTCTTTTTAATCCAGCCTTATTATGTAAATGGATTCTCATCCCTGCGAAGTGGTAGGGAATTTTAGACCTGCAGGTCAATGAAAGATGACTTGACAAGAATCCCTTCATGGAAAAATGAACACAAGCTTTAATTATTTTAGATGGACTGGCCCATTTCAAATCCTATGTGATATGCATAAAGTGCTACATTCATTTAACTTAATAAGTGATGAGAGAAAACTCCTTGAGGGTAAAAGGAACAATGTAACCTTCACTGTTTGACAGGAAATCAGAGTCTTGTAATCTGCTTGATCCTCAGATTTGATCTTTCTTGGGAATTCTCAAGCGCAGTTTGCTGAAAAGGTTTTCACACACAACCCAGAGTTGGATCAACAGTGGGTTATCTGTACAGGACGCGACTCACAAGAACAATATAGCAAAATATTGACAGCAACTAAAATTAAATTAGCTATATATTAAATGATATCCTGTTAAATTTATCTTGTGACCCTTTTTAATTGTGATCCACTGGCCTAAATTAACAAACTTTATACAATGCTGCATTTATGCTTAAGAATGAGAATTAACAATCTCGTAATGCAGAGCTTAAAAAAGTAATCGTTCATATCAAATTATTACTTCGATAATTGTTAAAATATTTTTGCTTGAGTAAAGTATCTGACTAGCTCTTCCACCACAGTTGAGTGCACTGCTCTCAGACATTGAGCAAGGTTAGTGTCCTGCAATTTGTCCAATATACCAACATGAATCATGGTTTCATTTGCAGTTCTTGAGAAGAGTGCAGGGGAGGGTTACGCATGTGCTGGTTTATTGCTGTCAACAAATCAAATCACATGACGCCCACATCCTCCTAGACTGTAGGAAAAAAAGGGGATGATGAAGTTGGGTCGAATTACTTGGTTAATTTCAGATGCATCAAGGCCATCAGTATATGACTAATTTTCTTAAAAATATTTGTAAAAGCAGTGTGAACAGCAGTGGTGGTTAGGAAAATCTGCTCTGAAAGTATGACGTATTTGGCTGAATGCACTTTCTTTTGTGTGTTACTTATTAATGAGAGAATTGGAGAATTGGGGGGGGGCTCATAACCAAATCACATATTGTGGCAGATGTTGGCTAAATGGTTGTGTGCTGTAGTAGAACTGGAGAGGATGTATTATGTTTCTTAAGTTCTCAAAAAAGTAATGAAAACACTAGAGGCTGTGAGGGATTTTTCCTTATTTAGCAAGCACAATAAACATGCATGCATTCCTTCTTTGTAGTGCTCATCCTCCCCTATTTTTCCTTCACCCTCCTACTTTCCCTCTGTTTCCCTTGTCCTATTCCATCTTTTACTCATGCTCACTATCGTCCCCTTATTCTTCCTTATACCTCCCTCACCCTCACCCTCTCATCTCCTATCCCCTCGCCTCCCTCTTGTCCTCACTTCACCGTTCTTTTTCTCCTCCTCCTCCTCCCCCTCCGCCTTGTCAGCCCAGGGGTCCTGTTCAGCCTCCAGTGTGTGCAGAGAGCCTGGGAAAAGACAGGGCACAAACAGCACAGGCAAACAAACCACCTGCTTCCTGCTGAGGTCTTATGTTTTTAAACGTGTGGACGGAAATAGAACAGTGACAGTGGGAGGAAAATCACTGAGCACATATCACTGTGTTCGCATGTTTTATACAGATTGTACAGATTATACAGATGTTTTATACTTCATGGGAGGAAGGAGACTAGAAATTAACACCTAAAACGGTCAATTGTTCCAACAAAAACATTGTTGGCGAGAAATGAGAAATGATTAATTGTTTAAGTCATTTTTTAAAAGTAAAATACCCACATTTTCTAAGTTGTGGTTCCTCCATTTTTAAAATATTTTTTTTCTCTTATGAAATTGATTTATCTTATTTTATACATTTATCCTGTAATTGTAAACTAAATATAATATGAGCAAATTATATAATATGGATAGAAAGCTGTAGTCTGCATTTTCAATAATGTGATTTTTTTTTTTTTTGGCAGAAAAATCCGGAGTGAATTTCTACTACTAATGTTGAGACAGTCAGGCCACAGGATGTCATTCATAAAATAGGAATGCATACACGTAAAGATTTAAAATTTGATTTGAATCTTCATCACAAAATGCTGCTTGACTTTATCATTCAAGTAACAATGACATCTTTACTGATAATTGTCTTTTTTTTAATCTAGTTTCAAATTATATGAAACAGGAGAAAAGCAGATTATCTTCTCATTTTAGAAGCAGAACCAAAAACTGATTGGGAAGATAAAAACTTAAACAGATTCAATGTACAATGATATTAAACCTTGAATGTGTAATGTGAGGGAAATTTATACCTTGACAGACAAATGTGTGCTACCCCCCACCCGTGTCCTATGTTAATTCAACAAAGACTTTTAACACGGCTTTGTAGTCACAAGGAAGCAGGCGGAAAGTCAGGGAGACGCTAATTATATTATGTACAGTATGCCAACCTGCTGACATGATTTACATGTAAGTGACTGATGTGTAAATTAATGCAGTTCAACTGATACAAAAGCTGATCATTTTCTGTGCTTGTGGTCAATTGGTATTGACCTGTTCTGCAGAACATATGCTCTGTTGTGTCTCTGTTGCTTTGCCCGTTGCCTTGTCTATTAAATTTGCCATCCTTTGACCTGAGATTTGACTCCAAGTATTTTTTCCTTGGCATGTAATATTTAAATCTTAGCAGAAATGTAATATAGTATTCATAAATATGTTGTCATAAGTGTGTAATGACCAGAAAATACCAACCATTACATTTTCTTAATTTCAGAATAAGCTTTTTAAATCTAATTAGGGAGCGGGTCTCCTTCATGGAGGCAGCCATGTTGTGCTGCCATATTTCTACAGTAGTCCAGAACGGACAAACCAAACAGAAGTTATGTTAATCCTTTCGAGTCTAATTAAAACAAATTAAAATGTTAACAAATCAAAGTAAATTGAGTAACCATACGGGAAGAGTAATAGAATAAATGCAACTTTCATAATATCTATGAACTGCTGCTTTTTTATGTGTGCTTTTTGCTTCCTCAGTTCCAGGCACAAAGCAGAGTCACACATATCTAAATATTTTCAGATATAGCCATGTCTTGTGCTATATTTCTTAAAACTGCTGTACATAGTCATAAATTGATTTGGCTTTTTAAGCAAATCAGAGAATAACTGTTCGCGAGCGACATTATTCTCGTTTACTTCATCTTATGACACAGAGTGAACCTTAGATATGTGAACTAGGCCTTTGTGTGTTTGACGTTGATATTCACTAATAAAATCTGATTCTCATAATACATTTGTTTTTGTAATAACACTGTGCCGACTCTTGAGAACGATGAAACTCCAAATGAGCAGTTTGGAAATGGAGATGTGAGAGTGTAAAGTTTTAATCACAGTGTCGTTCCTGGAGTCCAGCTGAAGCACTTGCTCCTGACTCAGCTGTGAATCGTGAGTGGTTGATGACACTCAGTCACACCCATCCTGTTCCCTAACACACAGAGACAAACACAAACCAGGGAATTCCCTATAACCTGAGGCAGGACATGCTGAGTCTCATATGTCTGGCCTCTCGTCTCTACCGCCTTTCAAGCATTGATCGATCACAGCTTACTTGGAGTTTTTGGGTGACAAGGACACACACAGTTTTATATTCAGCACACTCTTTAACATAACCTTTGCTTTAGCTCCAAAAGTGGTTTTCTAATGTGTATCCTGTTACTTTGCTGTGTTTCTGCATTGTGTGTGGCATAGCAATATTATGATGCACCTGCTCTCTCGCCTGAAGAAGTGGTATTGATCACTCCAGCTTTTGCTAAGTGAGTTGTGCAAACAAAAGGGAACATGGTCTGTAGCAGATGTCCTGCCATCTGCTTAATAGATGAGACAATTTGGTACATTAACAAAATGTAAGTCAGTGTGTTGGTGGCAAAAATATGTTATTTAAATGTTGTTTTTTTCCAGCATTTGTTACTGTTACTTTTCAGCTTCAGTAGACAATGGGGTTTGTGTTTGGTGAAATAGCTGGGAGTAATGGACTTCCTGTGCAGGGAATATGTGATCTGTTTTGGGTGGAATCCGTTGGTGATGTCATTTGTAATCTAGTTTGTAAAGGAGCTGTTCCACAGTTTGCTTATTCTCTGTCCTGCAGAGAGGTAATGTAGATGAGAAAATGAATACCACTCTTGTGTCTGTTCAATATGAAGCCTCAACCAGAAGCTTCCTTGAGTCTTGTTTTCACTCTGAGGTGTCCAGACAACCAGCGGTGATTCTAGGAAGTCATTTAGCCCAACCAAGAAATAGTCCAGTCTAACATGATGTAACTGAGCCCCGCTAGACATCCTGATGCTGGCTAGTTAAAAGGGAACTCAGAATTTATATGTTGTCTGCTTATAGTTCCTAGTGATTACTGCTGCATATGTGAAAAAGTTGTTGCAGCCCTTTGTGGCTCCAGAGGGAGCTGTGCAAAATCTGCTTTAAGTGATGTTATTTGAGTCAGCATCTTTTGGGTCTGAAGAGTGTAAGTTTGAAAAAGAAATCATCTTGAGGTGTGGAGGAGGAAAGACATGACCTGACCAAACATGTAGTCCACTCCCCATCTCTACTTGAGGGTGGAGCCCCCAGGCTACATCAGCTGCTACTAGGCCAAATTAGACAGTAAAAAGATGTAAGATGAAAAAGAAAAGACCCTGAAAAAGGAACAGAACACCAGACTGAGCCACTACATAAAATAGCAGGTTTGCTCAGTGCATTGTCAGGCATTTTAGACATATAAAATATTTAAAATATTTTATATAAAGTATTTTCAGTTTGTTTGGTTTGTGAAAATAATTAAAACAATGAACAGACATTTTCTTAATACACTGCAGAGCTTCAGTTGTCAAGCATATACACTGGATGGATTTGAATATCTTTAATGTACTTGAAGTGTTCACTGTGCAAATGTATTATTTAGGAAAATACAAGTATAGGGACTTTGTATCGGCAGATACTCAGTAATAAATTAAAAACCTTGATCGGGACATCCCTAGGCAAGGGCAGCCTGCTTAAGAGCAATCTTTAGAAGGCAACCCTAAAAATTGTTATCAACTATATGAAGTAAGTACAGTTAGGACCACAATAACAGTAACAGCCATAGTATTAACAAAGTGTAAGGCTTCACTGTATTGATCAGTGTTTAACACAAGCCCACAAGCTACATTGATCCCAGTAACCTAGAGAAGAAAGTCAAGCAGACCTTATGTACAGAGACACTGAAGTGCATGGTTGTCTGTAAGGTTTTTAATAGATTTTTCTAACCAACAGGACACATGTTGCTTTAGTAACTTGCTGCATCTCTGACCTTGTAATCCCCCATGAGCCAATTGTAGCCTGAAGTTTCACAGACAGGGAGTCGATCCTCGCTGCTGGGGAAAATGCAAACCATCCACACAACGTTTGTGTTTCAATATTACAAACATACTTTTTACTTAGTTTTGTATTTCTGTTTTCACCAGTTTTTAAATTGATATATTTCACATCAGAACTAACAACAAATAGCAGATTTTCCAGTTAAAGAAAAATGCATTGGCAGGTATTTTGATAATCAGTTGTTTAAGATTTGAAACGCTCTTAAATATGAATATGTTTTAGTTCTATGATAGTCAATTGAATGAGCCACAACCCCAGGTGACTTGATGTGGCATTTAGTGCTCTTTGCAGACCATCTGATTAATGGAGAAAATAGTCCACAGATTAAATCATAATAACAGTAACTGACTTGCTGCAGCCCTCCATAGCGGAACATTCCAGCAGGCAATGTCAGTTTCACTTTTTTAATGGTAGAGATCTCTTTTTGGTGCAAAGCGATTCATTTGTGTGTTTTTCTCCAGCTCTTATGTCTCATGGGAGACAAATACTGGGAATTGATCTCTGAGGCATTTGAGTTGTGATGTAAGGAACCACAATACTAGCTGCACTTCTGTACGCCTGCTGAGATAATCTGTCGAAGCCAGATTGATTTTTGATTTGCCTGTAACTCTCTGAAGAAGCAGGCTTGCCTGGGCCTTTTGTTTTATTCATTAGTTCACTCAAGACTTTTCCACAGTAGCTGATGCTAATAGCCCTGGTCAGGCTTTTTGTCTCCTGTTGCTCAGCTGATTTATAATGCCTTCAGGCATAGGAGCTCTGTACGCTCGTTTAGGGTGGCAATTATGTGAAAGTGGCAGTGGTCAATCTCAGCATCTCTTCTCAGTAGAAAGGAGATAGAAAATTGCATTGAGTGTCCAGTGCTATCAATGATAATTCTGCATGTCTGAGAGAGAACATGGAGACGCAGTAGTATGCCTGAGATTTTATAGTGCCAGTGCGAGAGAAAGAGAAATGATGAAATCCTATTTTCAGTGGTAGAAATTTGTGTTTGCTCATCTCCCCAGTAAGGAAAGTTTTCACAGTGGCAGTAAAAGAGCAAACCGGTTGCCATGTAGCAATATTCATTTCACCAGGGCTAAATCAGGCCTTCACACCCAGCCCGGGTCACAGGAAGCATATTGGGAAAATACACACATGGATTTTATTTATTTATGGGAGGAAGACCATAGAGGAACAACAATGCTAATCATGAAATACAGGAAAGGAAATACAGCACCCTCATGTTTGAAGTGAGCTTGTTGTCAGCCAAGCAGCTGCTGACATCATGTGAACAGACAGTGCCCGGAACACATTTGACGAAGGGCTGATGGGGGCAAGCAGGAGGGCAAAGAGCTGAGGCACACTATCGCATCCTCTCACGGTGAAACACTTCACTGAGGTGTAAATGGATTTGGTTGAATTTGTTTGAAGGAGTTTGAGTCTGCTTGTAGACGGTGAGAACAGACAGACCACCAATGACTGCTTTGGTAAGAACAACAGTCTGCTTGACTCCTGACCACAACGTTTTAAAGCTTTCTCTCTCCTCTATCCACTCACCCCAACCGGTTGAGGCAGATGGCTGCCCAAACTGAGACCGGTTCTGCTGGAGGTTTTTTCTTCCGTTAAAGGGAGTTTTCTCTCTCCACTGTCGCTAAGTGCTTGCTCATAAGGGATTTGTTGGGTTTTTAGTTTTTGTAAAGTGCCTTGAGATGATTTGTATTGTGATTTGGTGCTATACAAATAAAATTGAATTGAATTGAATTGAATTATAAACGGATAGCTGTCGGCTCTGTTTTGCTTCTCAAAATGAAAGATGGAAACAGTTCATTTTATTTACGATGGTTTTATGCCAATTCTTTAATCAATTAGTACAGCGAATGTTTTTGTTTAAATGTTCAATATTTAATATTTAGAGGGATCTATTAGCAGAAATGGCATATAGTATCCATCAAAATGTTGTCATTAGTGTGTAATTAGTGGAAAACCCCAACTGTTGCATTTTCTTTAGTCTACGTAGGGAGCAGGTCATCTTTCATGGAGGTTGCCATGTTGCGCCATCATGTTTCTACAGTTGCTCAGAATGGCCAAATAAACAGTTTTGTTTTAAAGGTGATGGCTACTGTAGCTGAAATTAATGACTATTCACTATGGATTAATCTGTGAGTTATTTCCCTGATTTGTCATTTGTGTAAGACAGAAGTGTGTTCTTTTGTCCAACAAACAGCCTTGAACCCAAAGATGTACAGATTACTAGTACATACAGATGGAAAAGTTGAGTTGCTACCAGAGGCAGATGGAACTCATTCACATGAAGACCTTTTGCCTTATCAATAAATGCAGCAAAATTAGTTGACAGACTTGAAATTGGTCATCCATTAGGTCATTGGCCCTAATGGATGTCAAAATCAGCAAAGAAGCCAGTCCTTGTGTGGGTTATTGCAGATAATGTGTGTTTATTACTCAAATAAGGCTTAAAAGGTTCCAGTGGGATAGTAGCGAGCCTGCCTCTCTAATGGGCCTGGTGTAAGTGGCTGTGCTGACTCATATAGCCTCAGTGATCACAAAGACTTTTGTTCCTAATATCTCCATGCCAAAACCTCTCCTGTTACATGTCACCTTGCCCAGTCTGGTCACTGTTCATGTTCAAACCTGTCGTGAAGGAAACGTCTCCGCATGCGACTCTGTTCTGCTGCTGTTTGTTTAGCCCTTGCTTTCACAGTGACCGTATGTTTTTGTGGCTATGGTAACACAGCTCTTTTCCTGAAATAACTTTGTGGAGACAATCCCGATATTGGACACACTCCACACATGGAGTGCAGAGCAGGAAGGAGAAGGGAACGGTATGTGTTGCTAAGCTGAGTATTCAGGATTCCCTTTGAGAATTTAGTTATTTTCTCAAGTGAAAATGCACACCTGTGACATTCATGTGATAGTGTTTTCCAGCTGCAGCTATGCTGTGTTTCCACTCGTATACACACATAAAGACACTCTTGAAAAATCAGCGCCAAATACTAAGTCACTATTGTTGCCACAGTAATTATTGTGGCTTTGTCATCTTTGTTTGAACATGCTCTTAATATTCCCATTTTTTTAAGTCAATATTTGCTCTGTAGCACCAATCAGGTGCCTCCTTTAATCCATGTCACCTCATTCCACTGCTACGTGGGAATGATTGACAGGTTTGATTGACAATGTGCTTTACCCATACACATTATGGCTTTAGGCTACCTGCCCCTCTGTGGTAGGAATGGATTTGCCGCTCTCTCCAGGGGGCGTATATATTCAACAAGCTTTCTGCTGATTGGCTCAGTGGTCGACATGGGAATGTTCTCTAGGCACTGCCTTCTTGTCCAAATATGGTACTTCTGGCTCCAAAAAAGCAGCATGGTGACATCTATAACAGCTGAAAATGGCGACTGAATTGGCAGTCTCACGGTGCGTAACACTATGGGTGAAGTCACACTGAATATGTCTACTCCCTATAAACTGGAATGTTCGTCAATCAAAATCAGACATCTAAAAACATCACCTTAAGCTTTGGGAATGTGTGGAGAGATATTTTCATTATGTTCTGCCTAGAGGTTGAGTCATGCCAACTGGACTTTTCACCACTCATCCGAGTGGCTTCTTCAGTCTAACAGAAAGCTGGTATGGAACCTCCAATTTATCTTCCCCTACTCTCATAGGCTCATTAGGTAAGCTATGTAAATCAAGTGAGAGTCGTTAGACCTACACTCCTGATTTGGTTTCGCTTCACACCTGGCCTGAATAGGCTCGTTACATGAACAAAAGACGTGAGCTCATGTGGGGGTCGTTAGGATCTAATGGTAGACTCATGTGACCCCTCTGATTCACCAAAAAGTGTCCTCTCTGGCAGACATTTGGTTTGTTCCTTAATTTGCTGGGAACAGATGAAAGGGCAGCCTGGTAGATTGAAGGCAGGTTATGTCTGAGCCATTCACCCCTGTTAAGGAAGGGTTTTTCCACTTTTCCACATAGATAGCTTCTGACTCCTCTCAAACCACCATCTTCTCTGTCCAAAATATGTACATCACTGTCTTCAAATGAGTGTCCTGTCTCTTTTAAATGGAAGTGCACAGCTGATTGTGGTCCTGAGGAGCTGCTCCTCCTGTGCTGAGTCATCCTCCTGTTAAGTGGTTGTTTGGTTTCTCCAATGTATAGTTCTGAGCATTCTTCTTTACAATGGACGGCATATACTACATTGCCCTTTTTTTGTTTTGGTGTCCGTCCTTTAGGGTGAACCAGTCTCTGCCTCAGTGTGGTGGATTGGTGGATTTGAAGTGAACTGGTATCTGATGTTTCCCAATATTTACATAGATTTTACTAATGATCCTATGGGACTAGGGGTGGAGGTTCCATACCAGCTTTCTGTTAAGACTGAAGAAGCTACTCGGATGAGTGGTGAAACGTTTTGACCTAAAAAAAAAAAAAAGAAGTCCAGCTGCCATGACTCAACCTCTAGAAAACTTCACCTGGACAACTGAGAATCTTCAGACATTATTTTCTGCCATTTAGTTGTTAAATGCTAGACATTAAATTGAGCAAATAATATGGTGAATATAAAATCAATAGAATTGCTAGCTGCAGCCCTGAATGGATGGAAGGATATTTTATTTCACTTAATGAACAGGAAGGAGCTCCAGGACCCCCTGGAAGAAGAGATCTTGTATTTCAGTGGGACAATTCTGGTTGAATAAAGGTTAAATAAATAAAATTAAGTTGTACAGGTGATATGAATCTTGAATCTGGTCTGAAACACAAGGTTTTGGAGCAGAGCGGATCATCTGCTTCCAAGTGACTTTACATCTTCATTTGCGTTATACAAATCCCAACAGGCCAACAACCTGTGCTTCCTCAGTCATTCAGCCAGAGTTACAAAACAAGGCTTTTAGCGCAGTGATCTGATATTAGGGATAAAGTGATTTTTGAAATGTAGCACCATGTAGCTGCTTCTACCAGCACTGAGACCAGGTATGCAGGTGGAGAAGAGTGTGAACGCATGCAGGAGAGCAGAAGGCAAAACATCTTCCCCCTCATAATCATCCCTCCTTGGAAACCTGTTAATGATCTTGTGGTAGAATTTGATCAACATTATACATGTTGATCAAATTCTAGCGAGCTCACTAATTTAAAAAAAAAAAAAAAAAAAAGGCAATTAGATGGAACTCCATTAATCCTGATAACAATTGGACAAATCCAAAAACAGATTGACATCTCAGTTTACAAAGGCATTGCAAATGACACAGATTTCTACTAGGTAATATCTGTTTTTCATTCTGCAAGTGTTAATCATGAGGATTTATGTGCACCATGCTACTCACATTCTCACGATATTTTCTTGTATGGCAAAGGTGAGGTGTGGAAGTATTGGAAATGTTTGCTGCTTTTGTCCTTAAAAAGAGCTCTATACATTAAGGTTACTCGGACCTGAAAGCTGTGGTGGTCCATATTTGGCATTTTGGGGGTGTGTCTGTACTTGAATGAGCCTGTACATGTACGAACAGAGAGCTGTAGAAGAGGTGGAATTTATCATTGCATGTCCTTTTATAAAAGCCAATTTTCTTGTTTTGACATACATGTTTAGAATTTGTTTTTAAGCATGCTTTGTTAAATGTGGCTTCAGGTTTTGACAAGAAAAAAAATGTATGGAATAAAGCAGACATTATCACTGCATCACTTTAAACCTTTTTAACTGTCCACTGTGAGTCTTAATAGTGTTTTTAAAAGTACAATGCCTAATCACTGGCATGTTTAGGTGACTCTTGATTGAAGGCTAAAATAACATTGATACATTTTGAGTTGGAAAAAAATTCTTTTTGTGGAAAAAAGAAACACCACTCTATCAAACTTTGTAGCTAGGTACCTTTAAAGTTAGGTATAGTAGCTGTAGGACATGGGTGTCTGAATCTCCATGTGAAACTTTTAAGCAGATCACATGATCACCATCTGCCATTATTACATTTTTCCCTCTCACCTAGCTGATGTCTAAATGTGTTCTTTTCTCTGACAGTCCACAACCAAAGGAAACTCATTATAATATAAAAAAGAAAAGAGGCAAATTTGAGAATGATTGACATTTTACCTTAAAAACAGTTATTGACTAATTTGCCCCTCATTACCAGCAGTTAGTCTTATTTAGCAAAAGTGGTAGACTTTTTTTTTTTTTTTTTTTTGACAGTAATGTCAGGTATGCTATTCTAACTGACAAAAAGCCCTGGGAGAATTCAGATGTGCTTGTGATGGTCCAAGCATATCTCATTTGTCTATGTAGACCAGAAATATAGTTTAAATCATAAGAACAACATTGGGCAGAAAAGTCCCAGATTGTTTCCTTAAGTCTTTCAGCCCTAACTGGTAGTTAGTGAAAGCCTCAGCTTATGTTTGTGGAAAGGTAGTAGGTGTAAGCTGCTGGTCTTACCCTCTGACTAACTCTCTGGATGCAGTCAGAGGGTCGTACCATCATTTGTAGCCAGGTCTCCATAGTGGCTTTTTTGTTTGGTAGCAGCATTCTGAGAAATGCCAGCAGCTCCAGAACTCGGTGACATTTGTTGAGGTATTGCTCCTTCCTACTGGGACTATGGGATTGCCCTTTAGCACAAATTTCGCATTCCCAAACAGTGTCACCTACATTTGCGCAGCTCATGACGTCCCAGGGTCTGACCCTGGGGTGCTTCCTTTTGGGGGGGAAAAAAAAGAAAAGAACTGTAGGATCTTTTGAATGATGGGAAAAGAAAGTGAGTGAAAGTGTTTGGGAACAGGCTGGCCCTGGGTCAGAGTGTTGTAGCTGCCAACTCCTTTTTATTGCTCTCATTCTTTCACTTGTTTCCCTTCGAGACTCCGACCCCCTCATGTTCCTTAAAGATTCATAGCTTAGCTGCTCAGCTGTTCTGTCTGGCTGAAGTGTCACATGCTTTTTAGAGGGCATGCCTGTAGCTCTAAGGTAGCCAATTACGCTGCCCATACACAGCAGTGAGGACTTTGCTAACTGCACTAGCCTATGGTGGGATCTACAGGGACTGAAGATGAAGGACAGGAGGAGCAGCTGTGACATTTAAAGTCTGATATACAGTCTCTATTCCTTTGTGTCAAAGGACTGGTTTCTTATCTTTTCTATTCTTTCTCCTTTTTTCTGGAGCAGTTGTATTTTTTGTCCTCTCCAAGGGGTTACATGCTGTATAGCCTCATCGTGGTTGGCAGGATTCATGACCTAGTTAAATATGGACTGAGAACCGGAAACTGGAGAGGAATGAATGGCAAATGGGAGTTTTGTTTTCTTTTTCTTTTCTTTTCTTTTCTTTTCTTTTTTTTTTTTGCTAGGGCACTTTCTGGCCCCACCTAAGTCATCCTTTAAATGGTTTTTACTCTGTCGTTCCATATTGATCAGTCCTTTCTCCCAGCACCTTGTTTTTTAAATTCTTGCTCTATAAGATTTTTGTTTTACATAATGTAATTAGGGTGACCAATTAGCACAGTTGCCGGTTGTGTCATTAATTGCTGTGCAGAAATAATTTTGAATACCTTTCTTTTTCTTTTTAACTCTCTCAGCTGAGTTGTCGAATGCTTTTGAAGTGCCCCCTTTCTGCCCACTCACTCTCTCCCTGCATCGGTCATCCTCAGTTACCTCCTGAATAGCTCTGCACTGTGTGAATATTTTTTTAAGTCTCTAGCCAGTGTTCTTGTGTGCCATATTGATTCTTCTGAGGTAGAAATGCATAGGGCACAGTGGAACATCCTCCCACGGGCCCAGCAGACCATTGAAGGCAGACAGCAGGGTGATTTATTTGCTTTTTCCAACACCTCCACAGCTGTCTGACATCCCCTCCTCCCTTCCGCAGGTGTAATGAGAGCGCTGGTCATGGACAGATGATGGATGTGGAGACATCATACTCAGACTTTATCAACTGTGATCGCACCGGTCGCAGGAACGCAGTACCCGACATCTCAGGGGAAGGGGCAGTGGTGGCCAGCACAAGTGAACTCACCAAAGACCTGCAAGAGATGGACCTGAAGTCTTCAGGTCAGTAAAGTAACATATGGAATGTGGAAGGAAATATGCACAGATTTGTGCAGCTATACAGATGACTGTGCTAAAGGAAATGATTCAATTCAATTCAATTTTCAATTCAATTTTATTTGTATAGCGCCAAATCACAATACAAATCATCTCAAGGCACTTTACAAAAACTAAAACTAAAAACCCAACAATTCCCTTATGAGCAAGCACTTGGCGACAGTGGAGAGGAAAAAACTCCCTTTAACGGAAGAAAAAAACCTCCAGCAGAACCGGGCTCAGTTTGGGCGGCCATCTGCCTCGACCGGTTGGGGTGAGTGGATAGAGCAGAGAGAAAAGAACAGCAACAATAAACAACAAATAGACACTGCAAGTTGGTGGGGCCAGTAACTGCACATCAGCGATAAACAGCTCCAGGACCAGGGACACCTGCAGAAGGTACAGAGAGAGAGAGAGAGAGAGAGAGAGGGAGGGAGAGAGCACAAACTAGGGGAGAGAGAGAGCACAAGGTTAGTAACATTCAATGGTGGAATATACATGAGGTCGGAGAGAAGGGGGAGGGGGGGGCGGGTAGGGTAGGGGAGCTCAGTGCACCAATGGTCCTTGGGCAGTCTAGGCCTATAGCAGCATAACTAACTAAGGGATGGTTCAGGGTTGCCTGAAGCCAGCCCTAACTATATGCTTTGTCAAAGAGGAAGGTTTTAAGTCTAGCCTTAAAAGTACAGAGAGTGTCTGCCTCCTGAACCCAGGCTGAGAGCTGGTTCCACAGGAGAGGAGCTTGATAGCTAAAGGCTCTGCCTCCCATTCTGCTTTTGAGAACTCTGGGAACCACAAGTAGGCCTGCACTCTGAGAGCGAAGTGGTCTATTGGGATAATATGGTACTATGAGGTCTTTAAGGTATGAAGGAGCTTGATTATGAAGGGATTTGTATGTGAGAAGAAGGATTTTAAATTCTATTCTATATTTTACAGGGAGCCAATGAAGAGAAGCCAATATAGGAGAAATATGATCTCTCTTGCTAGTTCCTGTCAGGACTCTGGCTGCGGCATTCTGGATTAATTGGAGGCTTTTTATTAAGATATTAGGACATCCAGATAGTAATGAGTTACAGTAATCTAGCCTTGAGGAAACAAATGCATGGACTAGTTTTTCTGCATCATTTTGAGACAGGATGTTCCTAATTTTGGAAATGTTGCGCAGGTGAAAGAATGCAGTTCTAGAAATTTGTTTTATGTGTGAGTTAAAGGACATGTCCTGGTCAAAAATAACTCCAAGGTTTTTTACAGTAGTGCTGGAGGCCAGGGCTATGCCATCTAGAGTAGCTATAATTTTAGAAAAGTTATTTCTGAGATTTTTAGGCCCAAATATAATGACTTCTGTTTTCTCCGAGTTTAAAAGTAAAAAGTTACTGGTCATCCAAGCCTTTATGTCAGTTAGACAGGCTTGAAGTCTGGTTAACTGGTTTGTGTTAACAGGTTTAATAGATTGATATAACTGAGTGTCATCCGCATAGCAGTGGTAATTAATAGAGTGCTTCCTAATGATATATCCTAAAGGAAGCATGTACAGGGTGAACAGAATCGGTCCTAGCACAGAACCTTGTGGAACTCCATAACTAACTTTTGTTCGTGTGGAAGGTTCATCATGGACATGAACAAACTGGAATCTGTCCGATAAATAGGATTGGAACCACTTTAACGCTGTTCCTCTGATACCAATCACATGCTCCAGTCTCTGTAATAAGATGTTGTGGTCAATGGTGTCGAATGCTGCACTAAGGTCTAGGAGGACAAGTATCGAAACAAGTCCATTATCTGAGGCTAAGAGAAGATCGTTGGTAACTTTCAACAGTGCTGTTTCTGTACTATGATGTGCTCTAAATCCTGATTGGAAATCTTCAAATAGTTCATTCCTGTGTAAGTGGTCTGATAGCTGCTTAGCAACAGCTTTTTCTAGGATTTTAGAAATAAATGGCAGGTTGGATATTGGTCTATAATTAGCCAAGACACCTGGATCAAGACTAGGCTTTTTGAGTAAAGGTTTGATTACTGCAGTCTTAAAGGCCTGTGGTACGTAGCCTTAAAGGCCTGTGGTACGTAGCTGTGATTCAGCTGTTAACCACCACCACCCTGATGGCTGATTTATTTAATTTACCCCAAAACAAGAAACTGTATTTAAAGCTAACTTATGTTAGGCCTAAAAGGTTAGCCATTGTTAGCCAACCCAGGCTGGCTCCAAAATAAGACCCATGTATCCATGGAAACAATCAGCGACACCTGCTGACCAGTGGCGTCAATGGACAAAAAACCCAAAACAAAACCTAATTTGTGGGTTTTCTAACAATGTTGTAGGCCAAGTAATGAGAACAAAGAGCTTTTAAATGCTGCAGTAACCTGCTGTAAATTTTCAGCAGATAGTATGAATGATGAGTTACAGAAGCACTCAGCTCTGCCACACTGAGAAACCAGAGCAACTCAGCTCTGCTGCACATCTATGCTGCAATAATATATTATGCTCTTAGAGGCTGTCCTTTTGAACTGGTGAGCTGTAGTTTGACATGATTGCTCAGTTTGAAAAAAAGTCTTAATTTACCCAGAATTCAACACAAATTGGTCCTCCTAAAGATGGTCAGTAAGTAGACAGTTTAGTGTAAAGTCTGTTACTTTGATCTACGCTGTTGATAAAGTCAGCCTGTGAAAAACAGGACCTGAAAGCACCAAAATACAGGCAGGAGATGTTGCTCACACAGTGGTGTCAGTAAGATTTGATTATTGTTGCGTCAATGCTGAATTAGCGGTAGCCCAGTGACCAGTAATCTTTGCTTCCTCTGTCTCAGGAGAGTGTCAAGTTGTTATGATACAAATGTTCTCCAGTTTACCAGTGTGTGTTACATTGTTGTTCTTGCTGACAAATTTAGAGAACAAGTTTCCCATAAAATGATAACCAGATCAAATTGCTCTAATGCAGCTCTGGTGGGAAACCTCAGTTTTAGAAAAAATGCTGACAGTGCCTGAGGAAGTTATAGTTCCTCCTTAAGGATTCTCATGTTTTTTTTCATTTTGGAGCATTAAAGCAGTTCTTTTGCCAGACCACTTTGATTCATTTTTGTGTGTGTGTGCGTGCGTGCGTGCGTGTGTGTGTGTGTGTGTGCGCGCGCGCCATTGTTTCCCATGTTTTCTTGCAGAAGGAGACCCGGGGGCCTCCCCAACCCCTGAGGCAGAGGGCTCTACCAGCCAGGATGCCCAGGAAAGTGGAGACCCATCATAAGCTCAGCCAGAGACCGGGGGGGGGGGGCAGACAGAGAGAGAAAAGTAAAAGGAATCAGGTGAAAGTGGAGACACATGGAGAAAGGAGAGAAAGAGTATATATTGGTTGTCCTAACTGGACACATGAACACCTTTGCTCACTGCCAGCCTGTTTGGAGCATTAGTGACCCCAAATGTCGTTTTATTGGATCAGATTGTAACAGGTGGAACAGAACAAAGTGGAACTGACAGCTGAGATGCTGCTCTTCTGTTTCATACTCAGTCTTTTATTTTCCTGATGAGACAAGAAAGCACAGAAACTTTGGATTGTCTGTGGGGAAGGACTGACTTGAACAGAATTCATTTACAACAACACTCAAAACATTGTTCCAGTCTAATATGGAACTGTGTCAAAGAGGGCGTATTCATAATCATCTGTTTGTCATTTTCTTTTTATGTATGCGTGTCTGTTTGTGACCCTCTTGTTCAGTTTCATTGTCATCTTTTTTTTTTTTTTTAGTAACAAATATAGTTGTCATTATACTGTCGTGTACAGACTTCATATTTATTGCTAAAATATTGTTCAGTGATAATTTTGTGATAGCAATTTTCTTTGTGTAATAAAATACTTATGATTTACTGTAACCTTTGATATGTTCAATCCGAGGCATTATGGAGGCTTCTTTGTACTTGATAAAACTGAACCACAGTATACTGTAGCAGCCTTAAATGTAGGAAATCCCTACCGACCTGGATTAGTGAGTTCAGCACTGAGTAGTTGCAGAGCCATAAATATTATTGAATGCAGCATATGAATATTGGAATGGTCACAGGAAGCCAGTGTTTACATTTCCACCTAGCATGGCCTCATGTTCCCATCTATCTCTTTATACAATAAAGAAACAGTAGTTTATCTGCAAAGCTCTATTGCTTTTTAGCAGTGTTACAAGACTTAAGCTAATTTCCTCAACAGTAAGTCTGCAGGCTGAAGTGGGGATGTGTAATGGAGATGTAAGGAGCAGCTGAGAAAAATATTTTTTACGGTTTGCAATGATGTCTCCATGACCCTGGTTAGGAATAAGCGGATATAGATGATGGATGGATGTTTGCAGTGATTCTTCATAAAGAAACAGTCTGACATGCAGGGACATTTCATAAAAGCTTTTATTGTGGTCAAAGTTTTGTTTCATAATTGCCATTCATGTAGCTGTTATAAATGGAAACATTTTTTAGTTAAATGAAAAAGATTGAAATAATATATACATCATAAGAATTTAAAAGAGTGAATACCAAATTAATTCAGCAGTCTTTCATCCATCTCTGTGGTTATAGTTTGCCATCTAGTGGCAAGACAAGCCTTTTGGTATTCAGCTGTGTTTTCCTGATGTCCTGCAGTTTTATATGAAAGTCAGTAAACACTTATTTTTTTGGACATACGATTGCCTTATTTTACCCTTAAATCAATCACAGTAAACCATATTTTTTCTTTAAGCAGTAAATTCTTAGCCTACATAGCTTTTATTTATGTCACCATGTGATTTCACCGTTTACAACAAACTATAGGATACCATAATATTTTAGTTCTAATAGAAACTGTTACTTTGAGGATTGAGTAATAGTGCATTAAAAAGTTTCCCTGATTCTCATGACAACAGAATGTAAACACAAGAATGTATCGAGAGTTTTAATATAACTAAACATACTTCATAAACACATACAAACTCTCTTGCATCTTGCGGAGCACCATGACATCCTCCAGAACTGCACAGTAAATTGAAGTATTAAAGGTATGTAAGTATTTATATGGAATACAGAAAAACCTAACCCCTTATCTGATGACATACATGGCAGCAGTCATTAGATAAATGATATTCTATAGGCTGTATGTCTGGTTACATGTGGCTAAAATGCATTTCACCATGTCAGGGAGAAAGAGAGTTCAGAGCAAATTGTTCATGGATTGGGTCACCTTTTCTCCTCAGACTTCAGGTTTAAAAGGCAGTTGTCTGGATCATCCCATAGGCCTTGTGCAATGTGCACAGGAGATCCTTCTTCTCTTTCTCAGGAAGGAAGCATGACTCTGCAGAACAGATGTTCTACAGGACACAAGAAATCACAAAAGGTACAAATTTAGTCCACTTTTTTTCCTGGAGATTTAGATGAGAAAATTGTGTTCTTATGTAGTAAATGTGGCACAATAGCTCTTAGATTGGCTTAGTGCTAAGGTTGTTCAGTACATGAAAGAACAATGAGTCATCATTGTTCAAAGTACCTCACTCAATGAAACACTGTCAAATACATAAAACCACAAGCAGTAGAGACTGCAGATGAAATTCAGGTAAATTCATTTTTTAATAAAAAGGTAGTATTCTGTTTTTAGTACCAGTTTGCCCACAGTACAAGAGACTGCATCTCTTTTGATTTAAAAATAATTGACATAGTTTCTAAAAATGAAGTGTACATGTGTGTAATTAGGTACAGAGATGAGAAGACAACTATATCAATAAAATGTTTGGCACAACTGAAAATGATTGTTAAATGACCAAAAACATGAATTTTCATGCTAAGGTTCTGTTATAGTCACATCACATGTTCACAAATTCTCCTCTCAACTATTGCCAGCAGTCCTCTTTTCACAGACTCCGTCAGTCTCTTCAATTCCTGCTTGATTCTTCATCGATCCTTCTTGCTCAGCTTTCTTAATTTCTGCTCTTTTCTTTTGTCCTAGCTGAGAATTGTTCACAGAATGCCTCACAGTTTGCCCGTTTCTATTCAAAACTTTCTCATTTATATTTGATCCCTTACATTTAACAATAGTGATTTCACTACTTTATTCTTTTAAACAGGTTTCTGCACAGGATGATAAGTCTACATTTTTGGTTGTCTATCGAAATAGGTTTCATAATCTAGATTTTATGTCTTTTACTGAACAGGTTAAACCACCTAAGAGGTCTAAGTTGTTGATTTAAGCAATTCTAACACCCACAACAATTCTGCACACTGTAGTTGTTTCCTTCTCATTTACTGGCTGTAGTGTCCTATCTACAGCACAGATACGGTATGAATGGGATCAGTCTTGTCATTTAAATCTCAACAAAAGCAAATAAGCATATTTGTATAAATGTCTATTTATTCTGATGTTTTTGCAAATTCTTGTGATGTCCACATATTTTTAAAAAGTATTGAGGAATGTGATTATTAAATGGACCTGAGGCTTTTAAATGTGCAGTGAAATACTTCTTGAAAACGTTTGTTCCTGCGTTAATTAGCAGCTGAGGAAGGCTTTAACATGCACAGAGCATCTGAACCTTATGCTATAATTTCCGACCGTATTCAAATGCCTTCTGCTCATGAACTACTGCTATAATTATTCATGTGTTTGATCTCACCAGACGTTTAAATTCCTCCACAGTAAATCCCATGGATTTGTGTGCTGTGCTGTAGTCAAGGTGCAGGGTTGAGTTGAAGATCAGAGGGTCATCTGTGTTCAGGGAATAGTTAGCTTTGTCCTTTCTGAACCTGCACAAAGCATGTGATGAAATCCAAAGGAGTTAGTGCCTACAACTACTTTAATACATCTTTATTAACAGACTGCCATGGAAAATAAAAGCAGCTCACGTGATGACAGGATGCTTGGTGAAGTCTAGGGGGCAGGCACCGGTCAGCGAACTGGAAATAGGACACACCTGCAATCAGACCAGCACAGGAAATGAATTACTGCAGCTGATCTCTTCCAGATGTGGTAGTCTCACCTCCACTAGGGGTCAGTGTATCACTATGTTTAACTTTGTCACTAGATACTGTAATAATGTCAAGTCTGTAACTACCTAACAGAACAATCCCAATTTTTATCAATACTAATCACAATTATTAGTGTGTGATGATGAAGAGGTTACAGGACATTTAATAGATTAGATAACAGGCCCATTTCCACATATTTACATTTCCAGTGCAACTATAAATGAGCTTTGTTGATAATGAACTTTTTTAAAATATGTTTTATATTTCGTTACCTCAAAGTGCATTTTCTGATCCAGAAGTTTTTTGTACAGAGCTTGGTCATCCAGGGTTCTGTAACCATGTCCAATACGTTCGGCTTTCAATACTTCCACAGCCTAAAATATCAGACAGGGGTCATGAGGTAGCCGCAAAAGGTTATAAACTACAAAAAAGTAGTGCATGTAGTACATGTCAGCAGAATCTGCAGGCTATTTCTAGAGCACACTTGCAACTCTTGTGGCATAGCTGAAGTGTCACTCTGGAGGATGGCTTTCTCAAAGTGGCCACTTCATTTTATGCTGTGATTTTATGCTGATTTGAGACATGGCAACAGAGATGGACACAAACAATTCACATGCATCTACGCCTATGTATTTGTATGTGTTTCTTTACTCCTTAACAGAGTTGTTGCTTTGGACACAAATCACTCAGTGGTGAAATGTGAACATTTAATCCTTTTATCCCAATTTTTTTTGTACTTACTCTGAATTCTTAACTGACCAACAAAACATAGCTCTGCCGTTTTGTTATTTTGGATCTCCACCCACTAGTTCGATTTGTCATATCTATTTTTAGTGTGTGACTTCATTGTTTTGTTTAGTTGCTGTTGCATCTTTCACTGGTTAATTAAGTTTTCAGATGACTCCACCACCCCATTCAAAAATGTCTCACATTATTGTTGTGCAGCTTACCTCCTTCACAACAGACGCCGGGCCTACCTCTCCTGCATGGACTGTTCTGTGGATCCCACAACGCACTGCTTCCTGTCAACAAAATCAATTATGGAACACATCAACCAAGCATCACAGCCAAACATCTGGCTTTCACATCTGTAATGCTGCAGCACCTACTGAGGCATTTTGTCATTTAGACAAGTTTTTTCATATTTTTGTCTTGTTTTCTTTCAGTGGAAAAATGGCTGATGCTTTGGCTCTCCAGTATATAGAATAAGAAAATACCATTTACTACTGGATATTATGACCCTAACTGCATACAGTTGGTCTTAGAGGAACAAAAATAGGCAAGCTATCCTATTTGATGATGGTTTGAGCATCTTTTTTTATTTTAGCATTCTCTGTGATGGTCACACATGTACTTCATTTCCACTAATCTATCTTGAGATCACCCAGTGATGAAGATAACTGTGTGACTGATACTAGTACTGCTGCAAATAATAACAACATCAAATCATACACTGTACACACACAGTATAAGAAGAGTAATCTGAATATTTTTGACATATATTATATACCTGTACATACATACATAAATATCCATAGCTGTTGAAATTATCCAAATTAAACAATGCTATAAAAAAGCCTTTTGATAAGCATGTTTTTAATAAAATATTAAAGAGCGCTGAGTTTGTATACTTTAGAAATAATTATGGACAAATCATTTGAATTCTACTGTGTCATTATTGCTTTTTATAGATAGGAGCTAGTCAACAAAGTGGGTGCAACGGCCACAAATCCTTCCACCACAGACACCTAGACAACAGACACTTAGAGGAAGTCTTTTCATTTAGCGTTTAGTGCCAGCCTCTCAACTATCATCCATCTAGCACATATACCACTTATTTTTTATTATTTCGGATCTCCACCCAATAGTTCGATTTGTCGGGAGGGTGGAAGGCCAACGTGGGCATCTTCTCACTTGTTACTACATTTATACATAGTGTTTGGAAGGGACTGCCATCCACTTAATTTTGGCAGTCCTAATATGTGGCTGCCCAAGTCCAAGTCTGTGTTTGTTATGGTTATACCAATCCAGACAGATAAGTTGTTAGCTGCCAATCAGGACAGTCAACTTCCACTTCTATTCATTGTTATATTACAGTCAAAAACATATGAACAATATGGGCTGAAACAGAACAGCCCAGAAACAGCAATTTCCACCCACCCTCTTTTCCATGCAAGCAGTTAAGTTCAGATAGGACTTCCTACCCAGCACTGTAGTTGTGACTTTACTCCCATGCTGTGTTGGTGACATCAGTTTGAGACTGAGTTTTCTGTCAGCCATAAACATTTTTATGAAATAATGGTCAAGGGATCACACAATTTACTGAAATTCCTGCTGCATGGGACATTAACATTTTGTAGCCAATGCCATTGTGATCTATCTGGGAACTGGGAACCATAAATGTGAACCTCATAGAAATTAGGGGAAAAATCATAATTTTCAACATCATCATCATCAAAAATTCATCACCTGAGGACCAGTAATGTACAAATTTTTGTACAAATCCTGGGGCAGACTAAAGGGCACGTGGATCCAGGGTATGCAAACAATGACAAGAATTTACATTTCTGCAAGTGTGTAGCTGAGAGGGTCACTAACTATAGTATAGTTTTGTTTTGCTATTAATTTTGCATTTTGGAAATTCAATTTGCAATTTACCATTCAGCAAATGACAAATTAATGCAAAATCAATTTTATATTGCCATGTTTTTTTTATTCAAATGTGCCAATTTAACAGCACCCCCATTTGACGCAAGTTCATTACATTGTCACCTCAATACACATGCATCAACACATATTTGTATTTTTATGTTTGTGTACTCCTCAACAGAGTTGTTGATTTGGATACAAATCACTCCATGGTGAAATGGGAACATTTAATCCTTTAGTTTTAAGGCACTCCCAAACTTTTTGTTCACCAACTTACTCTGAATTCTGGCCAACAACACAAAACTCTGTTCTTTTGTTATTTTGGATCTCCACCCAATAGCTGGAATTGTCATAACTATTGTTAAGAGTGTGACTTCATTGTTTTGTTTAGTTGCTGTTGCATCTTTCACTGGTTAATTAAGTTTTCAGATGACTCTACCACCCCATTGCATTATTGATGTGCAGCTTACAAAAAAAAAGAGAATTAAATCATCTGAGGACCAGCACATGGATCCAGTGTACGCAAATGAAATGACAAGAATTTACATTGCTATTCATTGCTATTCACTTTGCATTTGGAAATTAAATGGGCAATTTTCCATTCAGCAACTGAATTCAAAATACAAAGTGATAATTTAATAATTCAGTTTGAGTTAATTTGATTAAGAATGTAAATTAATGCAAAATCAATTTCATATTGATATGTTTTTTTTATGTGTGTTTTTTCAAATGTGCCAGTTTAACAGCAGCCCCATTTGGTGACACAATCTTTTGGTGACACAATTTAACTGGAATTGTACTGTCAGCCACCTCCTATATCTGGTATGACCCATCCCTACAATGCCTCTGACTGTCTGCTGCCTTCGTAGGTTAGGCTGGTTTAGCTTACAGTCAGGCTTAGCCAATCAGAGGCAGAGAAGGGGCAGGTCATAGCAGATGCAATTAGGCAGCGTCAAGTACAAAAGGTTCTGTGATGAATAAATGTCATTGTGTCAAAGCCAACAGAGACAGGTACAGCGTATGACATCAAGCTATTGTCTTTAAACTCTTAATGATAATAGAAAAAAAATATGAGAAGTAGTTTGGTTTGGGGCTATTTATATCATCATATAGTTCAATGTCTTTTCAGTCTTAATTCTACCCCATGATGTAACAGCGTGTAACGGAGAAACTGTTTTACAGACCAATTTGCCATTTAAAGCATTTTAAGAATCAAACATGAACTGCAGAAAAACTGCATAGTTGGAAAGAAGAATCAGGACAGACAGGCTTAATGAGTTCTGGTAATCTGAAGCCTCCCATGTGACAGAAAGAATGCTGAGATCTAACCAACAGGTGTGATATGATGTGCATGTATGTTTATTTTGTAGCAGCCTGGTGTCAAGTCATTTGATCAATGTAAACACAATGGATGGTTGTGCATAATGGTGAAACACGTCTTAGATCAGTACAAAGCAGCTGTGGACAATAGCTGATGTTAGAGTCAGTCATATTGTCTGTCCTTACTACAGCAACAAACTCACTTTAGGTGCTTTGTCCTTTTCAAAGTATTTTATGTATTAAATATATTGGGGATTTTATGCTCAGGTATAAAACACAAGTATGAAAATATTGTTATTATCAGTACATTTTGCAATGTGCCTTCCATGTGAGGCTGCAATTGCAATAAAGAAAATAAACCCACACTTTCATAATATCTTTCATGCTTTGAGAGTCTGTTACATCAATGTCTCTGTGCTCACCTCATAGGCTTTCCTGTGCTCGGGATTGGCTACACAATTGAGAGACTCGTCACCTGCCAGGTCGATGGCCACCACGCCCTGGTGGTGATATTTCTTACACAGCTCCATGACATCCATGGACCAGTCTGGAGAAGTTAAGACAGGCATATATTACCACGCTGTGTGGTCCTACCAACTCAAAAACACACCCACACCCCTGTTACAAAACTGAAACTGTTACATACAAATAACACAATGTCCCAGATCATCAATTTTTACAATGAGGAAATGATTTTATCTTAATTACATTCAGTATATAATAGATACTACACTGAAATATTAAGCTGCATAGAGTTTAAACACTACAGCACATGTAACTCTGTTTTCCTAAAGTAGCCCATATACTGCATGTTCTCACCCAACAAAGAAAGGTGTGTAATCCAGCAGGGATATTGCAGCATGTTTTTCAGGAGATGAGAATGGCAGATACATACTGCACTTGGCTCTTGAGTTACACATGAAAACAGCTGCATGAGTGGATCAGATCTGTGACAGGCATCTGCTCGTGGTACCACAGTTAGGTTTACCAGTGCAGCTTATAGACGGTAGCCAATGAATGGTAGAGCTGCAGTTTTCGGCATTAACAGAACTACTTTTTTTACAGTTAGTGATACTAATATTGCAAGTACTGTCCTTTGAAAACTATGTATCTCCAAAACATTTACTTTTCACGAGAAAAACAATGCTAATTTCAGACACCACATCAAGTAGACTTCTTAGCCCTGACTGTAGCATGGGTCCAAGGATGGCAGTACAGGTTTGTTGCAATCATTCATGGTCCTCAAATGATAAACATTAATTACTTTGGCAATCCCCTCAATTTAGAATTTCTCTGGTATGCCTGCCTAAATACCAGCAAAACCACTGACATTCCCATCAGCCTCAGCTTTAGTTTGTAATTATTTCTGAGCTTTACTGTGGTTGTGCTCCTGCTCATTAGCTAATAAGAATGCCTGAGTTTTGAACCAAGACAGAAGACAACACAGTAAGAAACCTTATCTCAGAAGGTTGTTTTGGCAGACAGGAGCATGAACAGTTCATTACTTGGCATGTGGCGCATGCAGCATAGAATGGACCTGGCTTTGATATTGAAGGCCCTCTCCCCCTCGCTCAGGCCCTGATTAACCAGGTGCACCACGTCTTCTGGGCTCACATCACCTCTGTATAGAGATTACACAGTGAAAATGAAAACACACAATAAGCTAATCATAATATATCCTTCCCAAAAGGCACAACATAGGTCTCGCCAAAGGCTGCAGCTGCTCAATCAGACTTACTCTTTCTGTCCCCATGGTATGGGCTGCACTTTAGTGTTAGCCAGAAGATGTGGACTATATCTGACCTCAACATAAATTACCCCTTCCTTTGCTTTGTCTTCCACAAACTCAAAGGCTATCCTCTTTATGGCCTCTCTGTCGCCACTGAAAAAGAATGGAAAAAGACAACATGAATCTAATGAACTTATCCCAGAGATAAGAAATAAAATCATTAGTCGGTGGTACTTCATCACCTGAACTGTGATGGTTTTAAAATGGGCAATATAAGCATTTGCATATTGACACTGGTATCATGACTTATAGGCTTTAGTAGATGCACATTTACCAACTGTTTAAATAATTTTCCATATACATTTTTGAGTCTAGAGCCATAGAAGAAAATAACTTTACTGTAAGGGATTGTACAAAAATTATTAAGAGAGGAATGGATGTGACTTTTTTGGGAAAGCAGGGGACAGACCGTGTCGGTGTGTCATGGGTATTTGTTTCAGAACAAGACTAGTAGAAGGAACATGCCTGTTACAAGCCGAGACATTATATAAAGCTGGACTGCTTCCAGTACTTCCTTCCTGCAAAACTGAATCGAAAAGATCATAAATATTTGGGCTGGTTCTTACCACATCTGCTAACAGAGAGGGGAGGCTTATGACTGATACTGCCGCCCGCCATTAACTTGTGATAGCTTCATGTCTTACGTCTCATGTCTATCTTAATACACAGCCTATTGTGTTAAGAACCGAAATAGATGTGGGTCTTATCAGTTATTAATGGCTGTTATTTTTCATTGCCCCAATTCATCATAGCCCCAAATCACCAAGCAGAGATGTAAAATGTGTCATATAACCTATGTAGTTAAAGTGAGTGATTCTAATTTATTACACATTTTATTTTATTAAGAAAAATGTTGGCATACAGAACCTATTTGTATGGATGCAGATCAAACTGCGAACAATACTTAACATGCATAATCCCCATTCCACATCCCAGTAATTTGCACCCAGTCCCTAACATTGGATGATCGCCCCCTGTTGGTGTTGCTTTCCGGGTAAGCGAATCACTTTTGTCTTGCAAGCGTATCGTGTTGTGTGTGTTGCATAGTTCGTGTACAGACTAGCAACAGACTAGCTATAGTTTAACATACCTAAAAACTAACTAAACTCCAAACAATTCATTAACTGCTACATTCCGGTACTAGTCAAGTACCTTTCTATTTTGACCGGTATTTATTGCTATTTCCTGACTTAGCGCTCGTTAGCCTACCGGTTAGCTTAGCTAGCTAGTTAGCTTAGCTAACATGGCCTCTCCCTCTCTCTCTCTTTCTTGCTCGGTGTGCCACATGTTTAGTTATTCCCCCCCCTCCTTTAGCGATAATGATACCTGTAATAAGTGTAAGGTTCTGTTAGCCTTGGAGGCGAGGATCACTGATTTGGAAGCGCGGCTCCGCACCTTCGAACAAAAGCCAGCTAGCCTAGCCCCGGTAGCTGGTGTGGAGCCACCGAGCTCAGGGTCTGTTAGTGGTCCAAGAGCAGCTCCGGAGCAGCCCGGAGAATTAGCCTGGGCGACGGTCCGACGGAAACGTACTCCTAAGCAGAAGCCCACGGCTCATCACCTGCCTGTTCACGTTTCTAATAGATTTTCCCCGCTCAGCGACACACCCGCTGAGAAACCGACTCTGATAATTGGCGATTCCATAGTCAGGAACGTGAAAATAGAGACGCCAGCGACCATAGTCAAATGTATTCCTGGGGCCAGAGCGGCCGACATCGAGTCAAATCTGAAGCTGCTGGCTAAAGCTAATCGTAAATATGGGAAAATTATTATTCACGTCGGCAGCAATGACACCCGATTACGCCAATCGGAGGTCACTAAAATTAATGTTGAGTCGGTGTGTAACTTTGATAAATTAATGTCGGACTCCGTAGTTTTCTCTGGACCCCTCCCCAATCTGACCAGCGATGACATGTTTAGCCGCATGTCGTCGTTCCGCCGCGTCGCTGGCTGTCTAGGTGGTGTCCAGCAAACGATGTGGGCTTCATAGACAATTGGGCCACTTTCTGGGGAAAACCCAGTCTGGTAGCGAGACACGGCATCCATCCCACTTTGAATGGTGCAGCTCTCATCTCTAGAAATTTGGCCGAGTTTATTAGCCGACCTAAAGCCTGACAATCCAGAGTGGGGACCGGGACGCAGAGACTCAGTCTAAAACGCCTCTCTGCAGTTTCCTTAGAGCCGTCACTCCCCTCAAACCACATAGAGACTGTGTCTGTCCCTCGAACATATAAATCAAATAAATCAGAAGTTAACAGAAGAGGAGTTATTCATAAAAACTTAATAAAAATTAAGACCACTCCTCTTATTGAACAGAAAAACAGAACTGTCAAATGTGGACTATTAAATATTAGGTCCCTTTCATCTAAATCTTTGTTAGTAAATGATTTGATAACTGATCACCAAATTGACCTACTTTATCTTACTGAAACCTGGTTACAGCAGGATGAATATGTCAGTCTGAATGAATCAACCCCCCTCAGTCATAAAAATTATCATGTTCCTCGAAGCACAGGTCGAGGTGGAGGAGTAGCTACAATCTTCCACTCAAACTTATTATTAAACTTTCATCCTCAGAACAATTTTAACTCATTTGAGAGACTCTTAGTCTCTCACATCCAAACTGGAAAACACAAAAACCAGTTCTACTTGTCATTGTGTACCGTCCACCTGTCTCTTACTCAGAGTTTTTAACTGAATTCCCTGACTTTCTGTCTGATCTAGTGCTTAGATCAGATAAAGTTATTATAGTGGGAGATTTTATCATTCATGTAGATGTTGAAAATAACGGCCTCAGCATTGCATTTAATTCTATATTAGATTCAATTGGTTTCATTCAAAATGTTAATAAACCCACCCACTGTTTCAATCACACCCTTGATCTTGTTCTGACCTATGGCATCGAAATTGAACATCTAATAGTTTTACCCCCAAATCCTGTTTTGTCAGATCATTCTTTAATAACTTTTGAATTTAAAATGATGGATCATGCAGCGTTTGGAAGAAAATTCCACTACAGCAGATGTTTATCCGACAACGCTGTTAATAAATTTAAGAAAATGATTCTATCTTTAATTACATCTATGCCAAGTATAAACATAGTGGAGGGCAGCTGCTTCAATCCCACTCCCTACCAAATTGATCATGTTGTTGACAGCGCTGTAACCTCACAGCGTGAAATGCTTGATTCTGTAGCCCCTCTGAAAAAGAAGTTAGTGAATCAGAGAAGACTAGCCCCATGGTATAATTTACATATTCGTACCTTAAAGCAGGCATCACGAAGGCTGGAAAGGAAGTGGCGTTCCACAAACTTATAGGAAATTTTTCTAGCCTGGAAAAACAGTCTACTAATATATAAAAAAGCTCTCCGTAAAGCCAGAACTGCATACTATTCATCACTAATAGAGGAAAATAAGAACAATCCCAGGTTTCTTTTCAGCACTGTAGCCAGGCTGACAAAAAGTCACAGCTCTGTTGAGCCCAGTGTTCCCTTAGCTCTCAGCAGTGATGAATTTATGAGTTTCTTTACAAATAAAATCACAACTATTAGAGATAAAATTCAGCAGATGCTTCCTATACCTGCAATAAATGAATCTTCTACTACAGTAGCTCTTGAATCATCTGTAGGACCTCAGTTATGTTTAGACTGCTTCTCTCCCATAGATCTCTCTGAATTTACATCAGTAGTTGCTTCATCGAAATCATCAACGTGTCTCTTAGACCCCATCCCGACTAGACTGCTTAAAGGCACCCTGCCATTAATGAACTCATCTTTATTGGACTTGGTAAATTTATCTCTAGTATCAGGCTACGTACCACAGGCCTTTAAGACTGCAGTAATCAAACCTTTACTCAAAAAGCCTAGTCTTGATCCAGGAGTCTTGGCTAATTATAGACCAATATCCAACCTGCCATTTATTTCTAAAATCCTAGAAAAAGCTGTTGCTAAGCAGCTATCAGACCACTTACACAGGAATGAACTATTTGAAGATTTTCAATCACGATTTAGAGCACATCATAGTACAGAAACAGCACTGTTGAAAGTTACCAACAATCTTCTCTTAGCCTCAGATAATGGACTTGTTACAATACTTGTCCTCCTAGACCTTAGTGCAGCATTCGACACCATTGACCACAACATCTTATTACAGAGACTGGAGCATGTGATTGGTATCAGAGGAACAGCGTTAAAGTGGTTCCAATCCTACTTATCGGACAGATTCCAGTTTGTTCATGTCCATGATGAACCTTCCACACGAACAAAAGTTAGTTATGGAGTTCCACAAGGCTCCGTGCTAGGACCGATTCTGTTCACCCTGTACATGCTTCCTTTAGGATATGTCATTAGGAAGCACTCTATTAATTACCACTGCTATGCAGATGACACTCAGTTGTAGCTATCTATTAAACCTGTTAACACAAACCAGTTAACCAGACTTCAAGCCTGTCTAACTGACATAAAGGCCTGGATGACCAGTAACTTTTAACTTTTAAACTCGGAGAAAACAGAAGTCATTATATTTGGGCCAAAAAATCTCAGAAATAACTTTTCTCAAATTATAGCTACTCTAGATGGCATAACCCTGGCCTCTAGCACTACTGTAAAAAACCTTGGAGTTATTTTTGACCAGGACATGTCCTTTAACTCACACATAAAACAAATCTCTAGAACTGCATTCTTTCACCTGCGCAACATTTCCAAAATTAGGAACATCCTGTCTCAAAATGATGCAGAAAAACTAGTCCATGCATTTGTTACCTCAAGGCTAGATTACTGTAACTCATTACTATCTGGATGTCCCAATATCTCCATAAAAAACCTCCAATTAATCCAGAATGCCGCAGCCAGAGTCCTGACAGGAACTAGCAAGAGAGATCATATTTCTCCTATATTGGCTTCTCTTCATTGGCTCCCTGTAAAATATAGAATAGAATTTAAAGTCCTCCTTCTCACATAGAAAACCCTTCATAATCAAGCTCCTTCATACCTCAAAGACCTTATAGTACCATATTATCCCAATAGACCACTTCGCTCTCAGAGTGCAGGTCTACTTGTGGTTCCCAGAGTTTCCAAAAGCAGAATGGGAGGCAGAGCCTTTAGTTATCAAGGTCCTCTCCTATAGAACCAGCTTCCAGCCTGGGTTCAGGAGGCAGACACTCTCTATACTTTTAAGGCTAGACTTAAAACCTTCCTCTTTGACAAAGCATATAGTTAGGGCTGGCTTCAGGCAACCCTGAACCATCCCTTAGTTATGCTGCTATAAGCCTAGACTGCCCGAGGACCATCAGTGCACTGAGCTCCCCTACCCTCATGTATATTCCACCATTGAATGTTACTAACCTTGTGCTCTCTCTCTCCCCTAGTTTGTGCTGTCTCCCTCTCTCTCTGTTCTCTCTGTACCTTCTGCAGGTGTTCCTGGTCCTGGAGCTGTATATCGCTGATGTGCAGTTACTGGTCCCACCAACCTGCAGTGTCCATTTGTTGTTTATTGTTGCTGTTCTTTTCTCTCTGCTCTATCCACTCACCCCAACCGGTCGAGGCAGATGGCCGCCCAAACTGAGCCCGGTTCTGCTGGAGGTTTTTTCTTCCCTTAAAGGGAGTTTTTCCTCTCCACTGTCGCCAAGTGCTTGCTCATAAGGGAATTGTTGGGTTTTTAGTTTTAGTTTTTGTAAAGTGCCTTGAGATGATTTGTATTGTGATTTGGCACTATACAAATAAAATTGAATTGAATTGAATTGAATTAACCTTGTGATTATTTCATTTTACACATAAAATGTTTTTGTCCACCCTCCACATAGTGTTACAACAATAGTAGGAGAATCAGCTCTATTTACCTTTTTGCTTTTGACTTAGCAGCACACTTTCTGTTCCACATCATGTGACAGGGAACACCACTGTTTCCAGTATTTGCTATGAAAATGAATTGCACAGACCTGAATGGCTGTTGTTCTCCTGTGTACCCTCATAACCCCCTTACCCCTGCTCTCACCAAACACACAGCACCATGTCACTGCAAAGCTCATACAACAAGTATGCATGTGCTAAACTCAGCTAGCAAGTTCTGTATGTTCATAAAGCTATACTGCATGCAAAGCTTTCAACGACTTGATGTAGGAAAAGCCATTCAGCAGAATTATGTGCTGCGGTAGAGCCTCTACAGACCATTGTTAAAAGTTTTTATGGCCATTGAGTATCTGAAAGACTGTATTTGGTCTTTTCTAAACAGTCCAGCCCTGTCCATGGTGTGACACCGGAAAGGGACCTCAAATAACTTTACTCTCCTCTTAGTTTGGTTGCCTAGGTGATACTTGATCTTAACAACAATGTGTTCCTGTTGTGCATGCTTGGCATTTAAAACACACTGCCTCCTCCCAGATCATTACATAGCATAATCTTGTTGTCTCTCACATGCCAGTACCACCAATCAGAAACTACACTCTTGAGCACACAAAGACTTTGGATGCGTCACACCTGAGGTGTATGAATGTGTGTGATAACTATCATGCATGACTGAACTTTGACCCTGATGAGTTTAAACCTGACTCTTAATCAGTCAAATCTCCCTCTTTGCACTCCTTGTCACCCGCTCAGCAAGGAAACACCTTTTCTAATTATGAAGCTGTCATTAAAGATGACAAACCAGCACTTACGCAATCACGTGCATGTATATGTTAAACTTGGCCAGGAAATCAGTGAGGGTGGCTGGCTTATGGAGTATAATAATCTTTTTCATCTCCTCCACAGTATTTGCTGGCAGCATGATGCCGCGTCTCCTAAAAAGAGAAGGAAGAAAAAAAAAAGTTCAAGGACAGTTTTGAAATTGAAGCCAGTACTTTGTATATTTTCTAGCTGACTTACCAGCCATCTGTGTTCTTAAAAGAAAAGTTCAAAAACAATTAACGTATCTTAACCTGAGCTATTGGATCAGCAACTAAATTATTAATAAAAAAATATCAATAAGAAACTACAAGATTTATTTAACTTCTTGTTATATTACATCTGATAATGTACAGATTTTTTACTTTAAAGCCAATTGATACTGGCTTTTTGAAGCTCATAATATTTGGTAGTTAAATCTGCTGTATTTCATATTTTACATTACAAATAGGTCATATGTGTAATGTGTCGAAGTGGCAAATCCACAGACAGTTCATCATCCAACTCTGGATTTCCCCTCAGCTTTATGGACCATGTTAGCATCTTGTACACGTACACTGCCCGTGAACTGACAGATGGAGTGAGCAACTGGTTAATAAACATAGCAGGTCATTTAACAGCTAAAGAGCCAGATATCTCCCTTAGGAGTCGGGGGGAAAAAAGAAGAGCTAGCAGGAGAATTATTATTGGATGAGCAGGACATTGACTATGTGGCCAGTAAGCCAAATCCAAATGAATGCTAAAGTTGTTCCATATCTACTGGATGTGTGAATAAGCAACAGCTTCTTTTAATGTACACCATACTCTGTAAGGTGATATGCAGCGTTGAAGTCTATTGCTGTGTTGAAGTCTATTGCTGTGTTTGCCCTTAGTACATACAAAAAAAATCAACTTATATAATTTAACTTTAAATATCTGATAATAAACCAGTCTTTAATATAAAGATAGTGACAATGTGACAAATGCATTCTGCATTTCTGTACGGCAGTTTCTTGTTACTATCAACCAGCTGCCATATCCTCAATAAACTAATGTCACCTGCCCTTGAGCTCTTTGACCTTATGCATTATTAATTAACAATTAACAAAACTGATAATCTAGTGTTCCACACAATAAAAAGGAGCATGCAGATTTTTTTTATCTTATCTTTTTAACCACATGTATCTGAGTCCCAGTACAAATAAACATATAAACTACACAAACTAAAACTAAACATATAAACATACATACATAAACATATAAACTACACACATAAACTACTCTCATTTACACTCTTATTTACTCTCACACTTCTCATACTCTCCCTCTCTCTCTGTTCTCTCCCTCTCTCTCTGTTGTCTCTCTCTGTACCTTCTGCAGGTGTCCCTGGTCCTGGAGCTGTATATCGCTGATGTGCAGTTACTGGCCCCACCAACCTGCAGTGTCTATTTGTTGTTTATTGTTGCTGTTCTTTTCTCTCTGCTCTATCCACTCACCCCAACCGGTCGAGGCAGATGGCCGCCCAAACTGAGCTCGGTTCTGCTGGAGGTTTTTTCTTCCCTTAAAGGGAGTTTTTCCTCTCCACTGTCGCCAAGTGCTTGCTCATAAGGGATTTGTTGGGTTTTTAGTTTTAGTTTTTGTATAGTGCCTTGAGATGATTTGTATTGTGATTTTCAAATAAAATTGAATTGAATTGAATAAAATCTAAAGTCAGCATTGAAGAATTCTAATAATGATAAACTCACTTGGCAACTTCAAGAATGGTCTTCACCCTGATGGCTCCATCGAGATGTACATGCAGCTCAACCTGTCGATGACAAGGGTACATGATAGCAATGAACTGATCAGTCAAAAGAAGTCATTTTCCTACATCTGGATAATGTCCTATAGCTGACATTTGGGCAGGGTGTTTTAGCACAGAAGAATGGAAATGTGTTAGATGCCACCTAATATTAAAACAGAGAGCACCACGAGCAAAAGCAGTGACCCATACTGTGGCCCAAACTGAGCCTGGTTCTGCTGGAGGTTTTTTGTTCCGTTAAAGGGAGTTTTTCCTCTGTACTGTTTCCAAGTGCTTGCTCATAAGGGATTTGTTGGGTTTTTTGTTTTTGTAAAGTGCCTTGGGATGATTTGTATTGTGATTTGGCGCTATACAAATAAAATTGAATTGAACTGAATTGAAATGTGGTAGTGTAGTTCACTGTTCTGGCTACAGTCCACTGTGAATGTGGTGCACGTGACTGAGCAACAAGTGGTGGAAAGGCCAGGGGGGCGACACAAGAGTAAGGATTCTGGCTGTCCTCCCATCGTTGAGAGGCCTGATTTATTCTGGCAGATGACACAGATAAATCTTTGGTCCTCTTTCAGCAGCTGAGGCATCAGCTACACTCATCAGTCAGTCTGAAATTCAAATGAACGTTTCCAATCAGAGATCTTTAATTCTAACCTCGGGTGGGGAGGAATGATGGAGAAAGTCACCACAGTTAGGGAAATTAGCCCCATGTTTTTGTTTTGCGACACTGATTTAAGGTCCTGGGATTGTAAATAAAAGCACTTTCTGTCAAACTTAGAAAAGGTTTAGTTTTTTTTTTTTTTAATCGTGACTTCTGTGATTTCTGACACAGCCTTGTTCAAATCACACGCACAACATCATAGTGAAGAGCTTACTTTATTTACTCATGACTGTTTAATGTAGTATAGAGATACTGAACATCTGAGGCCAGGTTATTGAGAGACTTCAGCAAAATTTTAAACTTTGTACTCCTGAATGTGAAATAGTATGACAGCAATGCAACAATACTGTTCCTCTATAAAGTTTAAGACAGCTGTCAATGGACTTTTTTATGACCACTGTTGAACTACATCCAGCGGTTTTTATTTCTTGCCTTTAGCTGTGAAAAAGCACTGATGCAGTCTGGAAACATGGGCAGAGAGAGGAGCATGACATCTACAAAGGTGTCCAGCTGGAACCAAGCCATGTGCTGCAACCATCCAGGTGCCAGGGTGCTCCAAAGCAGAATTTTTTAGGGCATTGTTTGACTCCAGACTCCAGACTCCAGAATATGATGTCATCAACATCTGTTAGTGATGGATTTGGAAATATGGTAAAGGTTTATAGCACTCTGGGGTAGAAACAGCTGGATGAAGCTGACATAAGTAGGCTCACAGACAGCTTTCTTAAACTTTACAGATAAACAGTGCGATGGTTTCTAGAAAGATACAGAAGTACAGATGTATGTGTTTGTAAGAGAAATGAATATAGTGCAGGAGTAGTGTCTGTGATCTGTCAATGTCTTCCACTTCATTTATTTATTAGTGAAACGTATTTTCATACAAGAACAGCTGTGGTTAATGTTTAAAACAAGTTCAGCTTAGTGTTTACAGTCACATTCTTTCGTCAAAGGGTCTGAATCAAAGCGTAATAGGATGTTGACTTCCACCACTTGACTGTGGAGCTCAAATGTTGCATTTTTCATAAGTGAGTTTAGTACATTCCTGTCTTATAGCCCATTTACTTTAGCTCTAACAATTGCAATAAAATATAAAGATATCCAATAAAATCCTGATATTTTTTAAAAGTGTGCTTAAATGTCAACATTTACTGTAAAAAGAACTCCACGGGCACTTGGCAGCTAGTACCTGTGGAGTTCTTTTTACACTAGCTGCCAATTAACCAAATGCTTATGGAAGATAATCACCAGAGCTGATTTAATTTACCAATTAATTGGTTAGTCAATGAAAATTAATGGGTAACTATTTAATCAAATAATATTTAGTCATTTTTAAGAAAATGTATCATTATTATTATTATTATGGACTTAAGATCTAAACCTTTTGTTTGTCATATCTGCGTGTTTTTGACTGGACAAAACCAGGTGTCTGCATGACATCCCCTTGAGTTCTGAATGGACATATTTCACTATAGTTAAATTAATAAATTAATTTATTATTTATTATTATTAAATAATAAATAAATTCAATTAATAGGTTTGTATAAAGTAAAACCATGTCCATATAATAAATCCATTGGTGTGTAACAACAAAAAAAGAGAGGGGTACAAAAAGACCTTAAGAACAACAAGAAGTGATGTGTGTTATTGATACTGTTTCTATTTTATTGCCCTAAAAGCCTAATGTGACAGTGACACTGGCAGATCAGGGCTGTTACTGACAGGGAACAGCTGCTTAAGCCATCTGCAAAGTTAGGAAATCTTGTGGTGAGCTTTTCAGTACACACAGCATTTCCTGTGCTGAATTCTATACTGTAAGTCAGAGACCTTTAATGTGAAACTGCATTTCAGAACTCCAGCAGCATGGCACTCAAAAGCCTCATGTTGTCTGATTGAACATATATACAGTATAATATCTTAAAATCTGGGGCTGATCAATAACCAGTGGAAATAATCATTAGCAGCAGCAGAGCTAATAAACCATGAGGAGTATCTGCTTTCTTTCATTGAGCAGTACGTGTCTGGACTGTTGATAAAACATCTGAAGATGTCTCATTAGATTTTAGAAGATTGTGATGGACGTGTTTACTGTTTTATAGTCTACAATTCACTTAGAAAAGAAGTGAAATTATCAATCATGTTAATTATCAATCAGTAATAGGAATCATAAGGCCCTGCTTATGTTACACTGAGCTTTTATTTATGTCTCTGTTTGCCCTTTAATAATGTATGTCTTATCCAGCTCAACCCTAAACCAATATAGAAATTCACTTAGGGCAGACAGTCTGATCTAACTAAGAATTAGATTCATAACCATCAACCGAAAGCTTAAGCAGAAACAACTTTGATCAGAAATAACTTTATTCTCAAACACAACTGCCAAACATTTAAAGTTTGCTGCTTTTCTGTTTTATATCATTGTAAATGGAATATTAGTTTATTTTGGGCTGTTGCTCACAAAAAACAAACATCTGAAGATATTGACCATATGGGAGTTTCACTGTTTTAGGACATTTTATAAAACTATTAATCATTTAGCCGAGAAAATGATTATCCATTGATGATGAAAACAACTGATACAGTTGTAGCTGCAATAAAACTCCAATAACCCTAAAGCTCCTACACTGTGACCAATAGCAGAGTATGAAGCAGGGACAGCGGTGACCCCTCATTGAAGGAGACAATGACCCCATGAGCAGTATCAATTCTACTATAGAAAATTAATATTTAATGAGGTTATCTCTGAGGGCAGCTGACACTCCTAGACGCCTCTCCTTTTACAATTCATGATCTCACACACACACACAGTGTATGGCAAGACCCCCACGCCTGTTCAGCTTCTCTATCACTGAACCAGCCGTTTTCTTATCAACTCATGCTCAGTCAGCACCAAGACCAAAGGGCACCAGCGAGGACACATTTCACGCCTGTGTGCCTGATGTGCATCTCAAACTACCTGATAATTAGAGGCTCATTTCACTTTAAGGCTTTGTTACGCAATGCCGTTGTCTCTAGCAGCCCTGAAGGGATAACACTGAGACTCTAGGCAAGGTAATGCCAAAACTGTTTTTTCTTTGTTGTTTTGTTTTTTTACTGCGCTGCGTGAAGCGTTACTCGCACAAACTGAAAGCGACTCCGTACATGCCACATGTATTAACGCAGAATAATACTGACTACAGAACGAGCTGTCATAGAGCACGATCCATAGTCAGCCCGCTTCTTTCTTCGGTGTCAAGTACAAAAGAGACAAAGTCGAGGAATGTGTGAGCTTGCTCAGTGGAAAGATCGGTAAAAATTTCAGTTCATTCATGTCATGTTAGGTCTTGTTTAAAGCCGGATAGTCACATCAAACTATAAATACTGGAAATGGTCATCCTTGTTTTATAATGAGCATCAAAATAAAGTACCAAGAGAGCACTAACTAATAGTTTTTAAAATAAATTTATACATAATATCTGTTGTTATTTAGCCATTCTTCTTCTTTCAGTAACCTCTTTCAATCCTGAGTATCAGTCATAACATGCGTAAAAACCAGGAAAAGTTCGACCGTCAATACTTCACCAAATTTCTATTTTATATATTCTGTAGTAAAACTCCAGTAGCGCCAGTAGATAGGGTAGGCCTACCTTTGGCTTGTCGAAAACCACTGGTTCAGAGGAGTGTTCGGCCATCCTGGGTAACTGAATCTGCCGTTGCCGGTGCACAAAGAGCTGAGGACTGGGGAGCCAAAGCCTATCGCAGCCCGTCTAGCTATTATATGCATGGCCCAGGGACACGCCTTACAGCTCACAGCGGCAAAAAACACCGCCAAGTGCTCCTAGTTCTCAAAACAGGGGCCTTCATGGTGGAAGGAGCTTCACTGTGCATTAACACATGCAATCCGCAGTAGGTAGAAAGATTAACGGCTACAGCTTTGCGCCCATGTGATAAGAGCTTTAGAGGGCTAATCAATTATGGCAAACTAAGTTACTGAACAGAGCGATTTGTGGATTTTATGTTAAATACTCTGCAAAAATAACAAGTCAGTCTACAGTGACATTGAGAATGTGTTACAAAAGGTCTCTAAATGACAGCAGAGGTGTCTCTACTACAAGGTCATTTACTGAAGTCTCTGAACATGATTTTCTAAATTCTAATCCTCCTCTCTCAGTAGCCTAGTAGATGTTCCAATTAATTTAAGAGTAGTGGGGGAAAAAATAACCTAATTTAAAAATCCCCATATTAGGCCTATCTCCAGTGCAGATATAAGGCTGATTGTATCTCTGGCTACAATTTGATGTTAGGCTTCTTCAACAGTGACTACTGCTCAGTCTCCTGCCATCTGTCTCTGATCTGCTACACTTGATGCGTTGCTTCTATTTGATTTCTCAAACACAGCAGCTGTAAAATAATGTTTTATATGAATTTTCATAGTGCTTTATATTTGTTCATGAAGATCTCACGGCTCTCTCATGTAACTATATATGGGCTGTAGTATGGGCTGTGTATGTCCTTCCCTGTAGCATATAAAACATACAGGAGCTCACCACAGAACCCATGGCTGCATCAGAATCACTAAAACTTTGTCAACTGTGCAGTTTCGTAACCATTACATTTGGAAACAGGAAGTTGTGCTGATTTTGAGGAACAGGACTTCAAAAAGAGGTTATTTAGTAGACATGAAAAAAGAAACATCACTTGTAGAAGATGTTGAAATTTTAGGTGTAAATATAATGCTCTGATCATAACTTGTCACTGTGAGTTTGGCAGAAAGTAAGAGGTTACTTCTTTAATACATTTCTACATTTTGGGTTTTACATTAATATTTACCCATGAAATAGCAGCGTTTGTGGGAGTCCAAACATCGGGAAGTAAAGCCAACAAAACACAAGTGTTGAATCATTTTTTAAAAATGTGGCAGACAGCTCCATAGAGTCTAAACATCTGTTTGCAATTAAAATGTCAAATTTGGATTTTATGTTTTTTATTCTGCTTTGGCTGCAGAAATTTTACCCAGCAGACTTCCCTTCTCAAATTGTTCCTATCGGCATCAGTGGCTTGTATGTGTACTTCTGCTCCCACTTTGGTATGCTGACTGAGAACACATTTGGTATCATTTTTTCAGCTTTAAAACAGTGACAAACAGCCACTGCGACTCTGCAGTCATGTCGTGTGTTTGTGCAGTTCTTAAGAAATGTTTTGACCCTTTTAAATTGTTACAGTCCTTCTCAATAATCTGTTTTTCTAAAATGGTTAGGTTATAAATGTAAACAACACATAGTTAAAGTAGACTTCTGTGGTGCTCAAAACCTAAATTGAGGTCCTGAGGTTTTGGGTGGCAACATGTAATTTGAGTTAGAGTCTGCCTGCTCAGGATAATCCACTACTCTTCCTGTCATCAGTTTCATAGGGACTGGTTTCCACTAAAGAACCAGTTGCTGAGGCTCATTTGGTGTCTTTGTCTTTTAGCCCCACCCTGTGGTTGTAAGTCACAGCAAGCCTGCTATGTTTTTCAACAAGGAATGTGGATTTTGATAAAATTATGCTGTGGCAATGAAAAGAGAAGATCACTTTATTTTTTTTTCTCTTTGACTGCTTCTCTTTTCTTTCGGTCTGTGCACAAACAAGCATACATTGTCTGTTTGAAAGTGTTTCAACAGCTCAGCATTAGTATGCTTAATCACATTAACAGAGATAAGGGAGATTATGCAAGGAATGACTCTTGACATTATTTTCTTTTCTTATCTGAGAGCCTTGGCTCACATGTGTTTGCAATTTTAGGCTAAATATGGAGAAAATCAAGTCTTTGAAAAATGTTAATGTCTTTATAATGTTTCTCATTTCACAACATCAACTAGTAAATTTATAATGTGCGCTTCACACATGCATCTATCACACCTTCCTGGAGCTTCAGGGAATGCTGTCTGTTTAGACTCTATTAAAAGGTCAATTAAGGAGCCTTTTCTGAATAGTATGTAGAGTCATTAAAGGAGAATTTTCAGAGAAAAACAAAACACCCCACAGAGCCAGCACTCCTCTTTTTGTTTCGTGTTTGCTGGCAAGAAGCAAGACACTTCTATCTATGGTTTTTAGCTGACATTGCCAAAAAAAAACATCACATGCAAAATGGAAACCACATGATTGCTGGTGTGGGTAGACAGTTTTTTTTAACCTTTGTATAAAATGAAAACAAGAACATTATCAATCTTGTCATCTAGCTCTCTTTCAAAAGCAAATACAAACATTTTCTTTTCCTGTAAGACTACCACTAACTGAACTTGGCTCATTTGTGTCTGACAGGTCACTCATTTGACAAGGTAGACAGAGTTTGCAGTGTTTGTCCAAAAGTATCACATATACCAAGGTGTAATTGTTGGACATCTCATTCCAAAGCCGTGGTGTTACTGTGCTGCTCTAACAGCCTCCGCTATTTGAGGAAGGCCTTACACAACATTTTGGACACTGGCAGCAGATCGGTAGCATCAGCTTTAGTCAGACTGAGGTCTGTGTAAAACTCAAAAAACCTTTTCTTTGTGGTCTTTGTGTGTTATTATGTTGGCAGGGTCTTCCTTCAAACAAAATTAGAAATTCACCATTATCATAAACATCACTAAATGCTCTGGCATTAAAAGAATGGTCCCAGATTTTAGGAAATATCCTTATTGATACCACTGTTAGGCTTAATTTTAAGTCTTAAGCAGTAGGTGGTTAGTTTAGCTGAACATATAGACCAGAAATAAGGGGAAACACCTGCCAGCACCTCTAAAATTCCCTGATTGTAAATAAGTAAATAAATACTCATCTGTGGGGTGTCAAAACCCACAAATGAGGCAGTAATGCACTGAACTCTTCTTTACTTTCTTCACACTTGGAATGTAAACAGCACAAATGGAACAAACAGCACAGTACTGCAACCTTTACAAGGATGGTCTTTGTCTTAGACAATGTGGTCTAACCAGGAAATTCAAACAAAGCCCAATGAAGATCAAAATAATAAAGGAAATATAACTATACACATTAATAACAGTAAAACCTTACAGCAAGGCAAGACAAGTTTATTTGTATAGCACAATTCATACACAGAGTAATTCAAAGTGCTTCACAGAAATAAAAGACAAGTTAAAGCTACACAGGCAAGAATTAAAATAACATACAGACTTCAAAAATAGAATAAGAAATTTAGCCAGAATTTAATTGAATAACACTTTCAGTTGTCATATGCAGAGCTAAAAAGAAAAGAAAAGATCTAAAAAAAAAAGGTTTTTAGCTTGGACTTAAAACATTGTCAGAGCTGAGGCTGGTCTAACATCATCAGGAAAGCTATTCCAGATTTTAGGTGCATAAAACTGAAACGCTGCTTCTCCCTATTTAGTTCTGACTGCACATTAGCAGAGGTCCTGTCAATTATGTTCTCAGACAACATGTCAGAGATGTCCTGTGGTGCTGAGCCATGAAAGTACACTAGCAGTGCTGTTTTAAAGTCTATTCTTTGAGCGACAGTGTGAAGCAAGTACAGAGATCTGAGAGCAGGAGTTAATGTGGTTGTGCTTCCTGGTTCTAGTCAGGACCCCAGCTGCAGCATTCTGAATGTACTGCAGCTGCCTTACAGCTCGTTTTCAGAGCCCTGTGAGCAAGCCATTACAGTAATCTAACATGAAATGCATGGATAAGTCTCTCTAAGTCTGGTTTAGACATGGTGTCTTGTGATTCTGGCAATGTTTGTGAGGTGGTAAAATGCTGATGATGTTGTTGATTTAATGTGGCTGTTAAAATATATGTCTGAGTCCATGATTACCCCTAACCTGATTTTTAGATTTTAGAGAGAGACTCGAGGTGACAGCTGACACTTTGTTTCTCTTTGAAGATAGACCCCTTCGGGACCTCATATGTCAAGGTCATTTGGTCTGAAACCTATTTCAACTAAGTATTTCCTGTATTCAAAATTGGACTTAAATCATTTAAGGGCAGTACCAAAGATGCCTATCCAGTCCTCTAACCTCTGTAACAGGATCACATGGTCCACTGTGTCAAAAGCACCATTCAGATCCAACAGTACTAAGACAGAGAGTCTGCCAGCATCAGTGTAGTCTCACTATTATGATGGGGCCTAAAACCTGATTGAAAATCGTCAAAGCAGTTGTTTAGCAGGAGAAAGTCTGTAAGTTGTGGGTATACAACTTTTTCAAGGACTTTACCTAAAAATGGCAGGTTTGATATGGGCTGATAGTTGTTCAGTATTGTGACATCAAGACTGCTCTTCTTTAGGAGAGGCTTGATGACAGCAGTTTTCAAGGCCCTTGTAAATGTTCCAGACTGTAGCCAGCTTGGAGTCATTTATTAAATGAATGAGTTGTGATAACAAACTGCTTAGTACTGGTTTTAGAAATCTCATCAGTAAAACACTGAGGCACCAAGTGAATGAACTCAGACTGGAGATGGTTTCGTCAACTGTTTTGTCATTGACAGGTGCAAAGTGTGTAAGGTATAACAAGTGTCTAATGGATTGCTGCAGTTATCTGTCTTGTGCAGTTTCATGTTTACTACCTTGAACCTTGTTATTAAAAATAATGCAAACTGATCGCATTTAAATGTTGAAATTAGTTCTGACGGCAATGGACACAGAGGGTTTGTTAATCTATTCACTGTAGCAAACAGGACATGTGAGTTGTTACTGCTTACTTCTAAAACACCAATAACATCTTAAGTAGCATTCTAAACATCCAAACATTACCAAAACATGTTAGGTTACAGTATAAGTCACCACATGACAATAACAAGCTCTAACTAACCACAATACAACATCCAACAACATATGTACAGCTAAGCATGCAGCTAATTAGCTCCAAAACTACCTAGGCTAAAGCAGGATTTACAGTACCAGTCAAAGGTTTGGACACACTTTCTCATTCAGTTCAATGAAAAAGTGTGTCCAAACTTTTGACAGGTAGTGTAGCTCTCTCAAACACAAAATACTTCACCATAAACTGAACAGAAATAAGGTTACAAAAATGACCATATAAGGATAATTCACTGCAACTTCTTTCAGTAATGTACACAACTCCAGCAGTAGGAACTCAAGGAACTCTGCTACACTCTTCATTACCTACCACACAATTCCAACCTGCACAGCTCCCAGGTGGCCACTGTGGCTCTTCATTACAAGAGGGCGCTCCAACACAGTCTCAAATGTTTCAGGCTTTCCAACACTAATCAATAACATCCATCCATCCATCCATCCATTATCTATGCCTGCTTATTCCTAACCAGGGTCACGGAGATCTGCTGGACCCTGGACTCTGTTTAGGAGGTGCTGGCAGAGTTTCAGATTTTATCTTTGAATAGAACCATGCTAACTGTTTTGAAAAAAATGCAATACAGTATTTCCTGTAACAGGTATTAAACAACTGAGTTACCCACAGTCTGAGTTACTGAGCACAGAACTATGTGGTGGTGCACCCAAGTCCTTTGTGAACATTTCTGTTCTTTACACTTGTGACAAATATTCAAATTTTTTTTAAAAAAAAATCTGTCCACTGTGACTTGCTGAAACTGTCACAGATGGACATGATGGCCAAGTTCAGACAGTGGAAAGTCTGGTCAGGCCGACATGGGTCAGTATAGGGACAAATCTGTCTGGAAATATTTGGGAGCAGCTGTTAAAATGGCCAGTTTCACCTGCTATTGTTTGTGCAGCAAATGACACTGAAACATAAAATAATTGCTGCACTGCAAAAGACCAAAGGAATACAAAAATAATATAGACATAATTTTGGTTGTATAGGTTTATGCTCAAATACATTCTATTTGGAATAAAACCACAGTTCAATGTAATGTCCCTTCATCCTTGTCTTCAGAATTGTAAAGAGTGCAGCTCCTGGTTATTTAAGTAATTCATCTGTGTATCCACCCATCAGCCCCAGCTACAGGCTCTAATTGATGAAACACTTTTTGGTTCCATTCTCTATCTTATCAAGGCGGTTTTTATGTTATCTGAGCTTTGAACCATGTCACCACATTGATTTGTCAGATATATAATTTCTGCCTGTCTTACTGATGGTCAGTCATTTGGTTTTCAAACACAGCAGAAAGCTTTTTAACCTTTCACTTGGATTTTCTTTAATTTTATGTCTTGAACCTGTTGTCACAACAAAATGATCTGACAGAGAAAAACAGTATATTTGCCTGCCGTAAAACCAACACAAGGATGCTAAAACACCTTTTTACATTTCATTAAGTGGTTTCCACTGTTAGGTGATAGTATTTATTAGAGCAGCTTTAAATTAATTAAGTCTAAAAATACTGGAATCAGTCTATGTAAATCTAAATAGCAGAATGTAGACTAATCTGTGTATAATTTTCTAATGCATTTAACTGGTGATGATGCATTGTTAATTTGCTTTTTAAATTAAATTTTAAATTAAATTTTAAATCTCAGAGTGCAGCCCAGTAATAAATCCTTAGAGAAACAGATCCTTGAAACATTACAGATAGACCTTTTAATATATGTGTCTCATTTTCTAAGCTCGCCAAAATAAATGCATGTTGAACATTCAGTTACTCTCCAGACTTTTGTTTGTGTTCAGTGTCCAAGGAAGCTATGACAGTCAGACAGTGACCCAGCCTGTACAATAGCAGGGCCCAGAAATGGAAGCAGCTAAATGCAATTCAGCCATCACTATTCAGATTATTCACATCTGTGTTTCTGCTGCTGTCTCTTGTCTTTAGACCTATTTAGGGGCAAGCCACAAGAATGTGAAATAAAAACATGAAATTTTAAAAATAATTAAAACACACTTATTGCCAAACATACAATGTATAATAGAGTGATCTATTAGCAGAAAGTGACTATACTATTCATAAATACAGCAGAAAGTGAATGTTAGAATAAGGGCATTGTAAATTGCTAACTGTGTTATGAGAATTGTCATTTTGTAGACAGATTTATGTAAAGGGTGTAACCAGGCATGTCATAGTTGAGGAAACCCAGGTTTTCTGTGCAAATCACCAAGACATGCGAATGTATGGATGTGAACTCTGTATGAACTCTGAAGTTAACCTATGTTTCAACTTTCCCCTGTTGTGTAAAGTGAGACGGTGCCTGGAACCCATGTAACCACCTCCAGATATAAATTAAAGTGTTCTAAGCGGGCTCGGGGCTGCAGCCGGGGATAGCACCAAGTGTGCATCTCCTAAAAGTCACGAGCTCAACCTAGAAAAGAAAGTCTCTGTGTAGATGTTTGATTAGAACCAACATTTATTGGTGTTTCCGCCCGGTTTCCAATACAGCATCAACGGTGAAGAGGAGGACGAGGACGCTGGAAAACTGTGCACAGTCGGTCCCATAGGGGACCGAGGAAAATCCACCCTCGTGAATTCGACGGGAGGTCGGTGTCTGCTCGCCTGAAAAGATCCTCTTCACTTCTGCTGCTTGACGGAGGCCGGACAAGAGACGTATCTGCAGAAATAGGTGAGCTGCGTTGACTTCTATGTCTGGGACATAGTAGTGTCAGGGACACTAGAAAGCAGCTGTAAGTTCGTCAGGGACGAAACCTATGTCAGGGACATAGCAGTGTCAGGGACACTTGAAAAGTAAAAGCGCTATTCGTCAGGGACGAAAAGAAAGTATCAGGGATACTGAAACACGTGTGAGTGAATGAGAGCGTGTGATTGATGGTAGTTGACGGACTATTGTCGGCTGAATAGAGCAGCGTCACTACCTATTAAAACTGTGTGTTATTTGTTGGGCACAAGTAAAAATTGAAAAGTTGAGTGTGGTGGACGGCTGTATCCGCAGGTAATTAGTACCTGTAGAAGCCTGATACAGTGGACGATCCACACGCTGTTGTGACTGATCGTTTGCTTGTGCCAAAGTTGCAACTATGGGAAAGGGGAACAGTAAACCCCAATTAACGGGGGATCCTAAATTTATGAACACTTATTCTCCTGGATCAGCGAGATATTTAGGAGAATGGAAGAAAAAGTATGAGTTTCCTGGAAAATTGGAAACCTGCGCATGCGATAAATTGGTAACTCAGTTAAAAGCAGAAATGGCCATAGTAGAACCTAGGAAAATTGATAAATTTAAACTTCAGCTCATTGAGGCAGTAAAGTGGCAAGAGCAAGCTGAGAAGAGAAGAGAAGAGATAAAAAGTCCCTCATAGCAGCCCTCCAAGAGGAGCCAGCTGATTTTGTAGGGCGCCCACAAGCGTTAATTCAACAAGAAGAAGCAGCGGCTGCTGCACCTGTGACGGGGGCAGCGAAGGCAGCCGCGACCCCGCCTCCTACGGCTGGACCTGCTCTAATCAGTCCTAGCCACACTAGATCAGGAAATCTGTATGGTCCTTTAAGTGATGAGGTCCAGGGACTGGCAGAGGCTATGTCAAAATTAAGTCCGTTTAGGGACTTCCAGGGCGATGGGTTAAGGATGGGGCCCCGTCCTGATCCGCCGCCCTGGCCACCATTGATTGACCCAGCCAGCATCTTTCCAGCCATAGAAGTGCCTAACCCTCATTTTGGAGTAGGGAATGACAACAGGCCCCTTCTCCTGGTAAGGAGCTGGAGGATGCAGTAAAAGGGCTAGGGGACCCCTTCGTTAATGTTCGTCAATGGATTGAAAATCTGCAACAACTTAGACAAACTTACAATTTGGACGGGCAGGAGATTGACTCAGTGTGCAGGAAAGCTTTAGGACACAGATATGGAGGAGTGAGGGGAGGATATACAGGGCGGACTCCGGCGGGGGAGGTTTTGGCCCCCGGAGACCCAGTCTTAGACAACCAAGTTACATTACTGACAGATAGAGAAAAAAATGCATTTGTTAAACCTCCTGATTACCAAGCTATTGCCCAATGTAAACAAAAAGAAGGTGAGGATGTGTAGTACTATAGAGGACGGCTAGAGGAGGTGTTTAAGACAAACAGTGGTTTGGATCCCTCTGACACTGTCGCTTCCCCCTATCAGCAACAACTGAAACAGGCCTTGCTGAGTGGGTTTCTTCCGTCCATCACCCACCACATCCGAAAGCTAAATATTAATACACCCACAGATGGAGTGACTCGAATAATGAATTATGCACAGCATGCCCAAGACTTACAGAAACATAAATCAGAACAACAATCAAAAGCTGCAGTGTTTGCACTACTGGATGTCATGGGTGACAGGGGGAGAGGAGGTCCTTCACAGTACAACAGGAGAGGATTCAGAGGAAGAGGCAGAGGTAGAGGGAGCTCAGGAAGAGGTTCTGGAAATAGGAAATGGAAGGATGATGTATGCTATAATTGTGGTAGACCAGGACACTTTGCCCGTGATTGTGATGAGCAGAAACAGAGCTCAGGGAGAGATGAAGGCAGATGATCAGAAGAGTATAGGAGACCGGGACCCTTTAACCCCCAAGCATGACTAGGCCCTACTGTAGATGAAATGCTGGACCTTGAAGAAATTGTAGACACTTATTATAATTCAGAAGGGAATAAGGTAATGCCCATTAGAATGCTAAAAATTAATGGAGTGAAAATAGAGTTCTTGTGTGACACAGGAGCAGACAGAACAGTCCTGAGGGATAGAATTCCTGGAGTGACAAAAGGTGATAAGAATATTTTTGTAAAATCAGCAAATGGACAGGTCACCCCTTGCAGTTTCTCCCAAAGTTTTATGATTGAGGATGAGGCATCTGGCTTTCAGGAAAAGGTAATGGCAGTTTTGTGTCCTAACTGTCCTGTGAACTTATTGGGCAGAGATCTGTTGAGTAAGTTAAAAATATCTCTAGTGCCTACTACAAACGGGATGGCAGCCATAGGCCCGGGGGAGGAGATCCCCTCTTATGTAGTGCTGAAACAAGGGGCACCACATTACTGGTGGTCCCTAGATCTGCCCATGCCTGACCCTGGACGCACAGGAGAGCAGCTCCTGCGCCTGCTGCCTGATCCTCAACCACCACACTCAGAAAGCCTCTCCCCAGAGCAGATGCATGTCACCCTCTATTATAAACACACTCCAGGTCCAGATTTTGACTATGTACGGAAGTTTGAGAAGTTAGGGCCACAGAGAATAACGCTTAAGACCCTTTATACTGATAGGAAAGGAAAGGCAGTCTGCTCTGTTAGTCTTCCTCCAGAAGCTAAGCGCCTCATGAAGGGATGGTCACCTAATCCTCACTTGTCAGTGTCTAAGACGAATGACATGCATTGGGAGGAGTTAAAGCAGTTTTTGAATAAAGCTGAGAGTATTTGTGATTGGCATGAGGATGAAGGGGGCTGGTTTAGTAATAGTGTGGGAAGCTGTTTTTACAAAAACTTAAATTGGGTTGTAACGGCCACTCCCCGTGTTCACATGGGGGAGGATGACCGAGAATGAGTGTTACTTCTGGAGGAGTTAGATCCGTGTTTGGCTGAGGTGCCTGACAGTTTCTGGTCTCGAAGCAAAACTGATGTAGGCCTAATGACCACAGCTCCAGAAGTTATTATTAAGGCTAAATCTGATTATAGACCTAGGATAAAGCAGTATCCCCTTAAACCAGACGCCCTTCAGGGAATCAGGCCTGTAGTACAAGAGATGCTTGATGCAGGGATCCTGGTGAGAGCACCAGAGGCTCAGTGTAACACCCCTATATTCCCAGTGAAAAAAGCTGATGGGAGGAGTTGGAGGATGATTCAAGACTTAAGGGAAGTAAATAAAGCAGTTGAAAGTAGGGCCCCGTGTGTCCCAGATCCTCACACTTTGCTGAACCATATAAAACCTGAAATGAAGTGGTTCACGGTTGTGGATCTCAGTAATGCTTTTTTCTCTATCCCAGTACATCCAGACTCACAGGGATGGTTTGGGTTCACCTTTGAGGGAAAGAAACTCACCTACACCAGGTTGCCACAGGGTTATGTTGATAGCCCCACTATATTTGTATCAGAATTGGAAAATTGCTTATCTACATTCCATGTGCCTTCACATAGCCGAATTTTGACCTATGTGGATGATATCTTAATTACATCAGACACTCAGCAGCATAACAAAGACACGGCGATAGCACTGTTCAAACATTTAGAAAGAACAGGTAACAAAGCATCTCCAAAAAAGCTACAGTGGGCTGCTGCTGAGGTTGTATTCCTGGGTCATAAATTAACACCAGAAGGCAGAGCCCTGACTGAATCCAGGAAAGCAGCTATTCAACAAGCCTGTAAGCCTATCACTAAGCAACAGATGATGCAATTCTTAGGGCTGTGTAACTATTGTCGACAGTGGATTCCAGATTATGCTCAAGTAACACAACCGCTGTTAGACTTGATTTATGAAACACCGATGGCCATGAAGCAGGAAATACAATGGGCTCGCAGAGGAATGAAGACAGCTGGAGGACAGTCAGTTAGACATGCTCCACTTTTGCAGGAGTTATTACAAGCTGTCATGTTACCAAAACAACTTGCGGTCTGTATATGTGCCGCACATACGAGGAAATTAGATCCAATATCTAAAGGAAACAATAGAGCGGATGCTATAGCAAAAGCAGCGGCGCAGGGACAGTTTGGAAAATGTGACCTTTACCTCATGGAAGTCGTGAAACAGCCTATAGACCATGAAGTACTTTCAGACATGCAGAAAAGAGCTCCACCGGCTGAACAGCAACTCTGGCTCAAAGAAGGAGCCATAATTGAGCAAGATCTTTTTAAGATTATAGACAAATTTTGTCTGCCTAGAAGTCTCTATCATACGGCAGCTATTTTGACGCATGGGCCTTGCCATGTGTCAACAGGAGGGATGGTATATGCAGTGAAGTATTTTCATGCACCAGGTTTTAATAACTACTCAAAAAATTTTTGTAAATCCTGTTTGACTTGCTGTAAGCACAATCCACAGGGAAATCTCAGACCAAAGAGAGGGAGATTCCCCAATCCGGACTATCCATTCCAAGTTATTCACATGGATTTCATAGAGTTGTCACAATGTCAGACATACAAGTATTGTCTTGTTTTGATAGATGCATACTCTAAGTGGGTTGAGATTGTGCCCAGCAAAAGTGCTGATGCACTGACAGTGGCCAAAGCGCTATGCAAAAGTATAATCCCAGATCATGGGATCCCACAGCGAGTCTACAGTGATAATGGTCCACATTTTGTAAATGAAGTAGTTACGCAGATGTCTAAACATCTGGGTTTTGAGTTGAAAAACCACTGTTCATACCATCCCCAAAGTGCAGGCCTGGTAGAAAGAACTAATGGCACTATAAAGATGAGACTGAGGAAAACTATGGAGCAAACAGGAAGAACATGGGTGGAATGTCTCCCCCTGGTGAAAATGTATATGAGGGTCACGCCAACAGACAGAGGCCTGACCCCGTTTGAAATCCTTTATGGAAGATCTTTTACACTTCCCATTTGTGAAAATGTGTGTGAAAAACCTCAAGGAGAAACTACTCTAGCTGAATGGATGAGCAAGATGTTGCAAACTAGAGAAGTCATGAGTGCAAATAATCTGCCAAGAGATGTTTTGTCTCCACAGGTGCAGAGAGTCAAGCCTGGTGACCAAGTCCTGATAAAGGTCATCAAGAGGAAGACCTGGTCCACTCCTAAGTGGGAGGGGCCCTATACAGTGATCCTGACCACTCCCACTGCAGTGAAGATTCAGGAGAGACCTACGTGGATTCATCAGAGCCACTGCAAGATACTACAGCCACTAGGAGCCGAGTAAGGTGGAAGTCGGCCGGTATCAAAACCCTTGGCTGCTGAAGAGACCATCTGATCCTTACTCCCAGCTATGGCTCTCCATCGGCTGATTCTGTGTCTAGGGACACTAAGTATTGTCTGTTATGCAAGCACAGACTGTAAATATTTACAAGACTGTAAATACCACTTGCTCCCAACAAAGGGGTTTCCAATTTGGCATACAGCTACAAAAACTACGGATCAGGACCTACCAAGTATCCTCTTGCAGACATGCTACAGTTTGTGTAAATACTGATTATGTGTAACTGATTGTGCTCTGATAGAGGACCAGAGGTGGTCGCCCAGGAGCCTGGGGGCCGGTTGGGAATTTTTCCTTTACAGAAGGTTTTCGCCCAACCCCTCACAGAGCCTTGCTTCTCCAAATCTTGTTTAGTCATAATGACGAGTTTCCAGAAAATCCTACAAGGAAGATGGAAAACTCTGATACTATGTTGAAAATGACAAACAGGAGGGAAATGTTAGAATAAGGGCATTGTAAATTGCTAACTGTGTTATGAGAATTGTCATTTTGTAGACAGATTTATGTAAAGGGTGTAACCAGGCATGTCATAGTTGAGGAAACCCAGGTTTTCTGTGCAAATCACCAAGACATGCGAATGTATGGATGTGAACTCTGTATGAACTCTGAAGTTAACCTATGTTTCAACTTTCCCCTGTTGTGTAAAGTGAGACGGTGCCTGGAACCCATGTAACCACCTCCAGATATAAATTAAAGTGTTCTAAGCGGGCTCGGGGCTGCAGCCGGGGATAGCACCAAGTGTGCATCTCCTAAAAGTCACGAGCTCAACCTAGAAAAGAAAGTCTCTGTGTAGATGTTTGATTAGAACCAACAGTGAATATCCATCCATCCATTTTCTATACCCGCTTTTTCCTGAAAGCCAGGGTCACAGGGAGCTGCTGGAGCCTATCCCAGCTCTCTCTTGGGTGAAAGGCAGGGGTACACCCTGGACAGGTCACCAGTCTGTCACAGGGCCACATAGAGACACACAAAGACAGACGACCTCACACACTCACACTCACTCCTATGGGCAATTTAGAGTCACCAATCAACCTAACATGCATGTTTTTGGGGAGAGCATGCAAACTCCACACAGAAAGGCCAGGTTGTGAACCCACAACCATCTTGCTGTGAGGCAACAGTGCTAACCACTCAGCCACCATGCTACCCTTAGAAAGTGAATATAGCTTTCATAAATATGTTATCATTAATGTGTAATCACTGGTAAATACCAACCACTGCATTTCCTTAACCTTAGAATGAGCCTTCCAAATCTACAAAGGGAGCAGCTCTCCTTTCACAGGGGCAGTCATGTTGTGTTGCCATGTTTCTACAGTAGCCCAGAATGGACAAACCAAACACTGGCTCTAGACAAGTAAAGAAGAAGAGGGTTGTATTCTGCAATCTCACCACTAGATGCTCCTACATACTGTATGTCACATTTTACACAATGCACCTTCAAAATAAGTTACAGTTCAATCCAGGCAGTTATGATTATGATTATGTGAACTTTTACATTTAAATTTATATTAACTTGGCCACTAAAAGTCTCTTTGACCATAATTTTCAAAAGCCTCTATGCAGCATCTGTTCAGAGCATGTGCTACTGTATGTTTGCTTGATTGTATAAGGTCTCCACATAGGAGTGGGCTTTTACTTTTACAGCTTTTTACTTGAAATTAAGTGTTTTTACTGTAGCATACTGCTATTGCAACACATGACTTTCCACCACTTTGGGACAGGCTGAAGAGAGGGGAGAGGAGGTGTCAGAGTGAAATTCAAAGAATAAAAGATAAAGACATGTTTGGGTACTAATCCTCATCTTTCTGAATTCTGGAGAACTATAGTCATCAGTAGGGAAAGCGTCATCTGTAGATTATGTTTTAAGACAGCCAAAATCGTTATGAGAAACACAGTGAGAAATTGCAGTGAGTGTTTGCAGAACGTTTCCAGATGACCACAGAGAAAGCAGCAGCATGTCCCGTCCACTCCCCACACATTGGCAACTGCTACTTCCTGCCATTGCTGAACCATTTCACCTATAATTTGGTTGTGGAGCACTGTGGCATGTCCAGCATTCTGTTTGAGCTGTGGTCAGTCTCTGTTACAGTCATACCCACAGACTAGTCCAAATGCCTGGAATTATTTACTTTATCAGTGACACAAGGGAAAATTGTTCTGCAATATTTCCCTAATGAAGATTAAAGTAGTCAATCATGCCGGAGCTGAATTCTTTCTAAATTAGTTTAATTGATCTTCTGACTTTCCTTAAGTAGATATGCTATCATTCTCAGTAGATGACATCAGATGAAGTTTTTAAGTCTGCAATGATATTTTGTTTGTATAAAGTTCACCAGCAGGGGTTAGCATAATAAAAAAAAACCCTCAGTGGTCTTCCTGTGTCAGACGACTCCAGCTGTCTTTAGACAGTATCGTTCCTCTTGCCTGAACTTAGTGACAATCTCAGCTAAAAATATTGACACTGTACCATGCTAGGAAGTGGCTGCCTTCATGAATTGAGCCCCCTGTTGCTTTGTTTGTTCTGTATTATTTTTAGTAACTGAAGCTAGAAATGAATGTGTTGTTGGTTTTGGTGTGTTTAGTGAACGAGGGAGGCTATTTCTACCCTGTGTTGTTGCAGTCAGCTCTCCACAAACAACCTCCTGAACCAGGACTCAGATTAAAAAAACAAGGGACCAAAATTGAGAGGATGATGAGAAGGCAGTATGCAAGTTAAATTTATATATAGCCCAATAATATATTAAATGTGGCAGTGAGCTTTACAGCAGCTGAGGACAATGCTAACATGCTGATGTTTAGTGGGTGCAAGATTCTGGATTCAATCTCCAGTTGAGAAAACTGAAGACAAAAGTCAACCAATATGACAATAGGATTCATTCTTTTGGCACCATGAGTGTATATGAAGCTGAATAGGTTAAGTAGTTATGTACTCATTTGTAAATAGAGGAACATACTTTCAGTTTTTATGCATTATGTGATGTTGTACAGGCAGTTGTTGCTGCTTATACTGATACATGTGAATGAGTGTCTGGAAGATCTGTGCTTTTCCTTTGTCACTGTAGACACAGCAGTGACCTTGGCCCAGTGTACGTCAGGAAACGACCTATGGACAGGACGACATCCTTATTGTCGGCTCTAGATGTTCCTGTCACACATCGGGCTGGAACGCCTAGAATCCAGGTGTCACTTTTGGGAAAACACTTTAGCTGTGGCAAGAGAATATCTGTGCATGTGTGTGCATGTGTGTGCATGTGTGTATAAGCATGTGTCTTGAAGTATTAATTATACACAGGGTAGGTATATGCAATGCAAATACACAAAGGATTTTCACACTGAAATATTCTTTTTCTGTGGTATTATTTCCATTCTGTGGTTTTCTGGGACATTTTTAGACTTTTGCTGTATTGAATTTTGGTTATTATACTATTTACTCATGTCTCAGTTTGTTGTTTTGGATATATTTAGACCATTCATTACAACTTTAACTGAATATATCCTATTTCTGTAACAGCCTAAACCTGGACTATTTCTTTGCATTTTCACATTAGGGATTTCAGAGGAAACAACTGGAAACTACTGTTTATTATGTAAGTGTTTAACATTTACTTTACCTTCTCATCTTTCTTTCTTTCTTGTCTTTCTTTCCCCTATTAAAAGTTTTATGACCAACATGTTTAAAATAATTTTCAGGCTACTGTCTAGATTTTTGTGCTTATCCTGAGTGAAAAAGGTGAATTAAATTTCATGCTCATTTTGCTCTAGTGGCTTTAAATAAAAAATAAAATTATCCAAAACTCATTTAATTATGTTTTTTAATATCAAAGCAAAGATGCCATTTTCTACAGTGCTGTCTTTCAGGGAAACGTCAATCCATGTTGCTAAAAGAGGAAATTGTTGAAGGAGAAACACAAAGAGAGATGGTAGGGAAGCAGACAGAACACACAGTCCAGTTTGAGCATTTATTGTACTTTGAATAAATTAAGACAGCTCAGACGGTGACCTCGACAGGGTGTGGTGGTGATCCATGTTATTTCATCACCTATCCAAAAGTCTTACTGGAATCATGAGTCAGTACTTAGTACATCAACATCATGACTAGACTACTCACGTGTGCTTTCTGACTTCCAGCAGTTTTGGCTAATCTGCTGTTCTTACTGAAGGCATACCTGCAGATCGGACAGAGCCAACATGCTATTGACTGGAAAGTTTTCAGCCGCACATGGTACCAAAACCTCAGACACCAATTACCACATGTTCTGTGTGTAGAACTAAACTTTGTTATGTACCTGTGAAGCATTGTTTTGTGAGAAGATTTGAGTATTTCTTGTGCCTGTCACAGCCCACAGCAGTTCATTCTGAGTCATACTAAAATCAGTCACAGTGATTTGGCATCACTGCATCAAATTACAAATATGCAGATACATATAACCAGTTGCTAGATAAGTCTTCTCAATACTAGCACTGTTTTTTGTAATTTTAGTTGTTTAGTTCTCACATAAAATAGTGAAAAACACTAAATGTGTGTTCAGACAGAAGGAAAAGCTCATTTTCACAGGGCCTTTTTGCCCCAAACAGCCAGGGTATCAACTGTACAATAACTGTAAGCTAGCAACAAACATATCAACCCTAACTGTTAGAGCATGACTGACAGAGTATGCAAAATTACTTCCTGTTTACTATGAATTGCCCTATGCACCTGACTGCATGCCATTTTATTTGAACATCTGGAGTCTGAGTGTTCTCTTAGTTGCCAAATGTACTTGAAGTAACAAAAGCACAAGTACTTGACGACACGTCTCATATTAATATAATTTATATTTTAGATTATATTTTATGATGCATTACTAATTTTAGAAATTTAATTTTGTAGCTGGTAAAAGTGGAGCTAATGTTACCTATCATATAATTATTATAATTAAAGTACATACTGGTGGGTAACTTGTGAATTTCCCACCTGGGATCAACAGTTTTACTATATTCTCATTTGATTCTGAAAATGGACCAGTAACTAAAGTTATAAAGTATATCTGGTGCAATAAGTACAATATTTTTTTTCCTCTGAAATGCAGTGAAGTCAAAGTATGAAGTAGCATAAAATGAAAATACTCAAGTAAATACCTCAAAATTGTACTTAAATATAGCACTTTGGGGAATGTATATAGTTACTTTCCACCACTGACTGTCTGATTTCTGTCACGGGGTGAGTTTCTATTTCCGGTTTTGGACTTTTATTTTGGTGTCTGAGTTCCTGTATGTCGGCTATGTTGATCATAGGTAGCTTTATGTTCGCTAGTATGATTAGTTCCACCTGTGTTTAATTGTCTTTTATTTTGTGTCTATTTATACCTCCAAATCCTTTTGTTCTTTGCCAGAGCATTTATGTGTCTGAGGTTAGTACCTTAGTCTCTGGACCCCTCCCCAATCTGACCAGGGATGACATGTTTAGCCGCATGTCGTCGTTCCGTCGCTGGCTGTCTAGGTGGTGTCCAAGCAAACGATGTGGGCTTCATACACAACTTTCTGGGGAATACCCGGTCTGGTAGGGAGAGATGGCATCCATCCCACTTTGAATGGTGCAGCTCTCATCTCTAGAAATTTGGCCGAGTTTATTAGCCAACCTAAAGCCTGACAATCCAGGGTGGGGACCGGGATGCAGAGACTCAGTCTAAAACGCCTCTCTGCAGTTTCCTTAGAGCCGCCGCTTCCCTCAAACCACATACAGACTGTGTCTGCCCCTCGAACATATAAATCAAATAAATCAGAAGTTAACAGAAGAGGAGTTATTCATAAAAACTTAATAAAAAGTAAGACCACTCCTCTTACTGAACAGAAAAACAGAAATGTCAAATGTGGATTAATAAATATCAGGTCTCTTTCATCTCAATCTCTGTTAGTAAATGATTTGATAACTGATCACCAAATTGACCTACTTTATCTTACTGAAACCTGGTTACAGCAGGATGATTATGTCATATGTTATTCTGAATGAATCAACCCCTCTCAGTCATAAAAATTATCATGTTCCTCGAAGCACAGGTCGAGGTGGAGGTAGCTGCAATCTTCCACTCAAACTTATTGTTAAACTTTCATCCTCAGAACAGTTATAACTTATTTGAGAGCCTCACTCTTAGTCTCTCGCATCCAAACTGGAAAACACAAAAACCAGTTCTACTTGTCACTGTGTACCGTCCACCTGTCCATGATTCCATCTTTATTTACATCTATGCCAAGTATAAACATGATGATGGACCATGCAGCATTTGGAAGAAAATTCCACTACAGCAGATGTTTATCTGACAACGCTGTTAATAAATTTAAGAAAATGATTCCATCTTTATTTACATCTATGCCATGTGCCAACACAGTGGAGGGCAGCTGCTTCAATCCCACTCCCTACCAAATTGATCATGTTGTTGACAGCGCTGTAACCTCACTGCGTGAAATGCTCGATTCTGTAGCCCCTCTGAAAAAGAAGTTAGTGAATCAGAGAAGACTAGCCCCATGGTATAATTTACATATTCGTACCTTAAAGCAGGCATCACGAAGGCTGGAAAGGAAGTGGCGTTCCACAAACATAGAGGAAATTTTTCTAGCCTGGAAAAACAGTCTACTAACATATAAAAAAGCTCTCCGTAAAGCCAGAACTGCATACTATTCATCACTAATAGAGGAAAATAAGAACAATCCCAGGTTTCTTTTCAGCACTGTAGCCAGGCTGACAAAAAGTCACAGCTCTGTTGAGCCCAGTGTTCCCTTAGCTCTCAGCAGTGATGAATTTATGAGTTTCTTTCTATACCTGCAATAAATGAATCTTCTACTACAGTAGCTCTTGAATCATCTGTAGGACCTCAGTTATGTTTAGACTGCTTCTCTCCCATAGATCTCTCTGAATTTACATCAGTAGTTGCTTCATCGAAATCATCAACGTGTCTCTTAGACCCCATCCCGACTAGACTGCTTAAAGGCACCCTGCCATTAATGAACTCATCTTTATTGGACTTGGTAAATTTATCTCTAGTATCAGGCTACGTACCACAGGCCTTTAAGACTGCAGTAATCAAACCTTTACTCAAAAAGCCTAGTCTTGATCCAGGAGTCTTGGCTAATTATAGACCAATATCCAACCTGCCATTTATTTCTAAAATCCTAGAAAAAGCTGTTGCTAAGCAGCTATCAGACCACTTACACAGGAATGAACTATTTGAAGATTTTCAATCACGATTTAGAGCACATCATAGTACAGAAACAGCACTGTTGAAAGTTACCAACGATCTTCTCTTAGCCTCAGATAATGGACTTGTTTCAATACTTATCCTCCTAGACCTTAGTGCAGCATTCGACACCATTGACCACAACATCTTATTACAGAGACTGGAGCATGTGATTGGTATCAGAGGAACAGTGTTAAAGTGGTTCCAATCCTATTTATCGGACAGATTCCAGTTTGTTCATGTCCATGATGAACCTTCCACACAAACAAAAGTTAGTTATGGAGTTCCACAAGGCTCCGTGCTAGGACCGATTCTGTTCACCCTGTACATGCTTCCTTTAGGATATGTCATTAGGAAGCACTCTATTAATTACCACTGCTATGCAGATGACACTCAGTTATATCTATCTATTAAACCTGTTAACACAAACCAGTTAACCAGACTTCAAGCCTGTCTAACTGACATAAAGGCCTGGATGACCAGTAACTTTTAACTTTTAAACTCGGAGAAAACAGAAGTCATTATATTTGGGCCAAAAAATCTCAGAAATAACTTTTCTCAAATTATAGCTTCTCTAGATGGCATAACCTTGGCCTCTAGTTAATTACTCTTAATCCAGAATGCCGCAGCCAGAGTCCTGACAGGAACTAGCAAGAGAGATCATACTTCTCCTATATTGGCTTTAGTTATCAAGCTCCTCTCCTGTGGAACCAGCTCCCAGCCTGGGTTCAGGAGGCAGACACTCTCTGTACTTTTAAGGCTAGACTTAAAACCTTCCTCTTTGATAAAGCATATAGTTAGGGCTGGCTTCAGGCAACCCTGAACCATCCCTTAGTTATGCTGCTATAGGCCTAGACTGCCCGAGGACCATCGGTGCACTGAACTCGCCTACCCTAACCCCCCCCCCCCCCCCCCCCCCCCCTTCCCCTCCCCTCTCTTCTCTCCTCCCACCTCATGTATATTCCACCATTGAATGTCACTAACCTTGTGCTCTCTCTCTCTCCCCTAGTTAGTGCTGTCTCCCTCTCTCTCTGTTCTCTCTGTACCTTCTGCAGGTGTCCCTGGTCCTGGAGCTGTATATCGCTGATGTGCAGTTACTGGTCCCACCAACCTGCAGTGTCTATTTGTTGTTTATTGTTGCTGTTCTTTTCTCTCTGCTCTATCCACTCACCCCAACCGATCGAGGCAGATGGCCGCCCAAACTGAGCCCGGTTCTGCTGGAGGTTTTTTCTTCCGTTAAAGGGAGTTTTTCCTCTCCACTGTCGCCAAGTGCTTGCTCATAAGGAAATTGTTGGGTTTTTAGTTTTAGTTTTTGTAAAGTGCCTTGAGATGATTTGTATTGTGATTTGGCGCTATACAAATAAAATTGAATTGAATTGAATTGAATCTTGTCCACATATCGTTTGAGTGCATGCAGTGTCTATTATTGTTGATTAAAACACTCTAAAAGATAATTCTCTGTTCTCTCTGTACCTTCTGCAGGTGTCCCTGGTCCTGGAGCTGTATATCGCTGATGTGCAGTTACTGGTCCCACCAACCTGCAGTGCCTATTTGTTGTTTATTGTTGCTGTTCTTTTCTCTCTGCTCTATCCAGTCACTCTAACCGGTCGAGGCAGATGGCCGCCCAAACTGAGCCCGGTTCTGCTGGAGGTTTTTTCTTCCGTTAAAGGGAGTTTTTTCCTCTCCACAGTCGCCAAGTGCTTGCTCATAAGGGATTTGTTGGGTTTTTAGTTTTTGTAAAGTGCCTTGATTTAATTTGTATTGTGATTTGGCGATATACAAATAAAATTGAATTGAATTTAATTAAATTGTCAAAAAAGAAAAAAAACCCAAAAAACAAAAGCAACCCCAGAAGTTGTTTGCACAAGCCGCTTATTATGATCCATACTTACATTTTAAGCAATATCTAGCAGTCTGGTTAGACGTCATAAATCAAATCATAGATATGGTTAAACTATGGGGAAATGCGATGATATATGTAGTATGTATAGTATATACAGAGCAAGGAGGTTGGGGTGGATGGATGCTCTATGAAACATCAGACTTTCCAACAACAGATGTGTTTAATTCCTGTGTGTCCTGTGCTTTCTATCAGTCAGCACTGTAACCCAAGGCCCATTCTTTCCCTAAATGTTTTTTTGTAAGCATGATGACAATGAAGGTGTATGATATGGTAACAATCATGCCAGGAGTATTTACCTTTGGAAGCATAGCCATGGTTCAGCAATGCATGGCAACTATTAAATTGCTTGATAACATACGTGAATAAGTGAATGACAGAAGCTATTCTGAGATCTGTGTCTTGTCAGCTCTACCTCCTAAACCACAGTTGCTTATTTTAAACCAAACTACTTTCCCTAAATCTATTCAGATCTGTTCTTAGCCTAACAGAAACTTTACTGCACTGTCAGGTCATAAGGTTTATTTATATATTTTATAACAGTGAACTGTGTTTACCCACAGCCTATCTCCTACTGTTATCTACTGCTATTTCATAAAACAAAGTGATGAAACTGTCTAGTGTATATAGTTGCCTACACTGAAGGACACTCAAAATCTGTTGAATATTGTAGTTTCTGAACACAAAAATGCAAAATAACCAGGCCCCTCCCATCCTCAGCTAAACTTTGCATTTACTGATCATTAGCAAATATTAGCATGGTAACATACTAAATAAAGATGGTAACTGCAAAACATCAGTACAATAACACTTTTATTGAGAGGATGTTAATATGTTGAAATGAGCATTGAGCTCAAAGCACCGTTTTGATAAAGTGGTTATAGGATTCACTGGGTGAGACACAACACACATGCTGTTTGGGTTAATGAAAATAGCTGTTACACTGGATATCCTCACTTCCTGCACTGCTGTCTTTGTTCTAACTATTCAGTAATGAAGCAGCTTAGTTATTACCAAATAAAAGAAATCTGACAATGTGTGCAGGCTCATATTTGGATTGTCTTCAGGGGCGAGCTTCTCTTACACGTAAAGAGATCACAAAGTTCATGCCAATGTCAGACATGCTGCCCTTACACCATGGAAACCAGAGGGAAGAGAACGATAAAATGTCTGGTTGAAGTTATAGTTACAACTATGAAGTTATAAAATAAAACAGTGGAAATATTTGTTCTACATAAGCCTTTTCAGCTTCTATTATGTGCTTGTAAAAACATCAGCAAGATAAAATCTTGTCAACTTAACTCAGAAATTGTTAGCGAAGCCCTGTAAGGTGATTTGACTTGTAGACAACTGGGCTGGTGTATGTTTCAGCTTGTGTTAACCTGTGTATACTTCGAATGCCACAAGGCTGGAAAGAGAGGGAGGAGAGGAAAAAGAAGGGGAAAGAGCTGCGAGTGGAGGTGTGCGTGTGTATGTGTCTGTGTCTGGAAGTGGAAATGGGCAGTAGGGAGGAGGAATGTGAAACATTTCTAATGCTTGTCCAGTGACTATTTACACGGTAGTCAGCCCATGACATCAGAGTCCAGACTTTATAAATGCCAGGAGGCACACGAATGAGCAGTGAGCAAACAGCTGCACTGGTCGCACCACACTGTCACACAGGTTAGTGAGACAGACTGAGGTCCATCAGCAACACAAGCTCCCATGGACCGACTGCTGAGTGACTATGTGATAGCTGTGGCTGTATTGCTGTGCATGGCTACACAGGTGAGACCTGTTCTTGCTTATTTACAGTGGGTAGTTCTGAATGATGTAACTGTCTTCTCTCTGCGTGTGTGTGAGAGAGAGGGGGGCCTAGAGGTGCAAATAATTAAGCTGATTTGCTTTGATTTTTCTTTTTTAAGTACATTTTCTCTCTTCAGTTTGCACTTTGAGTGCTGAAAGAAATGCAACACTACCCTGATTTGAAATGGATGACACTGATTATAGCCATACTATCTAGACAGAAAGGCCACACACAGCTGAGAGTGCCAATATGATAAGTAAGGTTTTAACTAGTAATGCTATATATGTAACTGCAATATCTTTTGTTTCCTGTTTGTACTGTGTGAAAAACAACAATTCCAATCAATGTTCACCAAATCTAAAATAATGCCATCACATTGCTTGTTTTATCTTGCCAGTAGTTCAAAACCCAAACATAAAAAGCAAATCCTGGAAAGTTCATCAGATTAGAGAATCTTTGTTTTGTCTAAAATGATTGGGCTATTTGATCATCATAATACTTGCCAAATATTTTTCTGTAAGCAATTGTTTCAGCCTTAAATATAAGCAAAAATACTTGGTAAAAATTATATTTATGTGACTCTAACAATAAATTGTATGCAGCAACTTGTCAGTTAGATCATGTTGCTGGGCAGTACTTAAAGACAAGTGCTGGACTGTATTTTAAAGTCTTTGTCAGGAAACCTTGATGGGTTTCATCTTCTCTGGTTAAGTCAGACTAGGCTTGTCCTGTTTTGGCTTAGAATCATGTAATTGAAAACAGTGATTTGGCCTGACAGTTTTTGGATACCAGAATGCAGTTTCTGAGAATACCAATAATAATTTCTGTACACTTTCACATATGAAAATAAAATAATGAAGATAATTATTTCAATGACAATGGTAATTCTGGTGGTCATGATAATAACAATGTTCTTTATATCACAGACCTCATCATTCTTGCATCCTCTGCCTCTGTGCATGTTATTCATGCAGGTGTTGTGCCAGCTGTGTGACAGGCCGTGCCTTTGCCGTGATCCCTCCACTGAGTGCCCCGCAGGAGTCCCGCTGGTGCTGGATGGCTGCCGGTGCTGCTGGGTGTGTGCCCGGCAGCGAGGCGAGTCCTGCACTGAGATGTTTCCCTGCAACAGCCAGAAAGGGCTGCAGTGTGACTACAGTGCCAGCTTCCCTGGCAATCCTGGGGAGTGTGTCAGTGAGTGCCTCTTGTAATGAACAATATTCAGGCCAGTGTCTATAGGTAGAGCGCAGAATGTATGGCATGAATGGGGTGGGGGTGATAGTGCCTCAGTCTGTCTGCATAAGCAGTATGAACAGTTAATATTTAACTGGTGCTGGTTAATATTTAACTGTTCATACTGTATTGTATTTGAGTCTGCTCAGGAAAGCAGGATGGCCTGCCAGGTGGCAGTGCTCTGCCAGAACTGAAAAACATTTCAACTTCTATTTCTAGTGCTGTGTTGACACATTTCCAGTAACGACCACCCTTTGACCATAACCGATTGCAGAGACAACACAGATGGATTAAAAAACAGACTTGGTAGAAAGGACTGTTTTTCCTATAAAACTACCTAACACTGAAAAAAACTGCAACTCTTGTGTCCTCCCCTGTTACACAACCCTCAAGACCTTTTCACATCTTGATTCAAATTTCCACATTAATCACAGCACATGCACTGTTTTTTACAGGTAAGGAGGATCTGGGCTGTGAAATCAATGGCATCACCTACCATGAGGGCCAGTCATTTTACCTCTCCTGTGACACTTACTGCCACTGCAGAGGTGGAGGGTTGAGCTGTGTGCCAGCCTGCCCTCTTACTGGTCGTCTTCCTACTCCAGACTGTCCCAACCCACAGTTCATCCGGCTACCAGGGAAGTGCTGTAAGGAGTGGGTGTGTGAAAACCTCAAAAACACAGTTATTCAGGATGCCATCACAGGTAAACGCCACAATGTATAGATTTCAGTTGTCGATGTCAAATCTATCTGTGAAAAAAGAACATATCAGACATACCTTGATGTAAGCTTTAATTTATACTTTAAAGTAGAAGTTTTACTAGCAGCAGCAGTGAAATATAATACCGCTTCATGTTGGACTCTGACATGTTTGGCATTTTAGGAAATATGCTTATTCACTTTCTTGCCAAGTGTTGAGAGATGATCGAGATGAGATGATTGCAAAACAAATATAAAGCTAGGACTTTCCCCTGTTCCCAGTCCTTATGTTGAGCTAAACTAACCACGTTCTGGCTGTAGCATCACATTTAATTAGCAACTAGTCTGGTAGTGAATTTATTAAGTGATTACATAAATTAAATATAACCCTTAATGTTAATTGGTGATTCTTGAAAGTGTTGCGAGGTGGACTTCTGATCTCTGCAGAAAAGCAAGTATGGTAAATGTATGTCATCAATACTGTATGACTGGATTCCTCAGCTACAACTGTTCTCATTGTTCACTGGTTGATCAGTCCTCATGGCAGCCTAATCCTTCCATCATTTGAATGTGATTTGTCACTGGTGGTCGTCTGGGCGTTCTTACTGGAGCATTTTGCTTTAAAATGGGGTGTGTCTAACCACTCCTAAAGTCCAAATATAGGAAAACTCCTAAAGTACAAATATATCTAACATTTCTTTAGAAGAGTCAAAACATACTCTTTCTCAGTCATTAAGTTTCCTAACAACAACCAACTGCAGCTGTGAGACAATTAAACACACGAAGAGACTGCATTACTCTTTAAGGGGAGTGTGTATGTGAGAAAGAAATGAAGCCACTCCAAAAACATCTGGAATTTTAAACACGGAGTCAAACCACATTATGAGAACACTGAAGGAACATTTTGTTCCCGTATTCAAAAGTTGCCATGTCACGCCCTAAAACTAGCTGATTATCGTGATTTGTGCGTGTAAGTTTTGGAAAGAGCAAAAAATTGCCTTAGGTTTTTAAATTCACAAAAATCCAAAGCTCTCTCTGAATGGAATGGATTTTCTGTGAGTAAGAAACAAAGTTTCTGGAAATGAGTCACAGACAAGTGGCATCAGTCAGCATGTGCTTTGGTTTAATTTAGAGCAAAGGTTGGTAATTGTAGTTCAGCTGCTGATTTGGCCTGCTTATTAAGATGTCAGCAGTTGGAGCTGCAGCAGTGGCTGTGACACATGGCTCAGTGAGTAGTAAGTAAAGTGAGGTAGGCTACAAAAACAATATTTTTAGTTTGACTGTGGCTTAACACTGTACGGTGACATCATTTTTAATGACTATTGCAAAAAAACATCCAGAAATTCACTTGATTGTCTTTATAACTTTAGAACATGCCTGAAAATACTCCCATTTGTATGGTTTTTAATTATGAATAAACAATAATAGTAGACAATAGTTAATGCTGTTGATCCCAGTTTCGATGGATTGTTCACCAGTCTATCACAGACAGAAAATTTGAATTTGCCTCTCATTCTGTTTTATTTGGTTTCTTTAGCCAGGAACCCTGTCAGGTTGTGGCCTGGTCTTGCCAGGGATCACCCTCTAAACAAATTAGTCCCCCCTGCCCCCACCTGTGTAGAGCAGAGCACCCAGTGGAGTGCCTGTTCCCAGAGCTGTGGTGCTGGGATCTCTACACGGGTTTCTAACCAGAATCCTGCCTGCAAGCCGCAAGTTGAGACTCGTCTATGTAAAGTGCGGCCTTGCCACGCAGTTCAGCCTGCCATCAGAGAACCAGTGGTAAGCTCCAACTACACACTGCTTCCGCCTGCTTATTTCTATAGCTGTATGTTGAAAGATTTCATGTTCCTGTCATGGCTTTAAAGCACCAATTCAATAGAATCACAAAAGATGCTTTTGTTTTTCCTATAGTTTTGAAAGGATGGATTGCAACTGTAATGCACTAGAATACAGGGAAACAAACTTTTTAGAGATGATTATCTCAAAACCTGAGGACAAACTGTGCGCACAGCTGCCACACAGAGGAGGTGTGAAAATGTTTTTGTGGTGAAGTAATCATTTATCAACACACATTTTTAGAAATTACTTATCAAAATATTTCTCAGACACTACACACTAAGATGGAGTGAACAGAAATAACAAAGTCAAGCAAGACAGATTTTTATCATGTTGTGTGCAATAATAACATTCAGTGCCAGTGATTGAATTAGCAGGTGTGTTCTTTTGCAATTAACATTTGCACTTTTATTATGTGACTTATGATCTTAACCATGCCCTCATTATAATTTTCACTATGATAACTATTATGTTCTTCTTACCAGAAGACATGTAGGCATCTAGGTTTATATTTATTCCTTGTTATAATATGTATAATAATTTTAAGTGAAACTATAGTGTGTTTATTTCAGTGAAATATAGATATTAAAATGTTTTTCAAAATAAAAGTCCTATGGTTACTTAGTTGCTATTTTCTGTCTTCCAACTGTTTATGTGTGTGTGCGTGTGTGTCTGCTTTCACTGTGGGGACTGCAGGAGCAGTGCAAGGCCAGCTACACATCACCTGGTCCCATAAGGCTTGTTCACCAAGGCTGCTACAGCACTCGTGCCTACCAGCTTCGCTACTGTGGACAGTGCACAGACTCTCGCTGCTGCATGCCAGAACAAACCACCACCACTGACGTGACTTTCCGCTGCCCCTCTGGCAGACTTCTGAAGAGAGCTGTGATGATGATCCACTTGTGTGTCTGTCACAACAACTGCCCCTACTCACCATTCAGTAACCCCGCTCTGTGGGGATATAGACCCTGATCAGTCTGTGTGAGCATTGATTTATTCACATCTGCATGATGTCACTGATTGATTCAGGGGCTGCACAGCGAGAGTAATCTCTAATCCTCTGATCAATGGACCTTTAGAGAGAAAATGAGTAGTGTCGATAAAAATAGTTTTCGATGAATGTTGACCTTTTTGCTTGAACACCCTTTGTCAGTGCTTATTCACAACTCCTGGTCCTTTGTATTGGGAAACCATTATCCTGGTGCTTTTGACCTTATTATTATTATATTATTGCAAATCATGCAAATTTAGTTTACAATAGTAAAGCACATTTAAAGTGCATGACAGGAAGGAGAAAAAGGAAAGGGGGAGCAAATGATAAGACAAAGATGAAAATACTGTTTATAAGACAATGGAAATGTGTAGAATCCATAAACTAAAAGTTTAGGATATAAGAAAGCAAGTAAGTTTTAGGATTCATTGTAATATGTGCACTGAGACTTTCTCTTTATAATTCTGAGGATACAACAACTTAGAACTGTAAAGTATAGAGCTACCTGATGTCAACAGCCAGTTTTAAAGCACTAAAACTGGTGTGATAAATATTATATAACCATTGCGAGTTCTGGAGCATTTTCAGTCAGGTGTTTTCTGAGGCTGTGTAACTGCATTTCTGCTGAGGCAAAGAATGTCTTGTAATTCTGAATATTTCCCCTGGCAAATCTAAACTATGAACGAAGGACAACTGACCATGATGTGAATTAGTCAAAATGATAGATTTTTGATATATTTACATTACATATATGTCTCAAAAAAGTATGTTATAGATATATTAGAAATTTATTTCACACAGAATGACTCTATCATACTGTTTTCTAATGTTAGCAATGCAACTTTTAACTTGTATAGTTTTGTTCATGTTTGATCTTGCACTTCATCTTCTGTTTTGCTGTAAATACTGTAATTCTGGAAAGGTGTCTCCTGTGTATAGTTAAAAAAAGTTAAAATATTTTACATATATCATTAATTTTTACTCCAAGTTATTGTAGTGTTTTAATGGATGTTTTATGACAACTTATGTAACTTTTTTCGTACCTTCTCCCAACATTTTACTTTGTCATTCCTCCTTCTGCTTGCTGATGAGATGATAAAAACCAAACAGCACTAGAGCAGTATTTTTTTTTTTTTTTTTGGATTCCAAATGAAAAATGAAACCAAATAAATAACTTACTATTCATCTTTTTATTACTATCTTTTTTATTTATTTCCAGTCTACATGATCTTGTCACACATCCTGACATCTAGTGGATTAAATATATCTGAATCACCTTCACACCTGCTGCTTTATCAACGGCATCTTCTGAAGGTAATTTTAAATTTTGACGTGGCGGTCCAACCAGAACATTTGTCCAGGATTGTCAAGCTGACAATTGACAAATGCTGGACACCGAGGCTGTTCATGGTGGAAGTGGGATGTCAGAGATTCCTAGCAAAGCGTGCATGAAATCTGATGACAGAAATTAGAGTGAGGCCCACAAGAGGAAAACAGCTGCTCAAAGTTTAGGAGAAACGGCAAGAACCCTCCTGTTGACTCTGGAAAAAGAGGGAGGGCACTAGCTGGAAACTTGCAGGAGCAGGGCAGTGACTTGACGGCTACTGCCTGCATGCCGACCTGAGAGAGTTATGCTTAAAGTGTTATGTTCCAGTTAAAAATGGGCAGTACAGCACTTGTAGGTTTGTAGCATCTGTGTCTGTACTGTTTACATTGTGTTCTCTTGGCTGGATAACTGCTCAGACAAGAGTGTAGTGTACTTACGCACATGGAGGTACTGAGAGCTATTACTGTGAAGAGACCGTATGTTGGTATGTGAACATGTTGCTGAATATGGCCATCCCTAATAAAGCAGTTCTGTAGTACTTTCATACATTGTCATACAGAGGCAGCAAAGAGGAAAGTCATGCCCCAGAATGATCAACAGAGAGCACCACTGCCTTACACAAACCTGCTGAACATGCATGGCCACAGATCAAAATGTACAGTGTGTCAAAGTATAAGGATATCTCACACATCTCAAAGGTGAGCAAGTCAGACTGACTGAAGAGGGTAAAAGAAATGATGTAGAGGAGTGAAATATCACTCTGTTCATGGAAGAATCTGCTTCTGAAGCACAAATCTTTATTAATTCAATTCAATTCATTTGTATAGCGCCAAATCACAATACAAATCATCTCAAGGCACTTTACAAAAACTAAAACTAAAAACCCAACAATTCCCTTATGAGCAAGCACTTGGCGACAGTGGAGAGGAAAAACTCCCTTTAACGGAAGAAAAAACCTCCAGCAGAACCGGGCTCAGTTTGGGCGGCCATCTGCCTCGACCGGTTGGGGTGAGTGGATAGAGCAGAGAGAAAAGAACAGCAACAATAAACAACAAATAGACACTGCAGGTTGGTGGGTCCAGTAACTGCACATCAGCGATATACAGCTCCAGTACCAGGGACACCTGCAGAAGGTACAGAGAGAACAGAGAATTATCTTTCAGAGTGTTTTAATCAACAATAATAGACACTGCATGCACTCAAACGGTATGTGGACAAGATTGGTTAGATCATTATATTACTGCACTAAACCAAACAAAGACAATGGATTTTTAATGACAAACACACAACTAAAGCCTAGACATGGAAATGTGGTCTATTCTATCAAGAGGTTGAAAATTCCTGCCAAACATCTGACTTACCAGGTAAGGCTGAAACTGAAGTTGTCCCAGTAAATGTTAAAGTCAAAAGTCAGTCTACTTTATTGTCAATTCTGCCACATGTAGAGCACATACAGAGAATCGAAATTTCGTTACTCTCAGACACTTGGTGCATACAGATGAACTCTAAACACTAAATAGTGCAATGTAAAAATTACAAATAAGGGCATGCAAAATACACTTAGATAAGATAAAATAAGTACAAATAGTATAAGGCATATAGCAGCTTAGCATACAAAACCAGTGCAATATACAGTATAAACAGTTCCCACTGCTTCTGAGCAAAGCCCCCCTGAAAAGAGCAGGAACAGCAATGGACATTGAAAATGACAAGTGATCTTTTACCAACCTGTGGAATGTGAAAGTTTACAAGTGCTGAGTGGTGCCTGTGTTTCAGGAACTGTTTCCGGGTAAGTGAATCACTTCCTGTTGCAAGCGTGTTGTGCTGTATAGTTCGTCTACAGATTAGCAATAGACTAGCTTTAGTCTAACACACCTGAAAACTAAGTAAACTCTCTAAATAATTCATTAACCGCTACACATTCCGGCACTAGTCAACTACCTTTCTATTTTGACCTAGCTTAGCTAGCTAGTAACATGGCTTCTCCCTCTATCTCTCTCTCTCTCATGTGCCACATGATTAGTTATTCCTCTGCCTCCTTTAGTGATAATGATACTTGTAATAAGTGCGAGGTTCTGGTAGCTTTGGAAGCGAGGGTCACTGATTTGGAAGCGCGGCTCCGCACCTTTGAACAAAAACCAGCTAGCCTAGCCCCGTTAGCTGGTGTGGAGCCACCGGGCTCAGGCTCAGGGTCTGTTAGCGGCCCGGAGAATTAGCCTGGGTGAAGGTCCGAGGGAAATATACTCCTAAGCAGAAGCCCACGGCCCATCACCTGCTTGTTCACGTTTCTAATAGATTTTCCCCGCTCAGCGACACACCCGCTGAGAAACCACTCTGATAATTGGTGATTCCATAGTCAGAAACGTTAGAGACACCAACGACCATAGTCAAATGTACTCCTGCGGCCAGAGCCAGCGACATTGACTCAAATCTGAAGCTGCTGGCTAAGGCTAATCGTAAATAAGGAAAATTTGTTATTCACGTCAGCATCAGTGACACCCGATTATGCCAGTCGGAGGTCACTAAAATTAATGTTCAGTCGGTGTGTAACTTTGCCAAATTAATGTCGGACTCCGTAATTTTCTCTGGACCCCTCCCCAATCTGACCAGCGATGACATGTTTAGCCGCATGTCGTCGTTACGTCGCTGGCTGTCTAGGTGGTGTCCAGCATACGATATGAGTTTCACAGACAATTGGGCCACTCTCTGGGGAAAACCCGGTCTGGTAGCAAGGGACGGCATCATCCCACTTTGGTGCAGCTCTTATCTCTAGAAATTTGGCCGAGTTTATTAGCCAACCTAAAGTTTGACAATCCATAGTGGTAAATTATTTGATAACTGATCACCAAATTGACTTACTCTGTTTTACTGAAACCTGGCTACAGCAGGATGAATATGTCAGTCTGAATGAATCAACCCCCCTCAGTCATAAAAATTGTCATGTTCCTCGTGTTTCAATCACACGCTTGATCTTGTTCTGACCTATGGCATCGAAATTGAACATTTAATAGTTTTCCCCAAAATCCTATTTTGTCAGATCATTCTTTAATAACTTTTGAATTTAAGATGATGGACCATGCAGCATTTGGAAAAAAATTCCACTACAGCAGATGTTTTTCTGACAACGCTGTTAATAAATTTAAGAAAATGATTTCATCTTTATTTACATCTATGCCATGTGCCAACACAGTGGAGGGCAGCTGCCTCAATCCCACTCCCTGCCAAATTGATCATATTGTTGACAGCGCTGTAGCCTCACTGCGTGAAACGCTTGATACTGTGGCCCCTCTGTAAAAGAAGTTAGTGAATCAGAGAAGATTAGCCCCATGGTATAATTTACATATTTGTACCTTAAATACCTGGAATGGCACGAAGGCTGGAAAGGAAGTGGCGTTCCACAAATTTAGAGGAATTTTTTCCAGCCTAGAAAAACACAAAACTATTAACACATAAAAAGCTCTCCGTAAAGCCAGAACTGCATACTATTCATCACTAATAGAGGAAAATAGCAATCCCAGGTTTCTTTTCAGCACTGTAGCCAGGCTGACAAAAGGTCACAGCTCTGCTGAGCCCACTGTTCTTTTAGCTCTCAGCAGTAATGACTTTATGAGTTTCTTCACAAATAAAATCATAACTATTAGAGGTAAAATTCATCAGATGCTTCCTATACCTGTAATAAATTAATCTTCTACTACAGTAGCTCTTGAATCATCTGTAAGACCTCAGAAATAAAATCAAGTTTCTTTACAATTAAAATCACAACTATTAGAGATAAAATTCAGCACTGGAACAATGGGCTCAGAGATGTGACTTTATGTCAGCCTGGCTACAGTGCTGAAAAGAAGCATGGAATTGTCCTTATTTTCCTCTGTTAGCAATGAATAGTATGCAACTCTGGCTTTTTTAAAATGGAACACCACTTCATTCCACTTCATGCCTGCTTTAAGATAAGAATATGTGAACTGTACCACGGAGCTAATCTCCTCTGATTCACTACCTTCTTTTTAAGAGGGGTCACTGTATCAAGTGTTTCACACAGACAGGCTACAGCACTGTCCAACAGATAATAAACTAAGTGTGGGACTAAGTTAAGTGGGACTAACAGGGAGACGCACCAAACCACACAGGGAACATGAACATGAAATACAGGCACAACGAGGCATGAGGGTCGGGTCACACACACTCAGGGAGATGCACCAGACCCCACAGGGAACATGAACAGGAAATACAGGGTCAACGAGGCATGAGGGTCTGGGTCACACACACTCAGGGAGACGCACCAGACCACACAGGGAACATGAACAGGGGATACAGGGACACAGGAGAACAGTTTTGAATACAAAAATCACCGTGATATTACTATAATGCATTTTCAGAAATCAATAAGGTGCTGCCAAAAGTATTCACAGAGGCTTCATTTCAACTCATTTAAACTCAAAACATGTAAAATGAACACATTGATTTATACAGCAGACGCATCTCTCGTTGTCCTATATGGCTTCACTCTCGTTCCATGAACGATGACAACAACTGCGCTGAACGAGCTGCGACTTGATTCGTTGACAGTCATAAATACATGAAGCGGTACAGTGTCATTTTTGAATTCTCTTCACCCAGCAGCAGGGCTACAGGGGACATGAACAAAACAGGACTACAGGAGACATGAAACAAAACAGGACTACAGGAAACATAAACAGAACAGGAACAAAGCAGGACTACTTAGCTTAACTCAAAACAAGGTATTTCGCTGAGGCAGGGGACTGTGGCTCTTCCTTGGGAAACAAAGCAGGAATGAAAACAGACGTGGCATCAGATAACCGGGCAACCAAACTATGAATGAACTGAGATATATAAACCAAGTGACAAAACAAGGCACAGTTGAAAACAATTAACTAATTGGGGCAAAGTAAAGTGAAACAAAATCAAACAAAACCAGTTCCTGTCATGATCCTTCAAAACAAAGGTACTAAACAGGAAGTCACAAATATGCGGATCATGACAGGAATTAACTATTTGAAGATTTTCAAACAGGATTTAGAGCACATCATAGTACAGAAACAGCACTGTTAAAAGTCACCAACGATCTTCTCTTAGCCTCAGATAATGGACTTGTTTCTATACTTGTCCTGCTAGACCTTAGTGCTGCATTCCATACTATTGACCACAACATCTTATTACAGAGATTGGAGCATGTGACTGGTATCAGAAGAACAGCATTAAAATGGTTCCAATCCTATTTATTGGACAGATTCCAGTTTGTTTTTGTTCCACACACACAAATGTTAGTTATGGAGTTCCACAAGGCTCTGTGCTAGGACCGATTCTGTTCACCCTGTACATGCTTCCTTTAGGCTATGTCATTTGGAAGCACTCTATTAATTACCACTGCTATGCAGATGACACTCTGTTGTATCTATCTATGAAACCTGTTAACACAAACCAGTTAGCAAGACTTCAAGTGTGTCTAACTGACATAAAGACCTGGATGACCAGTAACTTTCTACTTTTAAATTCAGAGAAAACAGAAGTTATTGAATTTGGACCTAAAAACCTCAGAAATAACTTTTCTAAAATTATAGCTACTTTAGATGGCATAGCCCTGGCCTCCAGCACTACTGTAAAAAACCTTGGAGTTATTTTTGACCAGGACATGTTCTTTAATTCATACATAAAACAAATCTCTTCTTTCACCTGCGCAACATTGCCAAAATTAGGAACATCCTTTCTCTAAATGATGCAGAAAAACTAGTCCATGCATTTGTTACCTCAAGGCTAGATTAGTGTAACTCATTACTATCTGGATGTCCCAGTATTTCCATAAAAAGTCTCCAGTTAATACAGAATGCCAGAGTCCTGACAGGAACTTTCTGTACTTTTAAGGCTAGACTTAAAACCTTCCTCTTTGACAAAGCGTATAGTTGGGCTGGCTTTAGGCAACCCTGAACCAGCCCTTAGTTATGCTGCTATAGGCCTAGACTGCCCGAGGACCATCGGTGCACTGAGCTCCTCTACCCTAACCACTCCCACCTTCCCTTCCCTTCCCTTCCCTTCCCTTCCCTTCCCTTCCCTTCCCTTCCCTTCCCTTCCCTTCCCTTCCTCTCTCTTCCTCTCTTCCCACCTCACATGTATATTCCACCACTGAATGTCACTAACCTTTTGCTCTCTCCCTCTTTCTCTGTTCTCTCTCTCTGTACCTTCTGCAGGTGTCCCTGGTCCTGGAGCTGTATATCGCTTATGTGCAGTTACTGGCCCCACCAACCTGCAGTGTCTATTTGTTGTTTATTGTTGCTGTTCTTTTCTCTCTTCTCTATTCACTCACCCCAATTGGTCAAGGCAGATGGCCACCCAAACTGAGCCTGATTCTGCTGGAGGTTTTTTCTTCCGTTAAAGGGAGTTTTTCCTCTCCAATGTCGCCAAGTGCTTGCTCATAAGGGATTTGTTGGGTTTTTGTTTTTTTTGTGAAGTGCCTTGATATGATTTGTATTGTGATTTTGGCGCTATACTAATAAATTGAATTGAATTGAATTGAATTACTGTGTGAACATAATGGACAATAAAAGTATCTAACAACATAAAATGTAATGACTGTAATTACTCATGTAATTCACATGCCAAAGGAGGGAAAAGATGGCAAAGTGGAAAGTCATTGTGAAGATAAAATCCTGACAATCTCAGAAAAAAATAAACTCAATGGCTCAGCGGGTGTTTGGACAGAATACCGTTCTACCCTCTATACTAATGAATAAGCCTCCAGCTTATGAGTGTACCACAAAGAGTGAATGGGTGACAAGACACATCTCTGCTTACATGCATCAGGAAGAGCGTTTACAGAGGCATAATGCTCAGAAACAATTCAAAAACTGCTGCAGAAACAACTGCATCATGCAGATAAAAAATATGAAATGGGTGATAAAGCGTCCTACAAGCAAGTGGATTGTTCAGAGTGGAAAGGACCAAGGCCCAAGAACTGTCATTGGGTAGGATGGAGACGTTGTATTTGTCAGTCATGGATGAACTTGCATTAGGGTACATCATCTCAGACTGAGAAAAGTGAATGCAGAAAGTGAGGATCATCTTGCTGTACAGACTCATACAGCCAATAACTGAGGATAAGAGTTCGTTGACACTTAACAGACATATAACAGAAGAGAGTGAGGCACACCATGAGGTGGGGGATACAGGAGTGGCCACTGGGAAACAGAATGAAACTGAATTGTAAAATACCGGAATTGAGATTGCACATTGCACATACATGTAACATTTGACGCACCAAGACAAGCTAAACACGAGATAAATATCTGGAGAGAAAACAATGTGTTTGAGGAAGTTAAAGATGAGGGACAAAAGTATGCTTCTTCTGGATAGATTATAGTGTAGTGTGTATTCACAAAGAGACCTCTACTGGGTTAGTGCCCAAAGCACGGCTTGTAGCCAGAGGTTTTGAAGAACTATAAGTGTCTGAACTAAAAAAGGACTCACCCACATGTACAGCAGAGTCTGTTCAACTTCTTGTGGCAGTGATTTGTCAAAAACAGTGGACACTTAACGCCTTGGGGTGGGAGCACATAAGGCTTCTCCACAACAGTAATACCTCCTCTTAAATCCATTTTCCAAGTTGGATGTGAGGAGCATAACTTCTATTATGTAAGGAAAAACTTTGAGACTATTAAAAATAAAGTGCAGCTACATCAGGACAGCTGCATTAAACATCTGAAGTCCATACATTTGGATCCTGCCCAAGCTGTGAAAACAGACTCACCTCTTTGTGACTCAGAGAACTAAGATACAAGATAGGCCAAGTTTTCTGGGCCACAAGACAGAGCAGACCGGATGTCATGTTTGATGATAGCAACTTGGCTTCAAGCTTAAAAAATGCAACTCTGCAGACTGATTTTGAACTTGATTTGTGTCTATGTGTCACAGTTAAAGGACCTCTATATAGTAAAGCTGATAAAACTATTCATGTTATGTTAATCTTTTGGTGTTTACAAAACGAGAATGCTGAGTAATGAGAATAATCATGATTTTTTTTTTTTTTTTTGGGAGGAAGTGAGAGCTATTAGTGTGAAGAGACCAGATGTTGGTGTGTAAACATGTTATTAACAAAGCAGTTCTGTACACTCATACAAGTGTCATTTGTCTCGTATCAAAAGGCTGAAACACTGAGGCTTCATATTGAGAAGACTGGGCAAATTCTTTTGGGCTGGTGTGTGTCCACCCCAAACACTGTTATTTGATTTATGAAGAATTGATAAATAATTTGATAGCCATACATAAAGGCATTACACCATTTGTTTAAGTTTTGAATATAGTACACTGATTTTATTATAAATGAAAGATTCACATTAAATTAAACGGTTCATATAATGTTCCTAAAAAAAAAAACAGTATCAGATGAACAACAGTTGTTGGAATGTACCGCGGATTGTGTTAACCACATCCTGAAGCCTCATTGTATCACTCTTTTTCTAACCCATTCCGCTGTCACAAACAGTTGCTGCTGCAACAGCTTGAAGATATATTTGAAGTATTCAGATTTAGGCTACTGTAAAATTTTATGTAAAATTAGTTATGGAGTCCTGCACTACAGAACATCTGATGTCTGACACAGAGCTAAACTTCATTCAGTCTCTATTTCTCTATGTTGTCAGAAACCTGCAATTGTCACATGGGCTTAATATGAATTCACTTTTGATTTTATACTTTCAGTTCTCAATCTGGCAAACTGATGCAATTTCCTGCATCCTGGCAGGTTCAAAAACACAGTTCAAGCCTTAAAACAGGAAGCCTTCTCTGAACAGTACCTAGTGTAGTTCTGTATTGTTTGTAGCACACTCAGAGACGAGGAATAGTACTAACGTTTGTTCAGAAGAAAATGAATGCCACATCTTGTCCTCACATCAGCTTTAACTTTACAAAAAGCTTTCTGCCTCCTGTCTACATCTCAGTATTCATCATTGGTGTGGTAGCTAATGGATGGGGACTGAAGTCTGTGCTGTACAACTGGGACAAACTGGGGAATGTCAGTGTTTTTGTTCTCAACCTTGGACTAGCAGATATTTTGTACCTGCTCACACTCCCATTTCTGGTAGTATACTACTATATGAAGAGTAAATGGGTCTTTGGACACACTTTCTGCAAGATAACAAGATTCTGCTTCAACCTGAATTTATATGGCACCATTGGATTCCTAACCTGTATCAGTCTGTACAGGTACCTGGCTATTGTTCATCCAATGAGAGTGAAGGGAAGATTAACTGTTGCTCACTCTGTGGGTATCTCCATCACAGTCTGGGTCTTGGTGAGTGTTCAAAGTCTTCCAGATATGTTTTACCCCAAAATATCAGAAAATAAAAGTCAGCAATGTTTTGATACCACCAGTGAGACCTATCTTGAGAGTTACCTAAAATACAGCCTTGGATGGACACTTACTGGATTTTGCATCCCATTCCTCATCACACTGGGATGCTATGGACATGTGATTGTTGTTCTCTGGAGAAAAAATATCGCAGACAAGGAACTAAAACAAGGGTGCTTGAAGTTGTTGTTCATCTTGATTCTTCTTTTCTCGGTTTGTTACATCCCCTATCATGTCTTCAAGAACCTCAACCTCTGGTCAAGAGTTCTGTTCAAAGATAAGAAATGTCGTGAATGGTCTAATGGCGTCTATATTGCTCATCAGATAAGTCGTGGCCTTGTGTGTCTGAACAGTGCTCTCAACCCTCTGGTTTACCTTCATGGAATTAAAGATATTCTTGCTCAGCTTCGACAACTACTCCAACAAGCCTGTCAAACTGTCATGCGCCTGTTCATCCATCCTAGTGAAGATTCCCTGAAGTAAACTCCTGGGTATGGACGGGTTGTATATACAGTTCATGCCCCAGTTTGCAACCATTGCAGTTCCACCCACAGCACTGACCTAGAAAGACCAGAAGAACCCTGTAACCTAGACAGACAACTGTGAGACAGACTTCAAACCTCTGAAGGCATACCTGTTTTCCTGCCCGGCCTCAAGAGTTCGGACTTTAACAGAAGATTTCTGGTACAAGTGGATGCATCTGCACTTGGCCTAGGAGCGGTTCTGGCCCAAGGAGACCCTTGAGAAGAACATACAATATTAACTGACAGTTGAATTATTGAAGAACTTCTGTTTTTTTGCATGGTATTGTAACATCTTGTGAATAGATTTGGTTTGTTTGTTTTATAAATTATAAACATTAAAATTTTGCTTCTATGGCTAAAATGATACAATACAGTGAACTAAATCTGGATTCCCAAAAGTGTTCAGAAAGAAAGAAAGCATCATCAAGAAAAGATCAACATAGCAAATGTGCACTAGAGCTGTGTTTGAAATCTGTATTTATATACTGCAGTGCATTTACTATCCACCATTTCAAACAAGTGTCAGAATTTTGAGAGGGGAAAACCTTGTACTATACAATTCTGACACCATATTAATCCCCAAACAAAGGCAGTACAATGACATCTAGTGGCCTATAGGGCTTATAGATGCTCTTCAAGAGCAGGGCCAAATCACTGTAGCATCTTACTATTTGAACTGTATTAATTCAATTCAATTCAATTTTATTTGTATAGCGCCAAATCACAATACAAATCATCTCAAGGCACTTTACAAAAACAAAAGACCCAACAAATCCCTTATGAGCAAGCACTTGGCGACAGTGGAAAGGAAAAACTCCCTTTAACGGAAGAAAAAACCTCCAGCAGAACCGGGCTCAGTTTGGGCGGCCATCTGCCTCAACCGGTTGGGGTAAGTGGATAGAGGAGAGAGAAAAGAACAGCAACAATAAACAATAAATAGACACTGCGGGTTGGTGGGTCCAGTAACTGCACATCAGTGATATACAGCTCCAGTACTGGGGACACCTGCAGAAGGTACAGAGAGAGAGAGAGACGGAGAGAGCACAAACTAGGGGAAAGAGTGAGCACAAGGTTAGTGACATTCAGTGGTGGACTATACATGTGAGGGTGGAGGAGAGGAAGAGAGGGGAAGGGAAGGGAGGGTAGGGGTAGGGGAGCTCGGTGCACCAATGGTCCTCGGGCAGTCTAGGCCTATAGCAGCATAACTAAGGGATGGTTCAGGGTTACCTAATTAAGTATGCTGAGTAATTAATAGAGTGCTTCCTAATGAGATAGCCTAAAGGAAGCATGTACAGGGTGAACAGAATCGGTCCTAGCACAGAGCCTTGTGGAACTCCATGACTAACTTTTGTGCATGTGGAAGATTCATCATGGACATGAACAAACTGGAATCTGTCCGATAAATAGGATTGGAACCATTTTGATGCTGTTCTTCTGATACCAGTCACATGCTCCAATCTGTGTAATAAGATGTTGTGGTCAATAGTGTCGAATGCAGCACTAAGGTCTAGCAGGACAAATATAGAAGCAAGTCCATCATCTGAGGCTAAGAGAAGATCATTGTTGACTTTTAACAGTGCTGTTTCTGTACTATGATGTGCTCTAAATCGTGATTGAAAATCTTCAAATAGTTCATTCCTGTGTAAGTGGTCTGATAGCTGCTTAGCAACAGCTTTTTCTAGGATTTTAGAAATAAATGGTAGGTTGGATATTGGTCTATAATTAGCCAAGACTCCTGGATCAAGACTAGGCTTTTTGAGTAAGGGTTTGATTACTGCAGTCTTAAAGGCCCGTGGTACGTAGCCTGATACTAGAGATAAATTTACTAAGTCTAATAAAGATGAGTTAATTAATGGCAGGGTCTCTTTAAGTTCAGTTACGTTTACAATGCTTCTTCCCCTAGATCTTTCTGAATTCACGTCAGCAGTTGCTTCAGGCTTTTAAGACTGCAGTAATCAAACCCTTACTCAAAAGCCTAGTCTTAATCCAGGAGTCTTGGCTAATTATATCCAACCTACATTTTATGTCTAAAATCCTTGAAAAAGCTATTGCTAAGGAGCTATGTGACCACTTAGACAGGAATGAACTATTTAGATTTTCAGTCAGTATTTAGAACACATAAACAGCATTATTAAAAGTCACCAACGATCTTCTCTTAGCCTCACATAATGGACTCATCTCTACTTGTCCAGCTACAGCTTAGTGCAGCATTTGACACTATAAACAACAGCATCTTATTACAGAGACTGGAGCATGTGATTGGGATTAAGGGAACAGCATTAAAGTGGTTCCAATCAGACAGATTCTACAAGGATGTGTGCTAAGACTGATTTTCTTAACCATATACATGCTTCCCTGAGTATGACAGTCAGAGGCATACAATGTGCGAGTAGTGTTTTGCAAGATTTGCAGCCCCCTGTGGTAACAAGAAACTACTGTCTCTATGTGGCCCTGCGATGGACCTGTCCAGGGTGTACCCCTGCCTTTCACCCGAGAGAGAGCTGGGATAGGCTCCAGCAGATCCCCGTGACCCTGGCTTTCAGGAAAAAGCTGGTGTAGAAGAATGGATGAATGGATTAAAGATTTATTGCTCTTGTGATGGGCTGGGTCATGCTTAATTGCCTTTGTTGGCCAAACTTATGGTAGAGTTTGCCCATCAGAGGCACAGTAGGAGGAGGAGGGTTATAGAAAATTAAGTTGTAGACCTACCTTGATGTGAAGGTGACAGTTTGCATTTCCATTTGAATTTTGACACCAAAAGAATGTGGTGACAATGAAAACGCAATCAACTGGCGGCGCTCCTCCACTGGCACATTTGAATAAAGACTGAAAACCCATAGCTTCCATTTAAAATTTTAACCAATGATTCATAATTAAATAGTATTGAATTGTTGCTCTGCACAATAAATTCTGCATTTCCAAATTGCATGTTCAAATTGTACATTGAATTACCAATTGAAAAATTAACTGCAAATGAAATGAAGAGGCCAAAAAAAAAACAACAACAAAAACTTCCGCACTGCATAACATACAAAATTTTGTGCAGGTCCATCTAGTAGATGTTATTACTAAATCTATGATTCATATTTATATTATGATTGTCCAGAAAGGTTTTGCAAGTGTTTTGCCACAAGAGGGAGACTCTTACCATCTCATTTGTGTGAATCATGAGGTTTCTGTATTACCCACAGTAACAGTTTGCTCCCCATGGTTATTATCATGCCTGTGGACTTCGCATACTAAAACTACATCGCATTAACCAGCCTCATGATAATACTAACTGAAACATCAAGTCCCAAAAAGATGTTTTGTCTTGTCACCAGCATATAGAACAGTTGTTGTACAAATTTTCAGGGCATGTGGACATTCATACATGGTCAACAAAGAGAAATCATATTGTTGTTCAAATAATAGCAATAAGCATAATGAGCAATCAAATGGAGAAAGTTTACATGCAGGTGTGGCATGCAGGAAGTCTTAACAGGAAATCGTGTTTTGACAAAACTAGTCGGTCACTCTTTCTTTCACTTTCATGAGAACGATAATCCACTGATAATTTGTACTATCTCTAGAAGACAAAATGAATCAAACCTCCTGTACACCTGTCACTTTTAACTTTGAACACAGATTTCTGCCTCCTGTCTACATCTCAGTATTCATCATTGGTCTAATAGCTAATGGATGGGGATTGAAGTCGTTGCTGCAGGAATGGAAGAAACTGAAGATAATCAGTGTGTTTGTTCTCAACCTTGGACTAGCAGATATTTTGTACCTGCTCACACTCCCATTTCTGGTAGTATACTACTATATGAAGAGTAAATGGGTCTTTGGACACACTTTCTGCAAGATAACAAGATTCTGCTTCAACCTGAATTTATATGGCACCATTGGATTCCTAACCTGTATCAGTTTGTACAGGTACCTGGCTATTGTTCATCCGATGAGAGTGAAGGGAAGATTAACTGTTGCTCACTCTGTGGGTATCTCCATCACAGTTTGGCTCTTGGTGAGTATTCAAAGTCTTCCAGACATGTTTTATACTAAGACATTCGGAAATAAGCCTGGGAAATGTTACGATACCACCAGTAAGATCTTTGTTGAGAGTTACCTGAAATACAGCCTTGGATGGACACTTACTGGATTTTGCATCCCATTCCTCATCACACTGGGATGCTATGGACATGTGATTGTTGTTCTCTGGAGAAAAAATATCACAGACAAGGAACTGAAACAAGGGTGCTTGAAGTTGTTGTTCATCTTGATTCTTCTTTTCTCGGTTTGTTACATCCCCTATCATGTCTTCAAGAACCTCAACCTCTGGTCAAGAGTTCTGTTCAAAGATAAGAAATGTCGTGAATGGTCTAATGGCGTCTATATTGCTCATCAGATAAGTCGTGGCCTTGTGTGTCTGAACAGTGCTCTCAACCCTCTGGTTTACCTTCATGGAAATAAAGATGTTTCTGCACAGCTCAGACTGCTGCTCCAGCGAACTTATCAGATGTTCAGGTGTCAGTTTTTGTCTAGTGCTATGCATGTGGCACAAACTGCAAATGAAGTTCTCTAAAAGTAAACATGTTTTGTTGTAAGGAGAAATATTTCAGCCATATTTCAGATTTTATTGAAAAATAGAAAATTCACAATAAATAATGTTTTATTTTATTACTACTATTATTTTTCTCTTTTGCATTTTACATTAGTTCTTATTCATTTGGAATTTTACATTTGGCATAGTCAAATTGTTTCAGTAGTGGCACATTGGTCCTGCAGTCATATGAACAGTCTGACCACAAAGCAGGGTTTGAATCACACTGTCAGAATGATGGACTGCTTTGGGAGGGGAGAAAAAGACTTTATCCAGCTATTTATGCTGTTATATTAAAGGACAAGTAAAAATCTAGGCTCATAACCAATCAATAATTATGATTATATAATTTTTAAAATTAGAATAATTACAACCCTGTTTCCAAAGTAATTGACTGTGAACTGTAAACAAAAAGAATGATATGCAAATCATTTAAAGCACATTATATTGTAAATAGTTCAAAGATAACACATCATACCATACTGTTTTTTGAAAAATATAAGCTCATTTTGTATTTTGTATTTAGACAGTAACATTTAGACAAGGGCGTGTTTACCACTGTGTTGTATCGCCTCTTCTTATAACAATTTAAGCATTTGGAAATTGAGGGTTTACTTTTGTTGTGAATGCAAAACATTTTCCCATTCTTGCTTGATATAGATTTTATAGATATAGCTGTTCAATGTAGTGGTAATGTAGTGAGAAATTAATGATTGCAATCCATTTGTCTATAGATTTTTATTATCAGTTGAATACAATTGCAGTCTGAACACTTGCTCACAGGTATCCTAGAACCAATGTGCTGTTTTTTTGAGACATACACATCACTGGTTGTGTGAGCAAGCTGGAGGGAGTTTTTGCAATTCTTTGTTGAGTTGGTTTGTCACATGTAGTAAAAGTGCGCCACAAATAGTGCTTTCATGTGAGGACTTTGTCATTTCTATTGGCCCCCAAAGGAAGAACAATTATAAGTGTTATGGTTATACAATAAACCTAAAATATTCTTGTGAAGTTTGTCCATGTGTTTAAAGCATAAAGAAAAGGCAAACAGGATTTTCCATTAGCTCATTTTCTAACATCATCTGTGTGGTTATAATCAGATACATATGAAAAGTATTTACAACATGTCAAACAGAAGATAGGAACATGACAGAACATTGCAGTGCTCAGTTTCAAGTCAGCTGCTGAATAATCACATCATCTTTATGGGACAACCACACATCATCATAGAATGCAGCACACAGGAAATAGCAAAATCGTAACTTGTGTAGATGTATTGAAAGATTGTGGTTGTGAATAAATTTGCCACACAAGTGAGACATTTGTTACCAACTGTAGTTTGTTTCAGCATACAGTAGATGCAATTTCTATGAATTCATAGTTGCAAAATGAACCAGATTGTAGCAGAGACCAGTTTATTTTTGCATTTGTTTTTTAAAAATGTTTCCTCATTCACCAACATATGTGCCCTGTGCTTACAAAGAGAGGCAGAATTGTTAAAAGAGTCTATAAAGTCCATCTTTACATTAATTTGACCAATTTTAAGTATCAAAGTCTGCTGACACATCTTGGGGAGTACAAGACCATTCAGCATCCAGAAGGGAGATGGAGTTTACAAGAAATCTAAAAAATGCTGGTTGAGTCCGAAGAGTTTGAAAAGAAAAAAAGTGTGTGGTTAGAAAGAACTGCACTTATCAGCTCTGTGTATTAAATCTGTGTATTATTAAAGTACAATTGCAAGAAAAAGTATGCAGACTGTTTTTCTATTGTTGTGACTTAGATGAAGATCAGAACACATTTTATGACCAATTTATGCAGAAATCCAAGTAATCCCAAAGGGTTCACATACTTTTTCTTGCAACTGTATATTCAGATCAGGCAGAATCCATGCTAGTGTGTCTATTTTTACCTGTGGTTTTGACAGGGGAATTAAAGTTCTCTTGATAGAAAAAAGTATTAATCAAAAGATAAAAATGTAAGGAGTGGTGAGATTATATCTATGCTGAGCGGTAAATCTTAAATCAAATATATTCTCTGTTTTCAAGATTGATTAATAATTCCAGTGCTCTAGTTACACCAGACAACTGACGACCTTGCACCCATTGCTGTACATGAAATGCTCAATGAGTGATTGCAGTGTGTAGGCATGAATCTTGTCAAAGTTCTTTATGCTACAACAACCACCCTCATAGCAAGCTTTGCACTTATGATGAGTCGCCGTTAGTGCTCCATTGCTGTGTGCATGTTGCCACTCTGGCCGTGGCAAACATTGAAGGACAAGCCCAGTGTGCTGTGATCATATTTCCATGTGCTGTGAAAAGAGAGGGCTCATAGTGTTGGTGGTGGGGGTTGGTTGAGAATGCTTTGGAAGAGGCGCTTAGTGTCTTTAAAAAGCTCATAGATTCTCATGCCACTGACCAGTCCAGTGTGCTGATTGTTTAGCTGCTCTGCTGGTTGCTACATTGAAGTGTAGCAAAGAATGGAGGTTCCCCAGCTGGAACATATGAGGCATCACAGGCGTGACAGCGCAGGTGAGATTGCTGATGAGCTGCCTCTGCATGCCAAAACACACAGAAGAATCGCTCCAGCGAGGTGTCTACAATTGTGTGACACCAAAAGGCAACAGCTATGTTCACACTGACAGCAAAGAGAGTAAAAATAGACTCTGCATGTTGCAATGCTTTATGTGATACTGTCACTTCTTTGTCACTTGTTTCCTAAGTGAAAACGTATTAATAAGAAGCAACAGGACTTTAAGGGAGTAGCCTGGTTCTTTACTCGCTTAATTGTACATTTTCTGCATAAATCTCAGTTGCTTTATTTGCATGTAATAAATGCCTTGCAAGACACATTTACTTGCATTAGTGATAATGATATATAGTGGTTTATGAGGTAGTAAAAGAGCCAGAAAGAACCTCAACTATAGTCTCAAACGGGTGTCTTTTTGCTAAGATGTATTGAATTTGAGCCCTGGAAGATCCAGGTTATTCCCTAGATCTTCTAGGGCTCAAATTCAAATATGAATGGTTTTATTCAACCAGTTATGTCCTGCACTTGGGTCCTCCTCTCCTTCTTCATCACCACACCACCAGTTCCATAACAGAATCATTTTTATTTACAGACAATATGTCTAACCATGGTCTGAATATCTAAAGTTGTTGAGATGACTCTGTAACCCTTTCCAGCTATATGCAAGTCAACATCTCTTGATCGTAGGTCTCCTGAGAGAGACAGGACTCACATCAGCTGATGATTCATTGGTGACCTTTTGCTTGTAGGTGGATTTTGTTACCTGTGGGCAGAACTTGACTTAGCTGCTTTCCACTTCTTTGTGCACATTGCACAGAATGTTAAAACATATCCTGATTGCTGCTTAATAGTTCTACTCAGCTACATGTCAGCAGATAGTATTTGGTGTATATTGAAATTTCATATTACTAGTTTATCCATGCTGTGTACTGGTAGGTGCCTGTAATCAAGTAATTTATCATTTGCATCATTAATTATGGATTAAACAAGTATAAAGTTAAATTTCTTTACTTGCGAATTTCTTTAAGTACTTATTTTAACTCCATTGTTATGCCCTCGGGTGTTGGAAACACTGTGTCGAGGCTTGTATCAAAACACCAGTGTCACGCGACTGACTGTTTCGCTTCGCGCTTCATTGCTTCAAAATGTTTCAAAGCTTTTCATTGGCTCATAGTCTTTCATGTGTGTCATTGGCTCATGGCGTTTCAATGCATTCTGAGCCAATGACAGCTTGACAGGTTTGACAGATTTGAGTGGTTTGGTGCCATACCAGCTATATAACACGCGTCATTCTGCTTCAGGATTTGGAGAGTGAGAGTGAGAGTATTTTGGCAAGTTTCACGGCGAGTCCCACCAATAAGCGACGTTCTAAAGTTTGGGATCATTTTGATTTCAAGAGGTCTGAACTTTTATTGCTGTCATGGGATTGAAACAGTGCCAGTGCTTCATTCGTGCTCTTTAGAGGTTGCTATGGCTTCAGTTGTCCACCAGATGTCACCGTCACTGAAGTCTCGAAGCTTTGAATCTTTTTCGGCACAATTGTCAGGAAAGCCTCAGTGCTTCATGAGGCTTCACTTGCCCATCACTAACTCTCCGCTACTCGGCGGGCAGACAGACAGGAAAACAGAAACCTAGCAAACTCCTCGAACGAATGTGAGTAACTATCTTTAGCATCGGTAAGGTAACTAATGTTCCGGCAGGGAACAAAGGGAACCGGAGAACTTAAATACTAAAACACAAGACACAGGTGAAAGCAATCTACTAATGATAATTGAAACATAAAGCCACCTGGAACTAAACACAGAACAGAAACAGGAAACTAACCAAAATAAGACGCCAGGCAGGGCTCAGAACCGGAAACCCGGTTCAGATCCTGACATCCATTATGCTTATTTTTGATAATGTGAGTTACTTTTCAGATTTGGAATATTGTTAAATAATATAATCACACATAATAAGATGTTTAGGCTAAGGTGTGAGATTTTCCCGCGGTATATACTGTCATTAGACAGATTTAGTCCCACCTTTACCAGTTGTAACACTGAAATGGTGTACACATTAATGCATCAGTAATTACAGTCCAATAATGTATGTTATGTATGCATTATGGCAAGCCATTTTATTGTCAAATAGATTTCACTTGAATACCCACAATTACGTTTCAGATTTCTAAAAGTACACTTTGACTAGTCATAACTACAACGTTACTCGTCACTATAATAATTTGAGATATCTACATGTACATTTTGAGTACTCATATCTGAAATAACATAACTGCACCATTTTAGCATTTATTCATCCAACGGAATTCACATTTAAGATATCTGTACTGTAATTATTCCTAGTTAGAGTTAGAGTTACCTCTCTGAAAGTGAAAGTTCTGAGCACTTCTGCCACCACTGGTTAATTGCATTGGAAATTTACACACCTACCTAGTTTTAAACAACTTTATAATTTGATTAGTGGACAAAAACTGCCTCTTCCCAGAGTAAGCTAGACTTAAAGTTGAGATATAAACTGCCCTCTGGTGGTGAGGAAGGAATACCCCCACCCCCCTTCCCAATGAGTTATCAGACTGATAAGCAAGTAGGTTGTGCAGCAGCAGCTATGGCTGATCTGCATTCATGAGAGGTTTCCACACCTGTTATACTTGTATCAAATGGGTCTGTTGCTCTGCCTCTGACTGAGAAACCAGCTGTGTCACCACAACAGATGTACAATGCGATGGATTTAGATGCATCCCTGCTGCCTGACATCACCACAGGGATTTTGGCAGCTCACTTTCAGGCCTTTTAATACACAATACATATGGAGAGACAGAAAGGCAGTGTGGCCCAAGCTCCTCCTACCTAAGTACTTTTCCTTAGAAACAGTCAGTAGTGTAGGTAGTGTTCCCCCTAAAGCTCACACATGCACACTGTACATCACATGCACCAGCTGCCTGGAGTGAGCTCAGTTTTGTCAGGGGATGCAGGTAGGTTTGTCTGAGACACAAAGGAGCTGGGCATGGCTGGTTGACAACCAGGCTGAACAAAGCTGGGTCCAGGTTGGCTCTCTGTTCAGTGTCTGACGTGGCCCTTTGAGGATTTTGCTGATGCAGCATACTCCATTCATAATGGAACAGCCTGGAGGTTGACCCACTCCCTCTCCCTGTATAGAGACCCACAGTCATTCAGTTAACTGGCAAGCAATCCTGCAGTCTGCTTTACAAATGACTGTGATTTTTTTTTTTAAGCTATAGACAGAGAGCATGTGGCAGCTGGGTCATGACTGGGTAAGAAACCCACAGATACTTGAAAACTATGTGTAACAAATGTGAGGTTTGTGTAGGAAATGCAATTTTATCTCAAAAGTAATTTTAACAATATATACATATAGTGCTGCCTCACTTCTGCTCAGTTTTCCTTTCTTCAGTGTAGCACCATTAAATACTTGTGAGTGGTGACACAGTCTGAACCAAGTCTGTATTTTTATCTAGGAAAGATGAAGGTGTTACATCTGGAACTTTGCTGTGTATAGCTGAATAGCAGGGAAGACACTGTTTTTGTTTTTTTTAAACACATCAGGGGTGTTTTGTTCTTGTGGTTGTCAGCCATATGTTGCACCTGGTCGGCCTTATAGCTGAGGAGAAGAAGAATCTGGCTTGTAAAAGTGACTTCTTTATGGGTGTATTTGAATATTTGACCCTGATTCTTTTATTGTTTGTTACAATTTCATTGTGGTTGGTTGAACAATTTTCTGTGTCAAGGTGTGCTGCTGCAGGCAGATGAGTAACTCACTACTGCATTTGAACTGCACTAATTACCCGGGTAGCAACACACACACACAGGTAAAGTGGATATGTGCTAGTCAGGTCCAACATCTTTAGCATTCAATAACAGTTGTTTTGTTGTGTGTTTTTCTTCATCTCAGCCTCAGTGCCTCAATTCTGTAACTCCCCTACCATGATTGTGATGGTAGGACTGCCAGCCAGAGGGAAGACATACATCTCCAAGAAGCTCACTCGGTACCTGAACTGGATTGGAGTTCCTACAAGAGGTCTAATTTCAAAGTGAATCTGTGAATCTCATCATAGTAATGTACAAAACCAGGAATTTAGTTTTTTTATTAAATATAATATCACTTAATCCTACTTGAAATTCAATTATTTTTTTCTTGACATAAAGAAGAAACTGTATTTTTAAAATCTTTTTCCTTAATCCTGCCAGTGTTTAATGTGGGCCAGTACCGAAGGGAAGCTGTCAAGATTTATAAGAACTTTGAGTTCTTTAAACCTGATAATGAGGAGGCTATGAGGATCCGCAAGTAAGGACCCTAAAGATAATATAAGCCACTTCATGGGTAATGCTAAAACCAGGAGTTTTATATCTGTAAACTGTTTTGTCCTCCACTGTCATTTCCATATCACATTCATCATTCACTTATATTTTTCAGTTATTGCTCCTTTACTTATACAAGTGTGACTCTCTCAGGGAGTGTGCAGCAGCCGCCCTCAAGGACGTCACTGCCTACTTCACAAAGGAACAGGGACAAGTAGCCGTGAGTAAGAGGACAACTGAAACAGGCCATCTAATTACAATAGTAGAGATATAGAGTTTTATTGGTGCAGTACGTTGTGGCTACCTGAGGAGGAGAAGCATCTGGCTGAGAAACCAGCTGTCAGTATTTAATAATGGTTTTAAAAGGCTGTATTATTAATAAGACCTGTGTTCTCTCTGGTTCAGGTATTTGATGCTACCAACACCACCACAGAGAGGAGGGCAGTAATTTTGAATTTTGCAAAGGAGAGGGGCTATAAAGTAAGTGCAGATGTGGAAGTGATACTTAAAGGAATATTTCAGCATTTTGGAAAATACATGTTTTGTTTTCATGTCGAGAGTTAGAGGAAACAGTGCTTGTGTGTATGAACCTTTTTGTGAATTCTTATGCAGGTGTTCTTTGTGGAATCAATTTGTGATGACCCTGAAATCATTGCAGAAAATATCAAGGTGAGAAGCACTTTCACACCATCTGTCAGGGATGGGGTTTTTAAAAATGTTTGTTACAGGATGTATTTTTTTCAGTTAAATTTAAATACAGACCTTTCTTACCAGCAAGTGAAATTTGGGAGTCCAGATTATGTAGATCGTGACATAGATGAAGCCATGGAAGACTTCATCCAGCGCATTGAGTGTTACAAGATGAACTACATGCCTATAGATGATGAAAAAGACAGGTACTTAACCATGATGCTTTGTTTCATGTGATGAAAATCCCCTAACATATGACAAAGTGATTTTGAAGTTGTTTCTCTGATGCTTATACTGAGCAGGAACCTCTCGTACATCAAGATCTTCGATGTGGGCAGTAGATACCTGGTCAATAGGGTCCAGGACCATATTCAGAGCAGGATAGTCTACTACCTCATGAACATCCATGTCACACCAAGATCCATCTACCTGAGCCGCCACGGAGAGAGTGAACTCAACCTTTTAGGTCGCATTGGTGGAGATTCATATCTTTCCCCTCGAGGGATGAAGGTGAGTAGACTGAACCATAACTGACAGAGCTCATGGAGTTCAATTCTTTTAATGCGAATAATGAACAGTTAACACATTTGAAAAGCAGTAAATGGTTATCACAATTGAGTGACCTAATTATCCATTTCCCCTTATTCTCTCCAGTATGCGAATGCCTTGGCAACCTTCCTTGAGGGTCAGAATATCACTGATCTGAAGGTGTGGACAAGTCACATGAAGAGGACCGTCCAGACTGCCGAGGCTCTTGGAGTCCAGTATGAACAGTGGAAGGCTCTCAATGAGATAGACGCTGTGAGTTTTATAAAGTACACCTTTAAACCATAATTCAGCCCTTCAAACAAAACAATATATATTGAGCTGACTTTTCCACATACTGCATCTCTACATTCATGTGTGAATGAATTAAAGGTTGTGTAGTTTATTTTACAATCTAAAATGTATTGACTCAAAATAATGAGATGATGCCATGTTAATGTGTGTCACTAAGGGTGTATGTGAGGAGCTAACCTACGAGGAGATTCAGGAGAATTACCCTGAAGAGTTTGCACTGAGAGACCAAGACAAGTATCGTTATCGTTACCCCAAGGGCGAGGTGAGCACTTCGCACTGTGCTATGTTATTTTACCCTTTTCTTAACCACTGTTTTTTCAGGAACATACTGTTCACACTGAGTTGCATACACAATTACACCCAGAATCAGCAGCTCTACTGGAACAATTTAGGGGTAAAATGAGTTAAGACCGTAAGACTCAACTCAAATCTGTTCTTAATGTATTAGATTAGATTGCTTATTAAATCAACTTCTTTTCAGTGTACAATCAGCAGATAAATGTAAAAGAAATTTGACATATCAATACAGGCTAATATCCCATAAGTACTGTCAACGTATCCTGTGGTTGGGTCTTTGGTTTTCCCAGCTAAGCTAACCAGTGTATTAAACTTTAACAAGCAGAGGTGAGATTCGTATCACTCTTCTCATTTAATGCTAACCCTGGAAAGCATTTCCAGAAAGGATAATCGAAAATCTTAAATTATTCTTGTCTCAAGGAGCATGTTTCCCTCACCCACATTTATTATAAGAAGATTTGAATAATGTCAGCTAGGATCAGCTGATAGCATTGTATAGTTTCAAGTTGAATAAGCAACTCTTTACTGGTTTTCCCTCTTGTCCAGTCCTATGAGGACCTTGTGCATCGTCTCGAGCCAGTCATCATGGAGCTGGAAAGGCAGGAAACTGTTCTGGTTATCTGCCACCAAGCTGTAATGCGCTGCCTGCTAGCCTACTTTCTAGACAAACCTGCAGGTACAAAGAAAGAAACTCCTCTAACTGAATGGACTGGCTTCTCTTCTACTTGTAATAGCTTGATACAGCAGTATGTGATGTGAGAGGTGATGTTATATTTTCCTTTTTCTGAAGATGAGCTGCCTTATCTAAGATGTCCCCTTCACACAGTGCTTAAACTCACACCAATTGCCTACGGTAGGTGGTAAGTGTTGAGAGTATGACTTCTCCGATCTTTGTGTAGCTTTTCCTGACTGTCTGGCTTACTCTGCAATTGTAGGGTGTAAAGTTGAGTCATTTTTCCTCAATATTGATGCAGTCAACACTCACAGAGAGAGGCCAATGGTAAGTTTCCATATGTACACATTAATCATAACAGACACTTAGCCACTTGCCTGCTGTCTGTCTGAGGTGCATGACATATGGGGGAGCCTGTGGCTCAGGTTGGTAGAGCAGGTCAGCCATGAACCAATGGGTTAATGGTTCAATTTCTGGCTTCACTAGTCCATGTCAAAGTGTCGGATGCAAGATGTATGTAAAGTAATGAGGAATGTGGGGCTGCATGGTGCTGCACTAGTTAGCACTGCTGCCTTACAGCTACAAGTCCAATCAGGGCCTTTCTGTGCAGCATTTGCATGTTCTCCATCTTCTGTGTAGGTTTTTTTCAGGGTACTCTACTTCCTCTCCAAAGCCCAAACACATGCAGGTAAGGTTGACTGGTGAATCCCCATAGTTGTGATCTTTTGAGGGTGTACCCTGCTTCTCACCCAAATTGGCTGCAACTGACTATAGCCTACCCACACCCTCTATAGGATAGTAGTACAGATAATACATGGATGATTGAATAATGCAGAAAATCATAGCTGTAGTGACATCTTATAATGTCACAGATAAACACGAAGTTGTATTTGAAGAAAATGAAAAAAATGTAATGCTGTGTTGCTGTCATTGCAGAATGTCGACATCAACAGAAATCCAGATGAAGCTCTGCAGACTGTTCCTAAACACATATAGATGCTGTTTTGTGAGAGTCTACAATTATGTGAAACTGGATGTGTATTTAATAGCTGAACTAAATATTAGACATGCACTCCAATTAAAGATTGTGTGAGTATACAAAGTCGGAGACATCGAAATAGAAGACAAGATTGTAGAAATGGGACTAAACATGACATGAAAACATCCTTACATGAGCACATGGACTCCTGAAAGGGACATACCTGTATCTGGAACTCGGGGTTGTGTGTTCAATGTGTCTGAAATGTTCCTGTATTTTATCTATAGTTTGCTTTTAGATTAAATAAATAATACACTGTGTATTAAAGAGGTAAAAAAAATGATTTCAAAAAAGATGTAGGGAGTTTGACATTATACATTATACATTATACACTGGCCATTTCTCAGGCACCTCGCTGTCTCCAAGCTTTAAGTACGCATCAACACTTCAGCTCACCGCCACTTTCTGCTGGACCTTTTTGTTGTTGTTGTTGTTGTTGCCTGACATATGTTTATCATCACAGTGGAGCCGCTGGAACTTAGCTAAGGTGTGGGAGGGTATAGACTGCAGCTTGGAAAAAAAAAAAAAAAAAAGATGCGTAAAATGTGAAGTGTGTGCGCAGCGTCCTGCTGTACGAGTTGCGTCAGACACGCTGAAAACAGCAGTTACAGGAGCCTTCATCCTGAATGACCATGGACACGATGAGTTTGAAAATTCAGTGCATTTTAGTTTTCTTCACTTTTTATGTGCGCGAGGGATTGACGGGGAATTATGAAGAACACCTTGGAGCAAATGTTCTTTTACAGGTGAGCATATATTCCGTTTAATTTGTGTCGAAAGTCATTGAAACCTTCACTTTATGTTGGTACTTTCTAAAACACCCACCTTCAAGGAAGGAGGACAATGTGAAAAATTATCAAACATGATTTTTTTTTTTTAACTAGACTTTGTCAGTGGCAGGTATTAGCCCAATGTTTTAGTGAACATACTTTGAAAAGTGCGTGTTTCCTAAAGTGAGTTTTTGCAGCTGCAGTGCAGTGGCGCACACAAGCAGACCAAAGCATGATCTCTCCTTATGAAGTGTGTGATTATTTATTCCACATTCTCAGCATTGACCAAGATATGTGGTAATGTAATGACACAAAAATGACTAGTGTGCAAAATTAATATTTGAGACTGAACCATGCACTCTCATTGGACCTGTTTACAGTGAAAGCATTTATTTCCCGTTCCACTTCCCCCCTTCTTTGAATGAATGGCTGTCATTCAGACTAATTTGACACGAAATCTTGACCCAACCCTTACATGGGCAGATTGTTGAGATTACTCCAAAAATGGAGCATTTTAAAAAAACTGCTGTACTAAGAAATGTGATTGTGCCATTGGCGTATGTACAGACACTCACACTTGATTGACTTGGATTGTTTCTTTTTCAGAGAGTAAAACGTCAAAGCAAACCAACAAAACCAGTGGTAAGTGTATGTGGTTTGTATGTATCAGTGCAATACGTAAAATAAATATAAATAATCAGCACATTCCTACTGTAATGCTTAAGTGTACATTCTGTAAATTGCTGTGTTATTTTAGAGTCTTAACACATACTGGGTGCCTGGGTGTAAGAAGACAGAAGGTCATTAGAAATAATAAAATAAGTGTTTTTAAAAATATAAGTAATATGAAGATTTACACTTACAGTATATTTTGATTTGCTGTGTAATTGTTTAATATTTACAGTGGAAAGTAGTATTATGACTAGGTATTGACTAGGTATCAGTAGTATTATTGACATAACACTACTGATATTGAAAATATATTTTTTAAAAACCTAAAAGGGAAAATTACAATGTAAAAGTTAAAATGCGTATTATTGTTAATCTTGTTGGTTTTAATTTTTTTCATATATTATTGTTGCTAAATAAGAGAAAATTAGTTAATTCATAGGTTATATTTATGTTGCAAAAAAATAGTGTTCCTTTGTTGTAATTAGACAACAAGTGACAGGCCCTTTCTTGAAGTTTTTTGTAGGCCTTTAAAGCAAGATTAATTTAATTTAATTTGGATTTCCATCAGTTTGAGTCTGTGTTAACTGTGAAGCTGTTCCCTGAGAACATAAAGTTTTTCAGTCCTTCTCCTGCCTGTCACCTCGTTCTGCAGTAATGTGGCCAGCACTGACCAGACAGGTCTTGGCAGGCACCAGCATTACCCAAGTAAACAAGAGGGACGCCATGCTGAGAGCTGCTTAGTATTGTTTCACTGACTCCTAAAAGTGATGCAGGGCAAACCATAATTTGTGGGGGGGTAAAGCAAAACATTTCTGAGTAAGGTTTAGGGTTTGTTTTTCCTATGTGTTAGGGTATGTCTAGGGATTTACGTTAGCATTTGTGGCTGTCTGTTAGCACGGTGGCTGAGTAGCCTCACACCAAGAAGGTCGTGGGTTCGCAACCCGACCTTTCTGTGTGGAGTTTGCATGTCCATGTGCTTGCGTGGGTTTACTCCGGGTACTCCGGTTTCCTCGCACAGTCCAAAAAACATGCATGTTAGGTTGATTGGTGACTCTAAATTGACCATAGGAGTGAGTGTGAGTGTCTGTGGTTGTTTGTCTTTGTGTGTCTATATGTAGCCATGTGATGGACTGGTGACCTGTCCAGGGTGTACCCCTGCCTTCCACCTGAAAGAGAGCTGGGATAGGCTCCAGCAGATCCCTGTGACCCTGGTTAAGGAATAAGCGGGTATAGGAAATGGATGGATGGTTGGGCTGTCTGTTACAGTCAGATCTGACTGGTGGTGACACATCAGTGTATAAATGTGACATGAACTCCCAGTTTGTTTTTTTTTCCTTTTAAAGATCTTAAACAGATAGAGATATTGGCTCCTGTAAAATAGAAAACATCCTATCAATCATTAACTTAAGTGTTTTCTCTTCCAACCTGTGAGTTAGACATGTATTTGTTATGCTACTAGCTGAAGGTGACGGCTTACCACGTGAAATGTTCGGTGATCTCGCGCTATGCTGTTACCACAGTCCAGAGTTCAGTATGGAACCAGCTCCCCATCATTAAGGAGGCTGCTTTTGAGGTGGACCTGCCCTCAAATGCTTTCATCTCTAACTTTACTATGTAAGTCAGCTCCACATTGACTTTCTCTGTCATTGAATTGTGAAATTACAGCTCATGCATCCACACCTATCAAGTATTGAAATTATCGGGGCAGTATTTCTTCTTGTCTGTAGAAGCAATATCTCCTCCCATACTTCAATAATATTAATAAATAAAAAGTAGTGTTATATAATTCATGAATAAAACTTCACAGGAATCATATAAGAAAACATAATACTACCCACAGAAGATGCATAATTTGATTACTAAGAAGACTGGAAACTACTCTACTTTAAAAAAGTAGAACAAATAAGTCAACATTTCAGGCCAAACAGCAGGCCTGGAGCTGGATTTGGGAGCGGAAGCAGGTCAGGAGAAGGTGGAACCCGAGGGAAGATGAATACCAGGCTTTGTAAATCCAAGTCAAAAAATTAATGGAGAAAATGACAGGAGCTTGCTGAGTCTCCCTTTTCTCCCCCACACAGTTTACTGAGGAGCCGTGCCAGTTTAGATATGCAACACAGTCACACACCTACACCTAATATATGTACTGTACTGTATGTGTACCTCCATGGAGGTGAATGGAGACTCAAAGTTCTTAAGTATGTGCGAGTTTGGAACTTTTACGACCATCACATATCTTTCTGTGTCATTTATTTTTAAACTCCTCTCTTTCATAGACACACACACACATATTTTCACATGCACACTCCGAACCTATACAGCTGTCCGCACATCACCAAATACCCAGAGGAAAAAGGCTGTGGCAAACATATTGCGTTAGTTCTTAGGCATTTCTGTGTTTGAAACTAAGAAGTCTGTGTTCTGTGTGTAGGTCACCGATGTACAGCCATTCCTTTACCCCTACTGCCAGCCACACATATAAATACAAGCAACCCCATTTTCCACTCTGCTCTCTCATGCCATTCTGCTCTGTTTCTCAAACAAGAGTCACTTCAAGCCTGTGGGTTTATTTTAGTTAGCCCTTGATGTTTTTTTGCTTGGATATATTTGTTCTTGACCTTATTTTAGCACCTTGTTATGTGACATTGGTGGTGACCAAAATCTAGGGAGAGTGGTGCTCCCTTGGAGTGTCACTGGCTTACAAGATCCCTCTGTATTAATGCTGTTTTTAGAAGGAAATTACTCTTTTTCACTCACGTTTGTAACCCCACCACCTCCACATATGGCACAAACTCCAACTGTTGTTTACAGTTGGAGTTTGTGCATGGTGCATGTTTGTGAAGCAGCTTTGTGATAGCTGTGGAAATAAAGGAAAGAAAATGAAGTAAATCATGATTAATAAGTCATTGTAGACCAGGCGTATTCTGACTGAAATATACTATGCTGTGCGTCTCAAAGGGAGCTATTTCTTCTTCCTTTTTTCCTCTATCCCATCAGCACCTCGAATGGCAAGGTGTATGTGGCCCAGGTGAAAGAAAGAGCTGCTGCCAGGAAAATTTACGACGCTGCGAAGAAGCAAGGAAAAACAGCTGGACTTATTGCTACCAAGTCAGTCACAGGCAAAATTAGAGCTTTGTTACTTTAAAATATGAGTATGATTCAGTAAACACATGTTTAATTTGAAATGTTATACAGTGTGTTTTACCTCACTTTTATTCTGTGGTGTTGCAGAGAGAGGGAAATTGAGAAGTTCCGCGTGGCAGTGAGTGTGCTATCGGGAGCTCAGATATCCTTCTCCCTGACTTACGAGGAGCTGTTACCTCGCCGGCTTGGACTCTACGAGCTCAGTTTGGGTCTGAGGCCTGGACAGCCTGTTCAGAACCTGACATTAGATGTCAGTATATCAGAGCGGACTGGCATCAGTTTCATCAGAGTCCTTCCTCTAAAGACAAGCCGGCTGCTTTCCACCACCACTCAAGGTAAGGTCTGACAGTCCCCCGCCCCCAAAATGCATGCTTAATGCAAACATTGCATGCACATGTTCCTTTAGCAAACAATAGAGCACTCGACTTTCACACACTAACTAAAACTGTAGCTCCTTCACTGAAATTGTGCCATAAAGATATGGAGAATCGATAACAATCTAATTTAATGAATGGAAAATACTCTACATCGATTTACTGGGAAAAAATCCTATTGTGACCATAGATAAACCCACACACTCAACTGTCACACACATTATGAAGCAATATATTCATTACTGTTAACAACCCACAGCTGTTACTCATCGGTCTTTCAAATTTAAATGTATAAAAGAGGTAGGCTACTGTTTACATATAGCCATACACTTTCACACACAGTTATTGAGGGAAATTGACATGCAGTGAATCAATGAATGAAACTTACTGTACTAACCTTTTCTTTACAGCACCAGAAAAACATGTCCAAACAATTTAATTAGTTTCACTTTCTTAACCCTACTGTTTGTGCAGCATTATGTGTTAAACTGCAAATGTCAAGTGCTAAATTTTTCTATTAATAAACCATCCACAGACGCTGTTTCTTTCAGAGGACCCGTTAATAACTTTATTAAAGACGAAGCTCAGTGGCTATTAGAAACTCTGTTAGCCAAAGGTTTACTCTAATGTTTGCTATATGGGCACTCATCCTAGTCTCGATTAATACTAATAGGGTTGTTTTGTCTCTTGATTAAATAGTCACTTGCATCTCTGCCATGACTTTTCTGTTTTTGGGTGATGGGTTATTTTTAAGTTTCCTGGATGTGCAGTGTGGATATTAAATATTGACCTTGGATCAAAAACCATTTGTTTGCATAACAGGGAGGGAAGGTAAAATTGTTTTCGACAAAGAAAAATTAGGAAGATAACAAATAACAAGCTTTGATGTGACTCACAACTAGTAGGCTGCAATATGAAGTTTTACAAAGATTTGTTTTTGGCATATCATTCCACTAGATTATGTGAAAGTAAGTAAGTAAGTAAGTAAGTTCTGGGTCTCCCATGATCCAGGGCCCGGGACAACTGATCCCATATTCCCCCAGTGTCATTGTATGAGCATGTGTAAAACCTTTCAGGAAGACTCAGAAATGTCAAGAGACTTTCTGGTTGTTTGATAATTCACAATTGATCATACTGACAATGACATTTGGAGAAATTGTTCACCATTTAGGAAAATGTGGCTATTGGCATTAGTGTTTCCTGAGGTGCATAACAGCTAAGCTAATGTAGCAAAGCCAAGAAGTCACTACTCACAGCCAAGAAATAGTGTGGCACGTCACCATCCCCACCACACCTTTTGTATGTATTTAAAAAGAGCTTTAAAGTGTTGATGAACAGTTTAATTGGCTTCACTGTCCTGTACAGGGCCAGGCTAATTGATATGCCTTTCTCCAGTGTTTATGCTAAACTGGGCCAACTAGCTGATGGTTGTATTGTTCAGACATAAGAGTGGTTTCAATCTCATCATCTAACTTCTTTCAGCAAGAAAGCAGATTAGTGTATTTTATTAACTGATCATTTAATGGAGATGTCCTAGATCATTGCTTAAACCAGTTTTAACTACTTCTACTTGGCTTTAACTGGGATTGTTGGTGTCTTGCACTGTAGGTGATGGAGACGCCCCAGCCTCCACTCATGTTGAGCGGAGCACTGGCTGTGCTCAAGTTTGCTACAGTCCCACTCTGCAGCAGCAGAGCAGCATCTCCTCCAAGGGTCTTGATGCAGACTTTATCATTCAGTATGATGTGAATCTCAGAGACCTAATGGGTGACGTTCAGGTCTGCTGCAGTTTTTATTTTTGGCACATGAGCGTGCATGTTTGTCAAAGTGTAAAAATATGTTTTCAGTAGCAGCAGAGGAGGTCTTTAATGTAATGTACAACATCTTTCTTCTGTTCTTGCACTCTCTCAGGTATATGATGGCTACTTCGTGCATTACTTTGCGCCCAGAGGGCTTCCAGTTGTTTCTAAGGATGTTATATTTGTCATTGATGTCAGTGGGTCAATGACAGGCAGTAAGATAAAACAGGTACAGTGGACAAAGACACTTTACTAAATCTCACTGACCCCTCATGGCTTGAGTTTCTCTCTGATGAGAAAACTTTAAATATCACAACATTCTGCCAAATATAATGAGAATTTGTTGTTAATAATTCTAATGATTTTTCTCAGTAGACCAAGCAGGCCATGAGCACCATCCTTGGGGATCTTAGAGAGGGTGATCACTTCAACATCATCACCTTCTCAGACAAAGTTCATACCTGGAAGAAAGGACGAACAGTGCGAGCAACTCGACAGAATGTACAAGATGCCAAAGACTTTGTCAAGATGATAATTGCAGAGGGATGTGAGTTGAAATGTATTATTGTCTGAAATGTAATTTTGTAGTCAAAGTTAATCATTAACTTCCTTATTGTTAACCCTAATCCTCACCTTCAATGCTGATTGTCCTCAATCTTTCACTCTTGAATCAGGGACCAATATCAATGCAGCTTTGCTCACAGCTGCCCAACTGGTCAACCCTCCATACTCTGGCTCGTCAAACCAACTCTCAACCCGGCGTGTCCCTCTGGTCATTTTCCTCACCGATGGTGAGGCAACCATCGGCGTGACAGCTAGTGAGACCATCCTTAGCAATGCCAAGAATGCGTTAGGCACAGCTTCTCTGTTTGGTCTTGCCTTTGGGGATGATGCAGACTTCCTCCTTTTGAAACGCCTGGCTCTGGATAACCGAGGTATAGCTAGGATGGTGTATGAGGATGCAGATGCAGCCTTGCAGCTGAAGGGTTTCTATGATGAAGTAGCTAGTCCTTTGCTATCAGACATCCAACTGTCCTACCTGGACGAGCAGGCGTTTGACATCACCCGTTCACTGTTCCCAAACTACTTCCAAGGCTCCGAGTTAGTGGTGGCTGGGAGGGTTAAATCAGGGGTTAAGGACCTAAAGGTGTCAGTGTCTGCCACTGGTTCAAAGCAGCGTGTTAAGTTGGAGAATGATGTCTTGATTTCCCATGCAAAGGGAAATGGGAGTGCAGATTCTGTAGACTGTTCAGGAGGCCTAGAAGGCATCTCCAGTTTTGTGCATCGTCTCTGGGCATATTTCACTATCAAAAACCTTTTACTGGCCAAGTTGAATGCTACAGATCCTGCAACTCAGAGGTTGATGGCAGATAAGGCAACCAACCTTTCCCTCAAATATAATTTTGTAACACCAGTCACATCATTAGTTGTGGTTAAGCCAGATATAGATGAACCAGCTCAAAGTCAAACCACTGTAAAAGCCACCACAGCAGTAACTATAACCACAACAGCAACAACAACTGCTACTACCAAAATATCAGCTGTTGGTGCTGCAAAAAAGCTCAACTTACCTTTAAACTCCAGGTCTAAAAAAACAAAACCAGACCCTCAGCCACCTCAAAATACAACCCAAACTAAAAAAACCTCCTTGCCATCCTCCTCAGCAGAAACAGTGTTTTCACCATCCAAGAAAACAACAGTAACAACAACAACCTCAAGTCCCAGCTTTGTCAGAACTGTCCAAGCACCATCATCTGGTAAAAAGCCCAATCCTTCCCAAAATGATTTTAAATCTGACTCTCCTCCTGCTGGAAAGATATCCACATCTATGCTTAATGCTCTAAAAACAGCACCACCCCCTGCACCTGGAAAAAACTACATCCCTCAGCCTAACGCCATAAAAACAACCACACCCTCTCTGATAGCCACCACTACCACACCTCCACTCATTTCAGCCAGAACCAACCCTGCGTCACTGCCTGGGAGACCTCTTACCCCTCTGCTCAGCACAGTGAAGACAGTTCTCCCACCTGTAAAAGTGACTGTGCCTTCCAGAGAGAACAACACTACACCTGCTCCAGATGCTCATCAGCCTGAAATTATCACCGGTCTGCCAGAGCTGTCATTTCCGATCCCAGCCCCAGATGTGGAAGACAGCAACACAAATTCAAGTGTTGACACAGACCTGAGCATTGCCACCCTGGTGTCAGCCACCTTCGCCCCCATGCTTGGTGTAACAGGTGGACCACAACTATGGGAGGCAGCTGAGCTTCTGGGTAGGTTGTTTGCCATTTTATCTGTCATTTACAATGTATGACTCACAATCAAAGCTTCACTGTGCACTGAAAAGATACAAGAAGGCGTCAGCTAAATACTAAGGCTATAGACTCTGTATAGTTATCCTTAATTTAATGTTCTTTATTTCCCCACTAGATGTCTCTACTTCCATTCAGATTCAGAGAAAAGGTGAAACTGAACTTCTTTATTTTATGTTTCTGAGAATATAATTGCATTTGATTTGTCAAAAACAAATTTAATTAGAAGGGTGGGGGAAGTAAACAGATACATTACATTAATAAAAGTACCAATCCCATAATGTATAATGTAAAAATGCTCAAGTCCGTACAGCACAATTATTTTAAAGTATCACTATAATTAAAACTAACTTGAGAATTTTCAGAAATATCATTAGCAAAATCTGTTTACAAAAGATTGTTGATACTGAATCATTAGTGTGTTCATATGTTAATGGTATAGTTTGTAGAGGTGACTAGTTTACATGACTAGTTTACATTTATGTGGTATCTTGAAATTATATATAAAATACAGTGAAGAATTTAAGTGAATGTACGGTATGTACCTACTATTGACAGATGTTTCATTATGATTATGATTGACCGTGGTATCCTGTCACTATCTGTGAAATCTACAGTAAATTCCTTGTTGGAAAAGATAGTTCCTCATTGCTTACTTCCATTTCTCAGATTATGAAGCTACTTATGACTATGACTACGACATCAGCTATGATGCCTGTAAGTCTTAAATGTTTATCAGAGCCTACAAGTTATTGCAACTGTTTTTCAGACCTTCAATTAAATGATTGTCACTTATTTTTAGGGGATGATACTGCAGATACAGGGTCATTTGGTAAGTACTCAGTGGATGCTATTAACAGAAGCATGTCTTGAATAGTGTCATTTATTGTGGAAAGACAGCTCGCTATCATTGCTGTCATTGATTTCAGTGCTTGGAAGTGAGAAGGACTGTCCTTTAGTTCAATGTCTTGTACTTTTAGAATCTCGTTCCAAATTGAGCACCATCAGGATCTTCTCCTCCTCAGGTTGAAAACATGCATTTTGTTCATAAATAAATAAAAGTCAAACACTTTATGTAGTCATATTAATGCTCAGTGTTGTCTGTTCTAGTTGATGGAGATCCTCATTTTGTGGTCCACCTGCCAAAGCTGTGTCAGAACCTGTGTTTTACAGTTGATGGCAGGGCTAATGATGTTCTCAGACTGTTAAATGACCCAGAGAGAGGTATGTAAAAATTGTGATGTACATACTTACCTTTTGGGAGCAGTGTAAAATGTGTTCATGGGTCTCCTTCCTCTTTAAGGGATCACTGTGGATGGCCACCTGACTGGGGCTCCCTCGAAGCATGGCGTAGAAGAGCGCTCCCGAACCTTCTTTGACCAACTCACCATCTCCTCAGCCACGGGTGGCTCTGGTAACATCATGATCACATTCTCATTGGATGCTGTCATGGTGCAAGGGGAAGGGCAGGATATTCTCCCCATAAATCAGCAGGGATCGGTGACAAGGCAGGGTATGACGGTTGCTGTGGACAACCATCGGAGCTGCTGGATTGAGCTGGCCAAGGATTTGCACTTCCTGGTCCTGTTTCACCACTATAAACACCCTAACTACCTTCAGATAGCACACCTGGGTTTTTACATCACAGATGGACGGGGGCTCTCTGCTTCAACCCAAGGTCTACTGGGTATGTACACATCAGCTTTTTAACATCAGCCATCCTGTCCTATCCCATCCTAATTAATTAAAAGTATTATAAGCAAAATGTACTTAAGACATCAAAACTATTCCTTCGACAGAAAAATGTCCCTTTCTTATGCATATAGTTCCCAAGCTGTGGTGTGCCCCCACTACAAGAGTTCTCAAGATAAATCTGAGGGAGAGATGAAATGATAAGATACAAACATTTGTTACACAAATTTCGGTTAATTTTACGTTTTGTAAAATATATATTTTATTTAAATGAACGTTGCTATAAACTTAACAAACAGCTTACATGCCAGCAGTGGTGGAATGTAACTTGCGTTCATTTATTCTAGTACAGTACTTTAATTCAAATCTGAGGTACTTGTCTATAAAGTAGACTAAACCATCTAAACCAGGAGTAAAATGAAAAAAACTATAAAATTCTACTTACACTTATTGCACCAATATTAAGCATCTGATCATGTAATATATAATCATATACAGCATTTAACTATACTTGAAGTACATATGATCGATATACTTGTGTACTTACTGATATATATATATATACTTGTGTACTTACTGGATGCTTGTGTAGTATTTTCATTTTACTTGTAATGAAGTATTTTTACATTGTGGCATAGGTACTTTTTAGAATCTTCTTCCACCACTGCAAGTCAAACAGAATGGGATCTACTGGGTTAACAGTGAATTATATTTTAAAAGCTTATTATATTTTTAAGTAAAATTTTAACCTTGGAAATAACCAATAGCTATAGCTGTCAAATATTTCCACTGAAGTGCAAAGCAGCATAAAGTTGAAATAGTCAAAGTATTTGCATCTGAATTTTGTACTTGATGTACTTTACAGCAGCTACTTTCCACTTCTACTGTCCTTGTGTAATGTGTTTACAGGCCAGTTTCAGCATGCTGACATGAGTGTAACTGTGGTGAAGCATCACTGGGCTAACAAGGAAGGAGTTTTAGCCAGGGGGATTCTGAGGTGGGAATCAGAACACATGTCAGTCACCTTGCAAGACAAGACGCTAAAGGACACTGTGCGGAAACGCCACTTCAGCAAGTGCTGGGTGGTGCCCAAGTCAGATATAGAGAGACTACTGGGTCGTCCGTATGAGAGCTACATCGTGGATCATGTGTAACTGTAGCTGAGCCAACTCCACCTTGGTGCCTCTCTGCAGTACAGCGAGGTCACATCAATTATCATGGCATGGTTATTTGGATAAAGGGTGAACAAGAACTGGAGAAATACATGAGGCTAAAATGGCGCTGCCACAGCCTCTGAATGAGAACATCTAATATTCCATAAGGAGCAGCACAACACAGGTGTGGTTACAGCAGAAGAAAGGAAGGTGTGGCATATTAGAGATGATAGCAAAAAAGAAAACTGCAAATGAAGGAATAATGAGGATGGCGCAACAAGTATAGTGAAGGACTGAATGATGCCTTTGTGCCTTCTCCACTGAATCTGAATTGGATTCAGGCTCTGTTTTCTGTATCTATGACAGAGACGCAATGTTCTCCTGGTCGCATGGCAACTACAAAATGTCCATTTGTGCTGAAGCAGTCTTGTGTTTTCTTCAAAATGTTTTGTACACTAAATGTGTTCACAACATCAGATATCTATCAGATTATTCTTAGATTTCATCATGGAATGATTATTTGGCAAAGGTAGAATCTTCGGAATATTTTGTAATTAAAATGTAAGTTGTATTTTGTAGTAGTGTATATAAAATACTATGTATGTATGTATGCATGTATAGATAATCCTCCAACAAGTTACTCACCTGGATGCAGCAAATTTAATTTCAAAAAAGAAACACAAAACAAAACCAGTCTTCCCAGGTTTGCCATGTGCTTTTTATTTTTCTATCATTCATAATTTAATTCATTTTAATTGTTACACAAGACATTAGGCATTGTTCACATACTAGTGATCAAACAAGGACAGTAAGATTTCTACTACTCAGCCTGAACTATTTCTTTTGTCAGATTCAAGGGATATTGTCAATAGTGGTTTTCGAAGGCCAAACTGTAAATGAAAACAGTACAACCACACACGAGGCTTTTGTTTCTAATAAACAAAATCAGAGAGGACAGTGCCTGATGCTGAGCGAGGGCAGGTAGGGAAGGTTGTTAAATATATCTATGTTCAAAGAGTAAACAGTATTCCAGTTTTTATCTGATAACATGTTTCCAGGATGAAAACTACATACAATGTTGAATGATGCACTGTGTGAAAACACAGCTGTACAGATTTTGATTTCAGCTCCATGTTAGACTTGTTGCACCACCATCAAAACCTGTTTCTCAAGAAAGGAAATAATCATATTAAAACAATGATGCACTGGAATGACCACTAAATATGGTAAACATAACACATGACACAGCAAATAACAAACAAAAAAACATGATTTCAGTGTGCATCACTTTTTAAATTCATTTCATTATCAGAAGATAAGCTAACAGCATAGCATATTCAGCGTTTGACGTAAACTTTTCCACAATACGTCAGTGAAATTTAAATAAATAAAGCAAAACAGTAAGACACATGAATACCCCCAACACACAATAATTGACTCTTGAGTTAAGAGTTAAGGGATTGGTTGTAGTGGATAAAGTGAAATGGGACTGCTTCAGTGTTTTAGCCACAGATCAGTCTGGCTCTGAGTGAGTATGCACTGCAGATGAGGAATTGTACTGAGGTGTATAATAACTGCTCTGATTTAAGGAAAAACCATGTTCCCTTCTAATATTCTTAGAGATCTAGCAAGCAGGGTTTTTTTGCTAACAAGAGCAACACCATTTTTGGCACTAGACTGACCTGCCTCTGTAAGTTAGAACAAATAAGGAAACTTTTTGAAAGGGCTCAAACATGTGAATCAGACATCAAATTAAGGCTACAACCAAACAAAAGCATCTTGGTCCATTCTTGTGGGGTGGCACTGTGGCTATTGCTATGCTACAAAGTCTTCTAAAGTTATGGGAGTGTTTCCTTAAAGTACTTCCCTAAATACAACCTAGTCTCTAGGGCAATGGCTTATCTCAATGACATACACAAGACCCTATGGTGCTTTCACTGAGCCGAAACTTCAGTCTTCACCGTCTTTTCACTCAGGAGTGAAACTTTGCCAACCAAATCCAAATCCAAAACATTCCTCACACACATTCTTTTCGCCATGGCACACTTACTCACATCTCAACAAGTATAAGTTTGCCATAAACCACTCAGTGTCCACCACTTTGCCAAATCTCCAAAATACTTCTCCCAACTTTATCATCACCTGCCGTTCCTTTTTTAATGTTCATGAAGACCACAGTTTCAACCTCAGCTCTGTAAACTTCATAACTTCAGCCAGTGAAATGTGCACCAAATATACAGAAATAAAACTCTTCAATAATTTAAAATGTTAAAAGTAAACTATTCAAACTCAATTGACTTCACATAACAGAAATAAAGGAACATTTTTTTTTTTTTGAGTGGGGGTGTGGGGCGGGAGGACAGTTAATAGCCACCGGTTAGCTTGCCTGCTAGCACAGGGAACACAACAGCATTGCAAAGTGAGCACTATCAGTTGACAAAACAGCCCATTTATATGTAACTTTTCATCATGTTTTTTTTTTTTGGATGTTTTTTTGTTTTTTTTTTTGGCCTGACCAACAGATTTTGCCAAAAGGAGCGGCATCCATTGATGATATAACAGGTAAAAGACCAGGTAAAGGTAAAAGAAACGTGAAAGCAGGGCTGACAGGAGCAAAGTGTTGGATAGTCCAGCTTTCATAGCGTAGTGTCATTTGAGTATGTACAGTACTGCTGAGTGGCAAAACACGCATGCATGTCAACTGGAGATGATCTTTCCAGAGGATTCTACACTAAGCCTCAGTGCCATCCAACCTCTATCCACCCCAAACTCTGATATGTGGAGAAAAATGTTACAGAAAGTATGAGATGCTTTGATAATAGTTAAGACATGAATATACTGTAAAACCTACAATGGAATGAAGACCACATCAACTCTGTTTTTCAGTGACAGAGATAGGGACTGTGAGAATTTGATGTGTTAGCATTTTTGTGTTTGAATGTGTGTCAAGAGAGAGGGATATAAGGAAAAGGAGGCAAACAGCTTATGGCCAGCAGAGCCCAGAAACACACCCTCTCCGCCACTCCTACATCACCATACCCCCACCCAGCCCATTTATTTGTAAAGCACTACTCAGGCACCCTGTCCCTCTGCCACACGCTCTGCCATCTCTTTTGCCTCTTTTTGCCGCGCCTTCTCTCCCAGCCCCGCCCTCTCTCAGAAGCCCCTCTATCGCTCACTGCTCGTCTTCCCCAAACACATCATTCTGTTTGCGTTTCATGTTCTCAAAGTCAAAGTCGCTCCCGGTCATCCGTTTGTAGATGTCCTTGATGTCATTGCAAGTTGTCTCGAAGTGAGTAGTGGCATCATAGGAACTTGAGGCAAAGATCTGGGAAGGACAAAATAATTATTGAAAAAAAGAATATTGAAAAATCTAGAGATCAAAGTCATTATGATACATCATCAAAGCCTGTCTTAAAACAAGATCAGCTGACCATAATTAACAATGAAGTTGGTTTTGCTTGTTGTAATCATTCCTCCTGTTTATTCTGGACATTAAGACAGCCTTCACTAAAGACCTTTAAAATGCTTGTTTAAAAAAAAAGCTTTACCTGGCTCTCAGTGCCATCATCTGTAGGTTCATAAAGATCACTAATAGCCACAAACCTGTAAATAAACATTTTCATTAACTTAAGCTGGTTATGAATCACAAGCTTTGAATAACTTTGTATTATGTTATCAACAAACAATAAAATGCATGTGGATGAACAATGGCACAGAAATAAGTAATGGGATTGACTTTTGGTCAATGGGCTCCAGCAGCTCCAGAGCTGGTTCAATCTCAGCCTCGGGCTCACTGGTTTCCACTGTAGTGCTGACAATGGCAATGTATTTCCCCTGGGCTGCCACATTGTGAGCATAGGAGATCATGCACACGTAGATGTCTGGAGAAATAACAAAGGGGTTAAGCGTAGGACAAAGTGAAATTAGTTACCTTAAACCTGCATTAAATTATTTTTGGCCACTCAGGGCGTCCTTGACAACAAGCTCTGAAAACAATTAAATGTTAGTCTCTTATAAAGTTGTTAGGGTGCACAGCTAACTATCTACATATCCAGGAGATAAGGAGTGATTTTTTCATTCATGTGGAGTCATATTTTACAGCCACCTGGTGAACTAGATATAGTTCTCCACTTAACCCAGAGGCAAATATCTGGCCCATTAGCTACTGTATGGAGGTAGGTAGTTTTGTAAATTAGAAAATTAAACTGTAATTAATTATTTATTCAAAGACATATAAAAATTATAAAAATCAGATTCAAATTGAAAGCTTGCTCTTACTCTTTTATATTATTAGGTGACATTGTTATGTTTTACAGAGTTCAAGATCAATACTGCAGCTTTCAGTTTCAAATTCTAGCTTTTCATTAACAATTTTATTTTTCAAATTTAAAACTATTGGCCGTGCTTTAGCTGTAAATGTTCTGCTATGTTTACCAGCTGGTCATTAGCATTACTGGTTTATGCTGGGCAGGTAACAGTGGGAGAAATCTTATCTTGCAAATACCCAAAAGCTAACTGGGAGACTAGGGAAATTACTTGATTTGTGCCCATAGCTTAGCTTCATATCTCCAGGTCTTAAAATCAAATCAGTAAAACTGAACATTCAGAAAGGCCATATTTATTAACACTCTTATTGCTTCAGTTTCTAAGAACCTGTGTTCCACCACTTAGCTCATTTGTTAAAGATTGACAATGATCCTCACCTGAGTTGCGGTTAACCTGATTCTGAGGAATGATGATCTGGCAGGAGTTGGCATCATTAGTGTTTTTGATGGGGTGGCTGAGGATGCAGATCACACGGATCACCTGACCCGCCTTGCGGACGCGGTCTGGGATGTAGCTGGGGTCACAGATGAGCTGCTTACAACGAGCCACCTGCAGCGGGAGTGAGCATGTGCAGGATTTAAAGCACTCATTTTCTTATCCATTCTGGCCACACCAGTGTTCATGATAACAATAAAAATATATATATATATAAACAACACAGTCACAGAGAAAAAAATTAGCATGACTCTACCTCGCCCTCAGACTTCACTCCAATCACATGGCCACCTTCCATCACAATCTCATCCACTGGTTTGTTCAGCATGTAGGTTCCTCCATAGATTGCACTCAACCTAACATGACAAGTGAATCAGGCCTGTTAAATTACTGGGTGTTCCTGTATTTGTGAATCTGCTACTAAAGACCATCTCTGTAGCATCTTAATCATCAGAACTGAATCAAATACCTGGCAAATCCCTGTGGCAGCTCCCCTAAACCATACAAGGGGTAGAGGTAGGGGCTCTTCCCGTACCGTGCCAGCGACTCACTGTACAGTTTGATGCGATTGATTGTTTCCAAACAGGGAACATCAAGATAGCTGATAGAGAAGAAGACATAAATGAACTTCAGTCTCATAGTAACATCCTACTCCATGCTGAGTTGGCCAGAAACGACATTAAAATGTCACACCTTCTTCTGAGAACATATTCCTCAATAATTCTATGTTACAATGTTCTAAATGCAGCTGAGAAATTAAAAAATGAAGCTGAGAATTAAGAAAAGCATTATAAATAAGTGTAATGTGTTTTTTGGTCTTACTCATCTGTCCTGTAGAGGGCCAGGGCATGGCCAGTGAAATCAATGACATCCTGGCCGAGGTCAAACTTCTTGTAAACATCCCTCATCGTTGTGGCTTTGGGGTCCACGCCCTCAAAGGTCTTAGGGTCATTCTCATCAAAGTTGGCCACAAAGACTAAGAACTTCCGAAACCTTCGCTTCTCAAACATCCCCATCAGGTCTGGAAATGCAAAGGAGGGCTCCATGTTGAAATAACACCATGATTATTTAATAATGATGTAAATGCTCTACCCATGATATTTCTGCTCACACAGCTGCAATAGTCAAGCTGCTTACTTGAAGCTAGCGCCTCAGTCTCAGTGGACGGCACCTTGTAGATCTTTCCTCCTTTGTAGACAAAGCTTCCTTCCACAACTTTAAAGTCAAGGTACCGTGTCACTTCTGTGTATAGCAGCATCTTCACAAGCTGACCTGCAATCCCAAAGATGCCCAAGTCCGTGTTAGAGCAATCAACCCTTCTCCTTGACAGTATCAAGATAAAGAAAGGCACATATAGTTAGCCTGATAATTTACTCCATTGTTCCTGGACCTTATCAGTCAATGATTATCTAATAACTGCCTATTTATCTTCTCATTGTATGTTTAGATTTTTCTAATGACATGTTCATTCCTAGCAAGTAATCTGAGACTGACCGTTGGCCATAAGAAACTTGGGGATGAGGTCAACATTCCAGTCTCTTCCTCTGCCCATTGACTCGGGTGGGCTATCTGGAAGGTTGAACCGCTTGTACAGCTGCGAAAAAGGACAGGAAAAAGAAACATCAACAACATCCTGTAAGGCTAAAATCTATAAAGCTCACAGAATCTGGAGCATTACAGCCAATCTACACATGAAAACAGTAAAACACGGACATAAAAATATTTTGATTGGTATTTTAGATCCCAGAGCCCTTTACCTCCTCCAGGGGGGTGATGGAAGAGCTCTCCCCACCATAGTAAGGGTTCCTGTCCATGTGCAGAACCTTTTTCCCATTCACAGACATGATCCCAGACAGAATGCATTCCTGTCAAACAAAGATTTAATGCCAAACATTAAAAATTACAAGCGCCTTAGGAAGGAGGTCCCTCACAGTTGGTCATTATAATCCTACAAAATTACAGTGCAATTAACTCCTCTGTAAAATAGTTTCAGCACAAACTCAACATTATCACCTTAATCAAAAATGATTTATTGCAGTAATGTTCTATTAGACTGACTTAGTTTTGCCTAAGTCTACCTAATAAACTGACAACTGAGAGTAAATACTAGTTAGGTTTTGACAGAAGGCTGCATAGGACGATAGGAGGAACGCCGTGCACATGCATCAGTGGATCGTTTCACCCATGTATCCACTGTAGTAACAATAATAACAGTTAAAACAATGGCAAAGTGTATGCTTAAAAACGATATGCCAACGTCATCATCACATCCTGACCTACAGGTTTTGTGACCACGCGTTGTCAAAAGGAGATCTGATACATTTAATAAAAGTAGAGACTTTAATGCGTGCGAAAACCTCGATCGGCGTCATGTGAAACGCATCAGGCATATTGTGCCGCAGTGGGTGTGATGAGTGAAGGGAGCTGCGACGGCAGGAGCAGCAGAGGAAGCCTCAGTCATGTAATAAACCCGTGCTGAGGCCTTAGCCTCAGGATGGAGGCCTGTCTATGCAAAGAGGACCATGACACACTGTGGGGTTACGCCTAGAAGATGCTACTGGGTGTAACACAACACTGAGTCGGCTGTGACAACAAAAAAACAGCTCCTGGAACATGGTGGTGCACACACAGGTCGAGTGCTACGTGTAACAGCGCATTTCTTATCAGGATTTTTTACATCACAAGCAGGATGCAGGAGGCTTTACTTCTGAGCTAGGAGAGGACAGTGGGCCCACTGTCCGGTCAAAATAATTATTTAACACGTTCACACAACCAGCTTGGTTTCTATGCAGAGGAAATGAAGCCTGACTACTTACTGTGAGTCCGGTGCCCAAAACGATCACATCATATTCCTCATCCATGTTGTCTCACCGACTCGCCCTCTTTGATGAAATGAAGAGTATTAAAGGAGAGAATGCCAAAGAGTCCAAACCCCAGGAAGCTGCTTTCTCTGCACAAGTGCACCAAATGGTTCGTTCAAAATGAAATATTATTTATGAAACATTAGGCTTTAATTACCACCTGAATATACTATCCACACTGTCACCGGCGAAGACGACCAAAGATGGCCTTGATCGTGGAGCGCTCTAGAACAATATAAATGCGCCTCAACAAATAGTGCGCATCCTCCCCGTATTGCCACACAATAGACTGAAAAGGTGTCTGTAACTAGAAACCCTGCTCTGGGCTGGCTCTATCGAGTGACGGTATACACTGTTCACTTTCGCTTTAGAGTTTGTCTTGGAGTTTTCCATTTTTCTTGCCATTGTAAATACATATTGCCCAAGTCTGTGCGTGTCTATTTTCTTTTCTATCCTTCCTTTCCAGTTGTAGGCGCAGCGTTGCGTGGATGCAGGCACTTGTATCCCTCCGCCGCCACAGCTGTGTGGATGGGAGTTGCTTCCACAGACTGAATGTACGCAGCCCCTTTCATTACACAAAATGGTACACGTTTACTGCTTGTGTGTACAAAATGATCATACACAGATATTAAAGTAGTGAAATGGCGAAAGTGCAGTGCGTGTCAGCACCATGGACAGTTGCCAGGTGTATCTGTCATTCATTGACAGCTCAGCTCTTCTGCGTTATAGCCTACACATCACGTGATTGTTTATGACACTGTTTTCCACTGCTTTTGGAGCTTTCATCTGACAAAACACCATTTATAAATCCTTTAGAAGCTATAGTTAATTACTTTCTTAAGAGGTAATACACAATTTCTTAATGTTTGATTGTAAGTTCTAAGCTATTAAGAAGAACAATTTTGGGTTGCCAGATTGAAAAATATCCTCCTCCAACATGATTGCCTGTCTTTTCTGTAAACTTACTTCAACTAAATCTTCTGGCAAAGATGTTACAGACAGTTATAAACTTTATGTTAAATGTAGTGAATCCAAATGTTAATAAATCCATCATACAACAATCCAATGTCCATTGTTTAATGAGCAGCTTATAAATTCATTTTGGTGAAGATGTCCTGCAGCTCTTTTCCAGAAGTTAAGGTATAGAAAAAAAAGTATTCAGATCCATTCAGATCCTTTGCATTCTAAGCATAATTCATGCATTGAAAATCATACTGCATTAAAATGGCGCAAATATAATCAGGAAGTACTCAGTACATTTGCAGTCATCCATTTTCGTTTGCTTGCATTTTGTCTGTGTGAAAGAAAGCGAGCTAAGGGGAGAAAGCCATGCAGGAGCCACAGAGGCCCCAGATGGATGACAGTGCTGTAACCACTGCAGCACCATGCTGCCCCTTCTCTGTCCATCTTTTTCCACAAAATCCTAAAACTATTTAAACCCCTAAAATGAAAATAATCAGAATGAAAATATTTATTAATTGCATCCCTAGTTCAGTTTACCATCATAAAAATGGGAAATTAGAAATACCCACAGGCAGGAACAAGTGAATTTAAATGATTAAGCTATTAAGCTGTTATAATTAAACATTTTTACTCTATTAATTGTTGCCAAATAACTTTCTGCCAATCAGCTAAACAATGAAAAAGTTCCCCTGAGAAAATGGGGTTTTCTGGCTGCCTAAGGAAATAATGAACCTGCATGATGGGGTCAGTAGAGGCCCGACAACGAATCTTTACCCCAGGGCCGATTAGGAGCTTATCTGGCCATGAGCATACTACAAGTTAAATTAGTAGTTATTAATATATATTTATACAGCATTTGTGTAACTGTACTTGCACCGCTGGTAGTTTGCTGTCTCCGGGCTGGGAGATACGAGGCCGCCATTCAACGTTTGATGTAAGCAGCGTGTGGCGACGCTAGCGGCGGCGTTAGGCGGGACGCCCTGGGTGAGAAACAGGAAGTGTTCAGCTCCACGCACATGACTGTCAGTCGGCTTGCATCACGTGAACAGAGCTTTGCGGAAAGATTAAAAATGGCAGGTCCGAGGTGCTCGAGTAAAGTGCGATTAATAGCTTTTATTGCCCTTTTCGTCGCCCTTTTTGCTACAGGCAGCGCTACTGCTCAAGTACCACTACTAATATGGACCAGTGAGAGGTAATATTCCATTCTCCTTTTTGGTATATGTTGCTTTTGAATATCTGTCTAGTCTAACTGCTAATGCTAATACTTGTTTTTACTTTCCTAATACTGGCCAGGCTGATATGAAAACTTAATTGGTCGCTTTCGATTCAGAAGCCTTGTGTTACACTGGCACATTCGTCGAATGAAAGTCAAGATTCTCCAAATAATAGTAAATGCAATTCTTTCATATGGAAGACCTCAAGGGTTAGGGAAATGTCTCAAGCCGTCTGAAAATGCAGTTTTACATCAATCACCCTGTCCAGTAATTTATGGTTCTTCTTTTGTTGTGGTCTGAAAGGGCATTAAAACCAGATACTTCCATTCTAGTTTCTAGTTTCCATTCTTTAGTGGTGCAACTGATGTGCTGTCATTTCTCAAACACTTTTACGACATAGGTGGTGAAACCGAGTTTTACAGACAAGGACAGCAAGCTGATCCTACAGAGGGACTATGGAAGTGAATGTGTGGTGGCTGGGTTAGAGGGAGGACAGGGTTCTGGGGACAACACAATCAGTTCAGCATTTCACTAGGCCCAAATAGTTTTGTGTATTGTTAGAACAAATAGATTAAGCAATGCAATGTGCCCCAGCTCACATACATTTAATGCAGGGTGAAATGTGTCTTCATTGCACAGTGTTATAACTTGCTTTCTGCTTTATTTTTTATATTTTACACAACTCTGTCTCTGCACATTACAGCAATAGCGTGCAAGCTACACAGTAATAGAGAAGGCTGTGAATGTACAATATATTTTAAAAGATGTGGCTGCAGGTAGAACCTGTGTTTCATCATTACACAAACATTGATGATTGAAGTGTTTTGAGGTCTGTCACACTGTTTCCCGAAATGTGCTTAAGCAACAGAGAAAACTGTTGATAGATATCACACTTTGTCTTTCCCCTCCCTGTATGTTTAGCTTACCACCACTGGCCTCACCCGCAGCTGGTCACATTACATCCAACGATCAGCTGAATGCCTACCTCACCTCTGCCTTTAGCTCTGGCTCCCACACGGTGCTACTTTTTCTGCAGGACAAGGTCAGTCCCTGACATGAGAACTGTTGACCTGCTCCATAGCAAATATGTTTACAGTATGTCACTAAACAAATTTGAGTTAAGGGTGACTGAGAAACTTGTTCTTGTATATTTAAGTTGTCTAAAGTAGGGCAGTTGTGAGTTGTGCTGCAATGCCACATGACAATGTGTAACAATCATTTCATTTTGGTGTGACAGTGAGTTTTGGCATTACTTCCTATTTTAGGGTTCCACTATAGTAGCCTGTACTGTCTGGGTTGCTTGTCCTGTATGCTCATTGATGTGATTTATTATTAGGAATTCTGTGTATTGCAACTGTTATATTTTCATGATGCTTTGTGGTTCGTACTGGTCTATTAAAGCAGGTGAACTGTGATATTATACTGTACTTGTTTGTATTCAGTTAAGCAAAGATGACTTCACGGTCTTTGGTGGAGTGTTTGGCAACAAGCAGGATAGTGCCTTTCAGAACCTTGAGGTAGGTCTTCGTAACTTAGTTCATTAGTCCTAATGAAGATGATTTTGACAGACTAATAAGGCTGATAATTCTTTCCATTTGCTCTTCTCCAGGCTGTACTGCAGTCTTCTTCCTCATCAGTGACACTCCCGGCCTTGGAGTGGTCGGGTTCCTCTGCTGTCCTGCCTCTGCTGAAGGACAAGCTTGGTGTCTCGCCCCTGCCCGTAGACGCTGACACTCTGTCAGAGCTGACCATTAATGCATCTGTCAACAATCTGCTACTCATCAGTCTTCCTTATTGTACTGGGTGAGACATTTGTGCTCTGCAGTGTATCACTGAAAGGAACTATCATATATGTATTTTTATGTAGAAATAGAGATATAAAATCATTGTTTTGTAGTTTGCAGAAGTCTTGCAAAGAGGTCCTACATATCAATGGTAAGTTTTAATGCTCCAGTGAAAAAATAACAGTATCTTGGTGGCTGCATAGTTGTAATCATGTACAGTAAGAAGTTTTGCAATATATAAATCAAGTGTATTTTCCTTTCAACAGATGAGATTATTGGGAAAGTTCTAAGTATCGTGAAAGCAAAAAATGTCCTGTACACTGCAGTATACACAGGAGTCCAGCCATCACGCGTAAGACATTCTAACTAGCCCACATACAGGTTGACACAGAATTAAATTTAAAAAAAATAATTGAAACATTTTAATACTTACCATGGTTACTTATTTCTGCAGGTGATTTCAGAGACATCTGTGCCTAACCAGCCTGTGGGTCGGTCCTTGCTCCAGGCAGTTGTAGCTGATGTTTCACCACCCATCATGTTTAATGTGTCTGGTAGCCCTTGCATAATGCTTTGGGCTCAGAATCTCAATATTAGTTTCACAAGCACTTCACCGTGGCTTGACCTCGCTACACAAACACCTTCCTTAGCAGGATCCCTGTGTAACCAGACAAACTCGCTGTAAGTTGTGCCTTTCTGTGCCTGTGCCTTTCATTGTTTCATAAAAATAGTTTATGCTATTTGAAGGAAAGTGCTTTTAAATTCATTCTTTTTTTCTGTCTTCAGGCTTGTCCTCACTTATGCATCAGGCTTTGTACTAAGGTAAGGTAATCATTTGCTTATTTAAAAGGAATATTTAGACATTTCGGGCTATAGACTTCTCTTTATAACCTTTTTCATGTTATATATATTCAAATATATAAAATCTATATTTACAGCCAGTAGCTGCTTAGCTTGTCTTAAAGAAACTCCTGTAAAGCACACAAATCAACAAGGTATATCTCATTTGTTTCATCCATACAATAACTGTAATGTATAAAAACATCTGAGTACAAACTGTGTGTTGACGTACGGCAGACTATTGTAGGCAACCAGCTGAAACTCCAGAAAGTCACTGAGTCTGGCCACAAATAGCCTGGCAGTAACCCATGTAGAACCACAATCTGACATTTTTACACTTTGGTTTTGTACAGATTAAACAAACGAGATACCATGTTAATAAGTGAATTTCAGAGCTGCTGGAAAGCATACTTTTCTACAGTTGTTTATAGTCTTCAAGCTAATAAGCTACAGTGGGGCAAAAAAGTAGTTAGCCACCAATTGTGCAAGTTCTCCCACTTAAAAAGATGAGAGAGGCCTGTAATTTTCGTCATAGGTATACCTCAACTATGAGAGACAAAATGAGAAAAAAAATCCAGAAAATCACATTGTCTGATTTTTAAAGAATTTAATTGCAAATTATGGTAAAAAATAAGTATTTGGTCACCTACAAACAAGCAAGATTTCTGGCTCTCACAGACCTGTAACTTCTTCTGTAAGAGGCTCCTTTGTCCTCCACTCGTTACCTGTATTAATGGCACCTGTTGAACATGTTATCAGTATAAAAGACACCTGTCCACACAGACAGTCACACTCCAAACTCCACTATGGCCAAAACCAGAGAGCTGTCAAAGGACACCAGAAACAAAATTGTAGACCTGCACCAGGCTGGGAAGACTGAATCTGCAATAGGTAAGCAGCTTGGTGTGAAGAAATCAACTGTGGGAGCAATTATTAAAAAATGGAAGACATACAAGACCACTGATAATCTCCCTCGATCTGGGGTTCCACGCAAAGATCTCACCCCGTGGGGTCAAAATGATGACGGTGAGCAAAAATCCCAGAACCACACGGGGGGACCTAGTGAATGACCTGCAGAGAGCTGGGACCAAAGTAACAAAGGCTACCATCAGTAACACACTACGCTGCCAGGGACTCAAATCCTGCGGTGCCAGACGTGTCCCCTTGCTTAAGCCAGTACATGTCCAGTACCGTCTGAAGTTTGCTAGAGAGCATTTGGATGATCCAGAAGAGGATTGGGAGAATGTTATATGGTCATATGAAACCAAAATAGAACTTTTTGGTAAAAACTCGTTGTGTTTGGAGGAGAAAGAATGTTGAGTTGCATCCAAAGAACACCATACCTAAATTGAAGCATGGGGGTGGAAACATCATGCTTTGGGGCTGTTTTTCTGCATAGGGACCAGGACGACTGATCCATGTAAAGGAAAGAATGAATGGGGCCATGTATCGTCAGATTTTGAGTGAAAACCTCCTTCCATCAGCAAGGGCATTGAAGATGTAACGTGGCTGGGTCTTTCAGCATGACAATGATCCCAAACACACCGCCCGGGTAACGAAGGAGTGGCTTCGTAAGAAGCATTTCAAGGTCCTGGAGTGGCCTAGCCAGTCTCCAGATCTCAACCCCATAGAAAATCTTTGGAGGGAGTTGAAAGTCTGTGTTGCCCAGCGACAGCCCCAAAACATCACTGCTCTAGAGGAGATCTGCATGGAGGAATGGGCCAAAATACCAGCAACAGTGTGTGAAGACTTACAGAAAACGTTTGATCTCTGTCATTGCCAACAAAGGGTATATAACGAAGTACTGAGATGAACTTTTGTTATTGACCAAATACTTATTTTCCACCATAATTTGCAAATAAATTCTTTAAAAGTCAAACAATGTGATTTTCTGGATTTTTTTTCTCATTTTGTCTCTCATAGTTGAGGTATACCTATGACGAAAATTACAGGCCTCTCTCATCTTTTTAAGTGGGAGAACTTGCACAATTGGTGGCTGACTAAATACTTTTTTGCCCCACGGTAAGCAGCTGTTGAATGTAGCATCACATTTAATGTACAGAGCAGTATCAATCTTCTCATGTAAATCTCAGAGACAGCAAATATACTGTGCGTAGTACCCAATGTTTCAAACTATTCCTTGATTCATTTGTTTAAGCTCCTGAAAACCTGGTTTCATATCATCATCCTGATGATGATGATCCAGATTAATATCTACCTCTCTGTTTGTAAATACAGTATGTGTTTAGAATAGTAACAGGTTTTTATTAAGAGCTAAACACGCACAGTCTGACTCATAACTTTGTGTGGTTAATTTGAGTAACCAATTTGAGTGTGATCAGATTCAAATATCACTAATTCCTGTACAATGCACATGCTCATGAAGGGCCACATCACTCACACTAAGATACTGATTAAGAAAAGACATTTTCATGGCTTTTAATCTTAAAAAATTCTGAATCACTCTCTCACCCCCTCGATAACTATAAATGACAACATTCAGAATAATTCACCTTTAGATTTTTATCTTATATCGCATATTATTATCAGTTTAGTTTGAGTGTGTCATTGTAGTGATATGTATTGTGTGACTTTGATAAGAACTGTTCTTATGTTGATCTCCAGTTTTGCCATGAGTCAACGGTTCTATCCTGGATCTGCACGGAACTGGTTCACCCTGGACTCAGTGCAGCTGCAGTCTAGTGGTCAAACTGCCTCATTCATTGGGAGCCGCAGCATCTATGCCCCTGCAGAGTATTCCTTTCACTGCCAGTCTGTCAATAGCTTCGATCAAGCTCTGCTAGTGCCAAATAACACCAACCAAAACACATCCCAGTGGAGGCTCAATTTTATCAACTTCCAGGTAGTGTGTTGCAGTATTTTCCTTTCTGTCACTCAGCACTCCTGCAACATTACACTAAAATATCTTTTTGAAGTTTAATTTAATAAGGTGTCTGTTTAGTTTTTCTGTTATTCACTGAATACATGTTTCTTCTCTTTGTTGTGATACAGATTCAGGGCTTCGGTTTGGGCAATGGAACAAATTTCTCCTATGCCAGTGATTGTGCTGGCTTCTTCAGCCCAGGGATTTGGATGGGGCTGGTGACCTCTTTGGTTATGCTGTTAATTTTAGTATATGGTCTGCACATGATCATGCAGCTAAGCACAATGGATCGATTTGATGACCCCAAAGGTCCATCGATTTCAGTGCCTCAGTCGGAGTGAAGCATTCTCAACACACACACACGCCTCAGGCTTTTACTGCCTCCTGTAGATTTTTTTTTTTTTTTTATCTGTCAGGCAGACTCTTTTGTCCTCTGATATTCTCTCCTATACTTTTCTGAATCCTTCCGCAGTTGACTTTGGGGTATTGTTATCTTGCCAGGCACATTCCATTTGTTCACATTTGCAAGTGCCAAAATGGATGCACCGTTTAACTTTTAAGTGTGTGTGTGTGCAAAATAATGTTTTTTGTGTCAGTGACCAGAGACAGTGGAGGTTATTTGTACTGTCACCAGAGAATGCCTTCTGTGTCAACATAAATGTGACTGCTGGATGCTGTAGGACCGTTTCAGACCTCAGTTCTTACTTTATTTTTCCAACTTTAATTTAAAGACTACTGGTATTGAAAGATGTGCATGTATATAAAATGTGATTCATTGTTGAAATGTGTGAAATTTCAGGAGTGTTGCTTTTTGGAATTGTCTTGCAGAAGTATACTAATACTTCCCCTTGGATTTAGTTCTGTTTCTACTCCTTGTGGTTAAATCTACACCACTCTACTCTTTTCTGTGTATCAGGTTCATCCCAAATTTAATGACAGTGCCTCTGTACTGCTTTTGCCAAATTTATGAATGATTGCTATAGACTGTCTTTTAATTGCAATAAATATATCTATTGATTAATAGAATTTATATACTTCATGGCTGCAGTTTTACTGTTGACACAATCCAATAACCTTTTCCTTACTGAATATCCCTTAGGAGTCTTCCCAAAACACTCACAGGCGGCTTTATTGACTGACGTTTCATTAGACGTTCAGTTGTTATAATTTCTTCATGATTATGATTTCTCTGATATGATTGACATGATTTCTCTGATTAACTTCATGCCTTTTGTAGGCCCATGTATGAAATTTCACAGTATTTTCACCTCCTAAATTACTACGTTCCTTGTGCAGTCACAATTCTATAATGGTACAATTTACTCAGGCTGATGACATTTTTTTATGACAGAATTCTTTTTAGAGTATATAGATAAATAGGTTAAGCAAGACAAATGTAATTATTTCTGAGAACACATTAACTGTAGGCCGTCATCCTACATTATATGGCACAGTACAAATATTTTGAGTGTCCCTTATTCTGTCCCTTATTTCTTATAAAGAATCACAATTGTCTCTTACTTTCCATTTCTGAAGTTGGCAAAAGCGTCCATAACAATTACATGCATGAGTCATGAGAATTATGCAAATTACGCGATGGCGTCATTTGACGACTTCTAGCGACTTTTAGGACAACCAATAGCTACTTTCCTTACTGGCGACTTGGCAACACTGCTGACATTGGCTGCCGAAGAGATACCAGGAGCACTTAAAATCTTTCAGGTCATCTAGGCGGCTTTATTGTAAGCGTTATGCAATTTAATATTTTACTGGAAAGATAAGAGTATAAGTAATATTTAATATGAATTAGAAAATGTAAAATGGCATAATTAATATACCAACTCGGTTGCCATTGTTACGAGTCAAAACAGTACGACTGTTATGTCAGGTTAAGACGACGCCGATTGCTAGCATAACTTTTCTTTTCCGCTCAGTTTCCGTGATTTGCATAGCTGTGTTTTCCACAAATGTCAACAGCACCTGATCAGCGAGTGTTTTTTGGCAGTTGTCAGGAGAGGAAACTCTTTCCCCTCCATTATGCACCTAACCGACTGGTACATCAAATGTCACGACACACAGCTCCACATGTCGGTCCTGGCTGCTATGACAACCACGAGGTGTGTCTGCAGAATAATTAGTCCTAGTTAGGCCTTTGATACAGAGTTTGGTATGTTTCAGACCGTCGTCGTGTCCTTTAACTGCTTAACTAGCGTTAATTCTTTACATTTCCCTCACAGTTTGGCACCATACTGTACGACTTACAGACGAGACCTGTGAGTAAGAGAGGCCTTGGTCTTTCTGCCAGGACGGCAGCACGTTTTCTGCCTTGTATCAGGGTAAGTTAACCCGTCCATGTACTGAAATTAAACTTTACATTAATAGAATAAAACAGACTTTCGCACGCATTCCACCGATTTGACATGATACAGGTTAGCTATTCAGAGGGACTAGACCTCAGCCTGCTGCCAGAATGGCTCAACACAAGTTTGAAAAAAAAAAAGATGTCATGAAGGTTATTTCCAATGCCATTGACTCTCATGTTAATGGTATACAGTTTGAAAGTAGATATCCAGTAATGTGCAAGAGTATTCACCACTAAAAGTAAAGTGAGGATGCTTTGCAAATTCATATCACAAATAGTAAATTTATCAGTTAACGGTACTGAATCGCAAAATACAGTAAACAGAAAAAGAGAAAAATTAATGAAATCAGCAAAACTAAATATAGTATAGTGTGTCTAAATATAGTCCCTAAAACTTTGCACACTACTCCGGTTTCCTCCCACAGTCCAAAAACATGCATGTCAGGTTGATTGGTGACTCTAAATTGCCCATAGGAGTGAGTGTGAGTGTGTTTGGTTGTTTGTCTGTATGTGACCCTGTGATTGACTGGTGACTTGTTCAGGGTGTAACCCTGCCTTCCACCTGAAAGAGAGCTGGGATAGGCTCCAGCAGATCCCTGTGGCCCTGGTTAAGGAATAAGTGGGTATAGAAAATGGATGGATAGAACTTTACATAGTACTGTATGTACTGCAGCAATGTGAAGAACAAGACAAACACTCTTTATTCATAGCTACAAGTATTTATATATTAGTTTATCTGAATTTGCCTTGTAGATCCTGAAAATTTTCACTCTGTTTTGATATATTTTTTGGCAATTACTGTTCTATTTTGCTTAAACACTTATGGATAATACTGTGGGGGGAAGAATGTACACTACTGGAAATGTACTTTCTGTCCCAGCCTGTCCAGCCATGCCCCCTCATTCTTCCTCAGTTTCCTCCTTCATCTCCTCCTCCTTGTCCTCAATCTGTGTGCATCTCCACACCCTTGTGCATCTGTCATAGTAACAAGTGTTCGGGTGGAGTTACAAAGACTGTTATGAGAAGGCAGCTGGCCCAGCTGATAAATGTCCAAGACTGCTTAAGGACTGTGCTGCCCAACTGTGTAAACCTCTACAGAGGATCTTCAACTTGAGTTTACAGTTGGGGAGGGTCCCAGCTCTGTGGAAAACATCTTGTATTATTCCAGTTCCTAAAGTAAAGTGTCTGGCTGAACTAAATGACTACAGGACAGTGGTTCTCACATCCTATATTATGAAGGTCCTGGAGAGGATGATTCTCTGCCTACTGAGACGCTAAACATGCAATAGAGGTTAAACATGCAATATATCCCCTGCAGTTTGTTTAGAGATAACATATTGGTGGACATAGTGGATTATTCTGCCCTTTACATGCGTCACTGTATTTTGTTACATCATTGAAGAACCTGAAAGTTATGTGAGGATTATGTTCTTTGATATTTTTTAAAGTGCATTCAGTACCATCTAACCAATCATCCTCAGAGCACAAAGCGTAAAGGGACAGAACAGCCACAGTTCATCAGGCTGAGGAACTGCATCTCTGGTAGAGTTTTGAGCAGAGCAGGGGCTCCACAGGGGACTGTTTTGTCTCCATTCCGATACGCACTGTACACAGCAGACTTCATGTACAATTCTGTGTGTTTCCACATTCTGATGATACTGTGATTTGTTGCATGTATCAGGAATGGACAGGAAGATGAGTACAGGGGCCTGATAAAATCCTTCAGTGACAGTGTCACAAAAACTGCCTCCTATTGAACACCTCTAAAACTAAGTAGATGCCAGTGGATTTGTGAAGGTCCAAAGCCCCTCCTCATTCAGTCAACATACAAATATCTAGGCATCCAGCTGGATAATAAGTTGTCACTTAACACAGATGTACAATATTAAAAAAACGGCAGGGACGACTTTACCTCCAAAGGTAGCTTAGGTCCTTAGATGTTTGGTAAAACATTTGCAGCATCTTCCTGCAAACTATGGTAGCAAGTTTGCTGTTTTATGCTGCAGTCTGCTAGGCAGGCAGCATAAAGCAGAAGGATGCAAGGCGGCTGGACAAACTGGTGCAAAAAGCTGGTTCAGTGACAAGAATGAGGCTAGACTCACTGGAACCTGGGGTGGAGAGATGCTCACAGAAAAAGGTAGATGCCATCCTGCAATACACTGACCATCCCTTTCACAACATTCTGATGGAACAGAGAAGCTCCTTAGCCAGTGGCTGATGACAACTGGCTATTCTCACTACTAACTTACTAATTAACTACAAGTCTACTTGAATTTCCCTTTGGGGATGAATAAAGTTTATCTTACCTTCTTGTCTGGTTTGTTCCAGTGATAAGTTAGCTGCTTTTGTTGTTTCATGTTTGCAGCAGTTTGTTACCAAACAAAGTCATATACAGTGGATACTGCAACCCCTTTTAAAATTAGCTGAATCAATAAGCAAATAAGTAGGAGTCTAATAACTGTAAATGTAAGTAGCAAGGAGTAATATTGGATTCTAATTTGAGGTAATTGCCAGCTGTGGTGTGTTTAGTTCTTTTCACTAATTGCCAGAAATTGTTGGTGTCAGAAATTCCCAAAATGCAAATCAGAGGCTGAACACATTTTTTCCGCCTGCTTATAAATAAGGTTTAATCCTTTTTTTAAAATCTGTATCTTGAGTCACACAACTCCATGTAAGTGCAATACTGATTTACTAGAATAACATGTAATGAAATGATCTCTTTATAATATTTTATCACCAGAACCTGACTCCTTCACCGCAGCAGTACCAGAACGATCAAAGCCAGTCCAGAATCCCCCCTACTGGCAAGACACCTTTCAACTCAACTGCAAAGAGGTTTAAAAGCATGTCATCTTCAGCTGAGGCGAGCCCAGGGTGAGACAGACACACTCAAACACACCACTCCAGTTTAACAGCGCTGAACGAAGCTGACAAATGTTATTTTATGTTGCAGCCCCGGGACCTATGCTCACAACATAGTGACAAACAGGAAAGTGAGTTGGCCAATGCGCTTTGGGAGCCCAGACTGGTCCAGCCTGCCTCAGCTGGAGAAGAAGTCACTCAGGGTGAAAGTGGGTAAAAGCAAAGCCTATTTTATTCCACTACTGAATGTAAAGCAGCTTTACCTGAACTCAATTTTTTCAGTAAAAGGGAGTTCTTATTAGAACCTATAATGCTCCTTTGTTCTGTTTCTTCAGCTAAACAATGAAAAGGAGTTCCTGAAGCAGAGGACCAGAGTGGCCTACCTGAGTTTGTATTATTAACTCTGAAACTGGTGGATGAAAACCCATCACCCATCAATTTGTCAGTCTTATTTCCCTTAACTGTTTCTCTCAGCAAAACTGTGGCAAGAACAGTTTTACATGTTGAACTAAAATGAATGTCAAAACATTGTTTATCCCAGTGTTTAAAAACAAACATATTTTTCTTTATTTACAAAATGAGTGGATTATTGTCTCTGTGTATTACACTACGATGTTCCTTACAAAAGGTGAGTGCTTGCTGTAAAAATTAACAGTTAACAGAAACAAGTTGTCTTCAATAGAAGTCAGTATGCCAAAGTCATCAGCAGTACTGGTCCCAGCAGTACAGGGGACCGAGTTCTGCTCCTCTCTGTGGATGCTGAAAGCATCAACCACTGCGGCAAACATGAGTCTGTAGTTTTAAAGTGGGTCCCAACTCATTTCTTCCGTCTTACTTTGGGTTTTTTGACCGGCCGGAGGTATGGGTTGTCGATGATGTTGTCCTCGCTGGCCTTTGTGGAGGGAACAACACCAGTGGGAGGAAGCATGGAGTTCTCCTTGTCAGCTCCAGGGTCATCCTAAACAAGAGAGGCAGTAACGAAAGAAGTAACAGGGTGTCCGCGGATCCTTAAAAAGTCTTAAATTCCATATTATAAAACTAAGGCCTTAATTAGCATTAAAATGTCTTAAATTCGCGTTTCAAAGGTCTTAACAGACCCCATAAAGAAGATTTTATTTTCATCTTGAAATCAATTTGAAATCCTTTCGCGTATTTGTTATGCAGAAAGAAATAGGCGGAACCAACTAAAATACGCGTTTGAGTGGAGTTCATTTAACACATGCTTTCCGGCAGCTGCGTGAACTGTGGGAAAGTTTTTAGTCTTTTACCATGGGTAAATGTAAATTTAATGACAATTGGTTACAAAACCCTAATTTTGCGCCGTGGTTAAGTCCAGTTAGTGGCGACGTGTTCGAGGTCCGGTGCAGGCTGTGCAAAAAAATGTAAAACTCGGAACAATGGGTATGAAAGCTTTGGAGACCCACATGCGGTGTGAATAAGACAAAGCGGCTGTGGAAACCTGTCGGAAACCACCTGGCATTTTATTTTTGTTTTACTCAATAAATCAAACGGTGTGTAAACAGTTTATATCAATAAACAGTGTTATGGTAATTGGTTTTATTGTGTGATGTTATATTTTATTTCTACAAAATTGGTCTTAAATTTCATTCTGCGTGGTATTAAAAAGGTCTTAAAAAGTCTTAAATCTAGCTCTTAGAAACCTGCAGATACCCTGAGTAAGCAATAGTGCAATTGACTATATCCTCAAACCCCACTTAATGGAATAGTTTGACAGTTTAGGAAATATGTATTTTTTTTGATACAACACAACTCAGAATCCAGTAAATGGATTCTCTTTGTGCCTAGTTGGTTGGACAAAGTAAGACATATATAACCTTATCTCAGTCTCCAGTAGGCCCCCAGGAGCACCATTTAGTTTGGATTTGGTGGAAAAGCCCATATAAAATATACAAAAACCTATTTATAAATATTTATATCACTGAAGGCTGGGAATAGTGGTCTGGTGTTTCCTGAAATTCTCAAAAAGGTCTGCTCCTGTTTCAAAGAAAATCACCTGCAGGAAACTGGGATTTGTAATGTGTACCTGTACCAAAGATTTATCACATGCACTGGAAAAGCGCAAACGTTTTTGCCAAAGCTAAATACTGAAGGTCTTACAGTAAGATGCTGTAAACTACAGGAAACTTTCAACTGGACTAGTGCCTGCTGATTTGTAACAAATTTTCTGCCTCTGTCACTCCACACAGTAATAACCTCAGCACTGCAGTGCTTGTGCACTCCTCAAAGACATGTTAAAACTGCTGCTATTCAGAGATAATGAAAAACAGGATCACAGAGTTCTATAGATGAGCTATCTCTCTGAAAAATAACTAATTTTAGTTCCCTAAAAAAACAGGCCTTATGCGAACCTTATTTATTTTATCCTTAATGCGTCAGGCAAACTTATCTATGTTCTGCTGCTTCTCCAAGCCCAGACCATGTTTCATGGTTAATGGATGATGTTATGAATTATTTTTACATGTAGCTGCAAAGGAAGGACAATTCAGTATAAATATCAATAAAATGATATGCTTAGTAAATCATTTTAGACTATATGATTCCTACTGATTTACAATGATATCTTTCAAACTTTGGTCAGATTAGCTGTTAGGTATTGTACTCTGTGGGTTTGAAAAGTCTAAAAAAAATTTTAATCCCTACAGAAATCGTTTTGTTAATATGCATAATTCCATCTGAAAATGTAATTCTTACAGGTTCCCAGTTCTCTTGACAAAGTATACTCCTGACATTTTGTATGTTAAAGTTAGTTGGGAAATCCAGGAACTGAGTGTGAGAACGTGAAGTCTGACTGTATCAGACAATGTGCAGGCTCCAGCCAATGAAAACTTACAGTGATGATGTTGCCTGCAGCATTCTCACTGTCTGTCTGGTCATCCTGCTCTGAGGAGTCTGTCTCCTCTAGAGTCTGCAGTTCCAGTTCTGAGGGCAGGAGGGCACTGAGATATGGGATGGCGCTGGGCCGTGCTGCAATCACTGACAGCACAATTGCAGAGGTTAGAACACATTCAACTACAACATGCTTCAAACAGCACATCAGCAATTACAACCAATCTTTTAAATACAGGTCAGCTTAGTAGATTTGCTCACATGGGAAGGCACTGATGTCATCTTTAAAGAGGCTCTGAGTTTCTCCGGTCTTTGCCATGAAGCGTGTTAGAGCTCGCTCCACGTCTCTCCTCTGAGTTGCTGCCTTCTCTCTCACCACTTGATAGTCTGACACAGGCTCTCTGAATGTCTGCACACAGAAAAAAAAAACACTTCACTGGTCTATTGGCTTTGTTTCACAGAATGAAGGCTGATACCCTGATTGCAGTGTTCACTTGGATTCAAATGGATTAGATTTTATTTCCACAGACAGTCTCTATGAGGATCTTGATAAAGAAAGGATCTGACTCACTGGTGTTTTGATGTAGGTGTGAGGGTCAGGGAACTCTGGGAAGTGGCTCGGTATGTGGGACGGATGTGTGCGTTTCTGTCCAGCTGACAGTGCTTTGGGAGTCACAGGTGGGTTTGTCACTGGAGCTGAAATCAAAGAAAAAAGCAATTCATTTTTCAGTTAACATTTACAAATCAATATAGTAAATGATATAACCATTATCAGTAAATTTCTGAAGTTTACAAAATGTAAGAGGGTAAAGGATCTACTCACGGGCAGTTATAACCATCCTCTGTGATCTTTTGGCATACACAGGCAGCGTGTCAACATTGAAGCCTGAAGCAGAGATATGAACAGATTAAATTATGTCACTGATATAATGTGGACACAATGTTTAATTCATCTGTTTCCAATTCATTACCCATTTCAATGAGTGTAATCACTGTATCTGACAGTGTAGGGATGCTTCTGGCTGTGTGTTCACAATATGATTTAGCACAGCGGCCGATTTCAGTTATATCTGAAAATAGAAAAAAAAAAAAGGGGGGGGGGGTCTTTAATTTACCACAGCATTTAGCAAATGTAACAAATGAATGGGGCACAGATGATGAGATCAAAATGGGGTTTGCAGTAGTCACAAATGAGTCAGAAACCCACTGATGAATGCAAATTAGCTGGAAATGTTTGTTGAATGAAGCATGCAGTACTGGATAAAGGTTATGTGATGTTTTTTTTTTTATTATTATTTTTGGTACAGCTCTGTGAACCAAACATTGGCATGTCCTCAGTAGATGGATACTATATGTCAGGGCTCATACGTACAGCTCTGCATCATCTCAGTGAGTGTCTCCACTGCCGCCTTCTCTGCACTCTCAAAACCACACTCAGTCAGGAGGGCGCTGACAACAACCTGCAGGGTGCGACGTCGGGCCAGGTGGTAGTTTTCTGCTGGACTGGAAGCTGCTTTGCCACCACTCCCACGCTGGAAAAAAAAGAAAAAACAACACATGCACACACTTCAAGTACTGTGAGAAAACACATCAGTAAGTCCATCAGGTAATGGGCTCACCGTAGCATGAGACATCATCTAACTAGAAACTTGAACTAACTAGTTTCCCAGTTTTCAGTGATGTCTAATCAACTGTCTAAACTCCAAAATATTCCACAGACAATCACAGCAGCAGCCAAAAACTTGGACACGTTGTTTTTGAATGGCTTTCCCTTGTTTTTTTACTATTCACCTAATACCGTAGACAGTAAAAACATGAAATAACATACATGGAATTGTATAGTGAGAAAATGTAGCTGTTAAAAGACTGACAAAATTGTGCAAAGCTGTGTCGACCCAAATTCGATGATGTGTAACGTTACTCTTGAGTATCTACACTATAAAACCTACTTTACAATCCATACATCTTATTTTATGGTTTGGACAGAATTTCCTGTTGACTAAACAAGTTGATAAAACCTTTCTCCACGCTGTTAGACTCGGTAACGTTACAGCAACATACTCACAACCGGCAGCAAATGTAGATAATACAATTACCAAACTTTGCTAGTGTCCATTCATTCGTATTTGCACATATAAAAGATGAACGGCTTACTTTACGGACTATAACTACATACGGCAGTTCCGTACTGGACTTAACAGTAACTCCATTAGTTCTTTAAACATTTGAGCACATTGTTAAAACATCTGAGTGCGTGGTCTGACTGCTAACTACACACTATCGCTACCGCTACATCCGTCCTGCTCATGGCGGAGGTGCAGCCCTTTACTTACCCCCCCTGAGGTCAGGGAACCTCCGGATGCCACCGCAGGATCCGCCATCCGCAACTATTTGAGCAGTGCCAGATGGATTAAATTAATTTATAGTGTCAACAACCGTATTTAACCAGCGACGGTTTAGCCGCGGTTAATAAACACTGCGATTTTGTGACATTACTTCCCGTCACCTGACCGGATGTTGAAATTAAAACTCAATATTTAATGACGCCCTCTAGTTTTTACATGTAATATTACACCAGCTACACATGGACCCACAGCAGGGGAGGTGGAGAATAGAATTTTTTGCTTTCGTTTTACCAGCAGGATAAATAAAAATAAATACATAAATAAAATAAAAATAATGACTTAATGTCCGACGACACGGCTCTGTTGATGAAGGTTTGTAGAGTCAAAAGGTGCGTTTAAATAGGAATCAATACAACGTGTTAAAGTGGGATCACCGCTAAAATAATGTGAATTTGCCGCTAAATTAGTGTGAGTATTTTGCAGTTTCTGTTGTCCAGAGCTGCTGTGAAGCACGGCCTGTCCTTCAGTTCAGTAAATCTCTCCAGTCATCAATGACAACAGGACGCAGTGCCATTACGCACCACCCACCGCTGTGTTTACCTTCATTAAATTACCCGGTGAAGACATCAGGCAGCTCCACAATAACCCGCTAAACCTCTACACACATAAGACTGGTTGGTGTCCTGTTACTCATATGTCCTGTTAGCGAAATGGAGAATTTAAGGTATGGAAAAAAACAAGTGAAATAGGCTGCTTTTAGGCTGAAAAAGTTGCTTTTATTTCCCCGATGGGGAAATGAAATAGTTAAAACATTCGCAGACCCAGGTGCTAGCAGAAAAATAGGTTTATTTGAGTGCAAAATAAAGTGAATCACACATATTCAATTTATACCAACACATTCACCACATCACATATGCAAGTATATCTGCCGTCCAGCAGCTAGTCATTACTGCTCCCTGCAGTTTGTCCTGTTGCCACACATCTCTTTGTTCCAGTCAACACGTAGGGCCAATAAAAGATAGAGTGCAAAAAGGGGCCAGTTCATCAGGGGAGGAGAGTTTCTTCACGAAGCATGTAGGCGGTTGGTGGAGCTTCTTCTTCTAGCACTCCCCAGATATTTGGCCTTGGCCTCGGCCTCGAGCTCTACTGTCCCCAGCAAGTCCACCGCTTCAGGGCGAACCGAAGTAGCGTTTGACTTCATCACCTTCTCTCTCTCCACGATGAGCACTGTTGGTTCGTCCTCAGTCGCCTCCTGCTCCACGAACGGCAGGAAAATCATTTCCACCAGTCCACCAACCGCTCCGAGCACCGCCAGAGTGGAGCCGAGCATGTAGATCTTCAGCAAGCTGCGGCTGGGCCTCTGGCTCAGCATCTCCTTCACAAAAGGGACGAGCTCGCCCATGGTTGCCATCTGGGTTGTTTCACTCTGTTAAAGAAAACAGAGAGCATGCACTCAGACGTTTTGTTAAAGAAGATTGTCCAAGAACAACATGAGTCATTTTTTCTAAGCACACAGAATACAGCCACTGATACTCACTTTAAAGCAGCTACACCACTAAAACCTGACTTCTTTCTCAATGTTCAGCCCAGTCAGGCACTCGCAGCCAGAGAGCCCAGAGGACCAGCAATTTAAAGGCACGTCAGGTCAACTCCCCCAATGGTGACAAAATCCATATTCATGAGACTGCTTGCAATGCAATTGCTTTTGGAGATTAGAAGCTGTTTGGGTAAAAGGGCACGAGTTTTTAGGACAAGGAGCAAATATTCTCTGAAGGTGAAACAGTAGCCTACATGTGATATATCTATCTATCTATCTATCTATCTATCTATCTATCTATCTATCTATCTATCTATCTATCTATCTATCTATCTATCTATCTATCTATGTCTGTCTGTCTGTCTGTCTGTCTGTCTGTCTGTCGGTCCTCCCGTCCGTCCGCCCGTCCGTCCGTCCACCCACCCACCCGTCTGTCTGTCTGTCTGTCTCTGTCAGTCAGTCAGTCTGTCTGCCTGCCTGCCTGTCCGTCCGCCCGTCCGTCCGTCCGCCCATCCATCCATCCATTTATCTATCTATCTATCTATCTATCTATCTATCTATCTATCTATCTATCTATCTATCTGTCTGTCTGTCTCTGTCCGGCCGCCCGCCCGTCCGTCCCTCTATCTATCTATCTATCTATCTATCTATCTATCTATCTATCTATCTATCTATCTATTTCAATGAATCATTTTATTCCAGATAAAGATGTTACTGTACACTGAACACCGTGAACGCTTTGTTGCCACCACGCACACTGATCTTACCGAGAGAGCTTGAATACTGTCCAATCCCAGCACGTGAAACAGTGGACACACACAATGGAAGTACACGGGACAGCCATGTCCCGTCTACACATGGAATACCCTTTATTGATCACCGACAGGGTGCACTGGAAGATATGATTCGCCAGAATCCCCCTCCAGCCGTGCTGTCTGACCGTGGAGCTGTGACGCAGCGGGGGGTAAACGTGTGTCTACGTCTGGTTTGAAACTCTCCGCTCTTTGACCCGTTTCCCTCTCCGCGGGAGTGGAGGGAGCGAAATCAGGCAAGTGGGTTGTGAAATGTGTCTGATCTTTGCCACAGAGAGACGTGTCAGCAGCATGCAGTGTAAATGACAACTGGACGACGTCACGGAGCGTCTGCACGTTGTGTCAACATCTGAACACCAGAAGATATACGTTTGACACCCAAACAAATAATCCTGTTTGATCCTCTACTTCGATTGCTATAGGCTATGAATTATTTTTACTCCTGGGGCCTCATGTGAAAGTTAAGTCATATTATACTTTGTCATGGAAATTACACAAAAATATTATTTCTGTCCTAAATAATAATATTACAACAACTTACAATCAACACCCTACTAATAGTTCTATGAAGGAAAAGATATTTATTTATCAGTCCTACTGAACATACAGTTCTTTCTACAACTACATTGTTGTACTGTCAGAGTTTTGGATAATAGATTTCCCTTTTCCTTGCAGACTCCTCTCTGTGCTCCTTGTAAACAAAGGGGTAGACAAAATTACACGTGGCTGTCACAAAATCTCATGGCACACCTGGATTTGCTTCATGGCACACTACCGTGCTATGCCACACTTTCTACCTACATGCATTTCTATGTACTGAAAGGGCCCATTCACACACACGGACTGGGGTTCAGTGGACTGGAGATACTAGAGATGGAGAGAAGTGGTGTGGTGTGGGCTCAAAACAAACACATATGTCCACTTCAGGATGACTGGTAATGACTTTGGTGTTACGTTGACTTTCTTCCAGCCCCAACATGAAGTCCACATTTCATTATGTCCAAGTCTTTGTTAATCTGCACAACTAATGAGATTCGCATCAGTCTGGGTTGTAGGGTTGTAGATTTGTGAACACTGTTGTTTTACCAACTGACCAACCATGAAGTCATATATATGTTTTTTTTTTAAATGATGACATAATTTTGGTAACATATTCTATGACAGCCACAATTGCAACATCAACATAAAATAAATAAACAAGCCAACAAATAAACAGTGAAATACATTAAAATAGCTACACTATTAAAACACATAAGCTAGAAAATACTGTCCTGCTCATGTTACACTTCTGGCATAATCGCTCTATTATTCTTGACTCTTTTGATTAGTGATCAACATCTGAATTTTTGATGAGCCGTTATGAAATGTAGTTAAATTCAAAAATAACCTTTCCCCCCGTTTTGGAGCCCAGGCTTTGCACCAGCATTGCTGACATTATCACTGTAATTACACTGTCAGTGTTCTTTGAGCCACTCCGTTTGGAGTCTGGCCACTTCTGTTTGCTACTGCTGGGAAAAGGTTGAGACTGTTTGGAAACCTTTGCCCCATTTTTCTGACTTCTTCTGAGTGAATGGCCCATCTTTCTCTATACTGACAAAATTAACCATGTTGTGTTGAAACATTTCACTGCTCATCCAAGTAGATTCATAAGTCTAAAAGAGTTTGGAGTTTCCATATTAGCTTTCTCTTAGACTGATGAAGCTACTCGGCTGAGTAGTGAAACGTCTTGACCTAAAAACTAGAAGTCCAGTTGCCATGACTCAGCCTCTAGATAACCTCACCTGGACAACTGAGAATCTCCACAGGCATATTTCAGCACATTTTGGGAGATTAACCACGTGGTGTTAAGGGGTGAGGAGTTTTTATGATGTATGTAGATATGAAGCTCTTTCTATAGGAGCTCACAAAGTATAAGCATACACTGAATTTTTAGAGTGCTTATAGAAAATGGAGTTTTAAGTTGACAAGTGATTTGAAATGTTCTAAGGGCTTTATTGTTTATTTGTTTTAAAATTAGATGATCTACATCTTAGCAAAAACTCGGGTATAATGCAGGGCAGGGAAACATACATTTCAGAACATTAGTCAGAATCTGCAACATATGACTCATATTTTTGTTGATGCTGGAGCTTTCGGTTTGAACTTGGTTCCAAGGACATGCTGGATTATTGTAATTTACTCTGTCTGAAACCTGCTGCTCTAAATACACTGCTCTTTGTAATCCTCAGCTGATGTGTCATCTAATCTACTAAAGAAGTACAGTCTGGTAATTGATTTGAAGATTAGTTTCATTAAGGTTACCTGCTCAGGTCACAGAATCAGGTACAAGAGTTAGGTTACCAGCAAATAATTATATTTTCAATATTTTAATTTCAGTAATGAGTCAGCAAAATGTAGTCAGATATTTAGTTGAAGGAGAAAAACTGAAAATAAGGCTTTGTAATATCAAAGAGTTGCATTCTAGCTTGGCATATGCATTTGTATTTTTGCAGTTTGCATTAAACATCAATCATCTTCAGGAATTACTCCTAGTATTACAGTCGGAAAATACCCTTAAATATTATTCATAAAAAGTTGTAGTCACAGAACATTGTTTAAACTCATTTTGTAAACAGAAGTGTTCTGTGCCATAGTGGCAACAGGTAATAGACAAATATAATTTTGCTACTGCCTTACCATGAAAATTGGTTTTGCCATTTTGTGCTTTGATTATTACATGGGTGATGTAATGCATGGGTGATGTAATGCAAAAAGTCAAGTGAGTCAAGACATAAAATTACATTCAATGAATGTAGAGTGTGCACATGCTTTATTTATGAGCATATAGGAATAATGGCTTTATACACAAACAAGCCACATACAGCTGACAAACAACAGACAAAAAGCAGACTGACCAGAATTAATAATGGCATATGGAGAGCTATTCATTGGCAAATCATGGATATACTTGTGGCATTTTCACTTTTCAAGATATGCCGGTTTGAACATATATTATCTTTGCTTATATATTGTCATTACTTTTTTAAGCAAATACTTTAGAAAATGTTAAACAGAATGCAAAATTGTCATAAAAAGAAGAGAACTTTACATAATAATAGTAATTACAGTATGGCTGATGTGAAGAAGTATGCATGCAGTTTTGCCACTATTCTATTGTGCCTACAAATACAGGTTGGTTATATGATAATGCCTTATACATGATGAAGTACATTAATTATTTTTATTGCATTGTGTCTTAAATTATATACAGTATAATGACAATTCTATAAACCAGAAATCTTCATATAAAGCCTTCAAGGACTGCTTCCCCAAGAATGAAATGGGTATTCAAGTAGAGCACAGTAGCAAGTTTCATATCTCCTTAACAATGTCAATCCTTTGAAATACTGTCCTGTTTAACTGAAGTCTACCCTGTGTCTGTGAATTAAATTGAATGTGTGAGTAGTGTGTGTTTCTGTGCTCCTGTGGGGCTCAGGAAGCTTCACAGACACACTTTCCAAAATAAAATACCCCAGAAAGGCTGTATGGACCATTCAGGTCTGACAGAGGTTCAACCACTTTTCATTCTCAGTACCAAGGGAGCAACTGCCATGAAACAGCTTCATGCTGAGGCAGCACAGCAACACTGGCCTGCAGAGGGCAGAAAGACACTCAGGGTGAGATAAAGCATGAAAAGTGAGATTTAGATGTTTTTTTTTAATTTAGCCCCATGTTATGTCACTGCTAATAAAAGAATCTGCCTGCTACTAGTAGCAATCCCATGCAGACACACAGAAATTGTACATGTACATGTGAATATGTACTAATGTAATAAAAGTGTAATTATAGAACAAATACTACTACTATCCGTATGCAAAAGCTTCTCTCAAACCTACCTTGTAAAATGCTTCTTTCCATGTAAACTTCATGAAGGCTTCACATGACTGAGCAAACTCCAGTCTGGACAGTTTTATGATTTTTAACATACCTGTAAGACAAACACAAAAGGTCTGTGTCAGCCCTGCTGTGGTATTGCAAAGTCAAAATTCAGAGTATCCGATAAAGCTGAAACAAACCCATTTAGGTTGGCAGGCTCAGAGTGGTACACATGCTTGCCCTGTTCAGCTATAGTGGGTGTGTGATGCGGGTTGCACTGGCTCTGACTGGCCTTCAGTGGGTGGTTGTGGGTCTTTAGTTCAATATGGCTTGTGGGCAGGGGCATGTAATTTGTCCCAAGTATGTTCCCGTTGACCTCCGCCACCTTGGCATCGAGCTTATCTGGATCAAGACATTTGCGGTTTTTGATCGGGGAGGACAAGTCGACCACCTTGATATGTGGGATGCTGGCCTGTCTCAAGACCAGCTCTGAGTGGGCCAGCTGCAGCTTCTTCAAGTGGTTGATGGCTACAGCAGCATTGTAGGCTTGCTGTAAAGAACAGAGACAAGAGTGGAAAAAAGCTCTAGGAGCCATGTTGACTACACATAGCTTTGCTTTAACTGTTTATAATGATGATGTTTTAGATGTTTTTGGTCTCATACTAAGAAACAATTTTTACTGCAAATATAAGCACACAATCAAGAGCACTTTAGTTTTCTTGACAGTAAAAGCCCTACATCAGCCAAAGATGGCCTTAATTACAGAACAGCATCTTATTAAACTGTCCTTAATCAGGAAGACTTTAAGTAGGAATCTGATTGATCTACTATAAGAGTGGCTCCTTAATGAGACTACTACATCAAGAAATCAGCAAGGACTGACCTTCCACTTGGACTTAGCAAAGTTCTTTTGGATCTGAACACTGACAGAATAGTAGATGTCCTGGCTCCGCGCCGTCTTTCCAATGATCCTAAATGACACAACAAAATGCTTATATTTATTTCAGGACAAGGCTAATCCTGTATCCATCTCTGTAAACTAATGCCACCTTATATTCCACACCTAAATTACACAAGGATGATGAATGACACTCACCAGGGATGTCTGAGCGCTTGCTCAGTGGTGTATCTCATGTTGGGATTCTTCTGCATCATGTTACGTATGAAATCTTTAGCTGCAGGTAAAAAAAAGTCACATTAGGGCTAAGGTAATGGTCTGTGTAGTGGATTTAGGTTACCAGCACATAATATCTGTGCTAATGCTCATTATGATTACCAGAATCTGAAATGTCATCCCAGAAGGGTGAGTCAAACTCATACTGTGCCTTCATAATTTTGGAGAAGAGTCGTGACTCACTTTCTTCATAAAAGGGGGGATATCCACACAGTCTGCAATGGCAACACAAACACTTTTCATACTGAGAAAAAAAGAACTGGTCCACAGTAAGGTGCATGTTAGTACAGCCAGGTAGTATAAGCATTGTGTATGTATAGCAGATGCTCACTACGTGGTGCTATAGCCCAATCACTGCATTATTATTCAGTATGTAGGTAACTGTGCAATGCTTAACACAAACATAACCTGCCACTTAATAAAGGGACATTTGGAGCTGATTCACTGTAGTCTAATAATTAAAATAACTCTTTCTAGTTTCCATCTGTGTCTACTGGTACGTGCACACATTCAACATGGTTTATACTTACAAGATGTAGGTAATAACTCCAGTAGACCAGCAGTCCACTGCTTTGCTGTAGGGCTTCTGTGCCAGAACTTCAGGAGCTGAGATTGAGAAAAAAATGAAAGCTAGGCCAGTGAATACTTTACATATGTCTGTATTCAGAGAAAGACATGTATAAAATATCACCTATTTACTGGTACTGGTACATTACAGCCAGGGGTCTTATCTGACCTATTTTGAGCCCCTGGCCTCAGTGAGAATCCATACATCAGTCATTACACAGACACCCGTACCTACGTATCCTGGAGTACCACAGGCAGTTGACATGATGCCGTTGTCGACCATCTTCGACAGGCCAAAGTCACTGATCATGATCTTGGAGTTTTCATCCTGGCTGTAGTACAAGATGTTCTCTGGCTACACAGACAGACAGACAGGATATGCTCTAAATAATGTCGCACCATCAAAAGTGATTCAGCATATACGTCCATACACTGACCTATTAATGACTTTTAAAACATGTCATCATCTTGGACAATCAATACCACTGCAATATCTATATATCCATTCATCCATCCATCATCTATACCTGCGTATTACTAATTAGGCTCACAGGGATCGGCTGGATACTATCCCAGCTCTCTCTGGGTGAAAAGCAGGGCAACACCCTGGACAGGTCACCAGTCGATCACAGGTCCACATAGAGACAGACAACCACACACACACTTGACCAATCAAACTAACATACATGTGTTTGAACTGTGAGGGGAACCCGGAGTACTCAGAGCAAACCCACTCAAGCACGGGGATAACATGCAAACTCTACACTGAAAGGCCCCTGCCATGTTTTGAACCAGGCACCTTCTTGCTGTGAGGCAACAATGCTAACCACTAATCCACCATGCTGCCCATATACAGTGGGCATGTCTATACAGTAAATCTAAATATCAAGTTACAGCCAGCACATAGTCAGATTAGCTTAGCATAAAGACTGGAAACAGGGAATACCTAGCCTGGCTATGTTCAGGGATAAAAAATAAAATATGAAAGCAATTGCTCCAGTTCAAGACCCTGCACATAAGTCCCCTTAAAACCACAATTTAGCTTGTTTACATTATAGCTTTGGTACAAAGTAATCAAATATACACTACTCACAAAAAGTTAGAGATATTCGACTTTCAGGTGAAATTTATGGAAAATGTAAAAAGTTCATACTACAGTGATATTATATCATGAAAGTAAGGCATTTAAGTAGAAGTATGCAATGGTAATTTCTTCATCTCAAACAATTTATTGAAACAAAAGCTAACAACAGTGGTGGGTATACCACAACAAAAAATTTCAATGTCTCAATAACTTGTCAATTGTTAGGTGTCGTCTTGGTCTCATGATGTCAAAATGTGAACAGCATGATGAAGAGGACTGTTTAAATACAAACAGTCATTGAACCAGAACATTTAGTGGTCGATGGTCATGGATCAGACACTTGTTGTGATTTTTGTGGTTAATCACCTTGTTAGAGAACACCATGTTATGCAATAAGTACTGAAACATTGAACAGTTGGACATGTGCATTCAAAAGTTTAGAGAAGGTCAAATTAAGTTCAGCTGAAAAGGTTATAGTGCATTTTAGGTGCATTCTGAAATTCTGAAAAAGTCAAATATCCCTAACTTTTTGTGAGTAATGTATATTGATTATCTTTAATGTAATGTAGAAACCAGAAATATCACATGATGTGTCTATCTTTGTATGTGAATAATGTTTCAGCCTCTGTAAATGTATGTCTTTCTTATATTGTACATACCTTGAGGTCACGATGTACTATGCCATTTTGGTGCAGATAGTTGACAGCCTGCAGCACCTGCTGGATCACCCTGCTGGCATCCTTCTCCGAGTACACCCCCCGGTCCAGTATACGGTCAAAGAGCTCACCACCTGAAACACTGGTAGGAAGTAATCACTACCATTAAAAGCTGATCTTAAATCACATTATAATTAGGTAACTTGATCGTTTAAATAATAAGATCACAAGTGGAAAACTCACAGCTGCATGACAAGGTAATAATGGGTCTGACTTTCATAGAAATCTTCCATCCCCACAACATTGTCGTGCTTGATTCTGTTTAGGTAAATAACAAAATACTTACATTATGTTTTCACTATCCCACAAGAGAATTCCCATAATTTTAAAAGAAATCACAGCAAAAAAAGTTAAATGCAAATAATGAGATAGCTGCCCATACATCCAACAACTGCAGGGAATCACCTTCTCAACACAGCAATCTCGTTTTCCAGATTGAGGTCCCTCTTCTGTTTCTTCTTCACACACTTCATGGCGAACATCTTTCCTGTCTTCTTCTCCTTTACCATGTAAACCTCTGAGAATGCCCCTCTGTTCATTAACACACAAACACACATCGATAACACATTAGTGATGACACTATCATTGATTGCTTTGAAACATAACAGGAAAAGGCAGCAGGTCTTAAACATTAAGAGGAAACAAGGCTTGCATCTTATTAGAAAAGGGGCATTGTTAATAAAGCAGTGGGACCTTAACAGAATATCTGCTTGAGGATGGGGAGTTTTAGCTTGCTTACATAGCTCAACTTTGTTCATAAGTATTTATTGGAAGAGATTTATTTACCAGCGCTGGTTCATCTGTGTTAGTTTTGCCTCCATTAGTCTTTAGTTACTGGCTCATTTATGTGGTATAAAAAATTTCAATTCAGAAACTCAGATCAAAATTAGTTTTCCATCACTGAAACAGATCAGAAAATTATGCTGGTGCAAGTCACTGTCCTGCAAATTCTGCATGCTGTTTTGGCAAAGTTACAGCCAAAAAAAATTCAAAGGTAAAACAGCTTCAAATTTGAATATGTTGTTAGTGATTTGGTGATTAAAAAATAATTTCATCCACATCCACAATTCCAGACAATTGTCTCTAATATAATGACTTTAAAATATCTCCTGTTTCACAACAGTGTAAATTTGCTATGGGTATGATTCTTCCCTTATTACATCACACAGAAATGGAAACTTCTTGGAAATCTCATGGAGAATTAAAATAAACAGAAAGCAAAAACTGTCATACCAAGGGGTTCAATTAAGATCTACTACAGCTCTCTGAGGCTTAACCATTCACACAGTCAGAGCTTTATTGTTCCCTGTGCTGCTCTGTGTGCCCAGGCTATCTTCAGTTTTGTCTGGGAATAGTTGTTCCATCGGTTGGATTACATCCTTTATCCATGATGCAATGGAAACAGTGGCGGGCTGCAAGCTCTGGGCACAAAGGTTAGAAACAGAGCAAGTATCCTCAGACAGGTCTCAAGTGCTGTGTGTAGACACAGGACAGCAGAAAGAGCCCTGTTCCTGTAAAGTGCTGACCCTGACTCTGAAAGATGAGAGAATGTACACTAAAGAAACTCACCAGGCACAACTGGAGGACAAACTTTTTCAGTTGTATTTCCTATTTAACATGTTGGGTCTTATTTAGATCACACTGCCTGTCTAATGGCAGCTCAGGGAGGCAGACAGGAACAAGCGGCTCCCACAGCATCATCATGGTACTTCACATTAAGATACACAACTGATTTCCCATGGGTTAACAGAGCTCATTGTCTTCCTTGGATCTCCTTGAAGCTTATTGTGACTGAAGAGAAATCATCACTCAAGCGCTTATCATTAAAGACATCATCCTTCTTACAAAAAGACAGAGGGCAATCAGAAATCACTGATGTGCTAACTTGAGTGTCTAAATTTGCAAACTTAAAACTCATCAGTGCTGACCAGAATGAATGGCCGCATGCTGACAGACATTCTGAGGGTTAATCTTACCCCTGAAGAGGCTGCGTCCTGATTATTTGGAAACCACTAGGATGTTGTTTACATAGTGTATGATGACGTTCACTGGGAAAGGCTGTGCTTGGATGCTTTTTTTTTTATATTCAAAGATCAAAGACGAAAAAAAAAAAAAAAAAAAACTCAACCACTCAGTTCTATGTGTTCTCTGTCCCTATAGACATCTTCAACAGAAAGTTCTTACTTTTGTGTGTCTCTTCTGGTTCCTTGTGTTTAATTTGGTTGAAAACTGCACAGCATCATTTTGTGTTGAAATCCATTGCTAGTGTTTTACACATGACATGGAAATAAACATCACAAGCAGTTGTACACATCTTCACCCACTTTTGTTTTTCCAAGATCTTTGGGGAATTCAAGGAAATTGCCGCTGACTAATTGGACCTTGTATTAGATGGTGTACTGTACTCAGGAGGGCCTCTCCTCCTTCACAGTCCAATTACAGCTGATGTGTTTAGCTGAAACTGCTCGGCACAGAGCACAGAGCTCAAAGCACAGACCACAGAGCGCAGAGCGCAGAGCGCAGAGCACAGAGCACAGAGCACAGAGCACAGAGCACTTCTGTTTTCCAGCAACATGCTGAAACCACTGTGGTACCACTCGCTCGCTCTCTTTTATTTACTGCTGACCTCTGATTAGTTTTTCAGCCCCTTGCTCAGTACTCCACTGTGCTAGAAGACCTGCTGTCCACTCAGGCTGACCTTGCAATAATTAGAATAGCACAGTGTGCAGAGGGACATGTTATAAAATTGTTACTTTAGTCAGAGTTGTAGGGAAGCATTTCAGCCTGAAATAATGATAATAAACAAATGTTATTTAGAAACTTCTTTTGTGAATGAAGTACTAAGCTGCGGTCACAGCCAGGCACCTTCAGAAAGGCCAGACTAAGCCTTTAACAGACAGTGCGTCTTGTTATCTGTGGCTCTGGCTAAAGTAGGGCTCCTCGTGTCAATTCAATCAAACCAATAATCTGTCCTCCAACTCAACAGCATGTTGAGAGTCCGTAATCACACCACAGCATTTCAAACTTCATTTTTCCCTGTACTCTCCCTCCATAACACTGAAACGTTGAAAATGTTCCCAAGGGTACTAAGAAAAACAGGGGAAAAACTACAGTATATTCAGAAAAACTAAAGCGGAAATTAAGATTACTTAAATAACTTACTTTATTGTAAATAAATGTTATAGTGAGTTAAATGTACTTACGATCCCAACTCCTCCATGAAGTCAAAAATCTCCTGGATGTTTTCAGTGTTCTTCTTCCACACATAGTCGGCCTCCTGACGACCCATGTCTGCAGACGCTTCAACAGGGATCTCTTTCAGAATGAAAGAAAAAAAACACATAAGAACAGGTGAATCACTTAACAGTCACTTAACACTGCCCTTGTTTCCTTAGGGGGAGTAACTTCTGCATGCAGTCACACCAAAGCTGTAATAATCCTGGCTTAATTGTCCAGACTCCTCCTCTGACTCCTCCTCCTCCACCTCCACCTCCACCTCCACCTCCACCTCCTCCACCTCCACCTCCACCTCCACCTCCACCACCTCCTTCTCCTCCTCCTCCTCCTCATCACAAACACAAAGTCGTTTGGGATTACTGAAGTATCATGATGAAGCAGCTGTGCTTCTGTTCAGACTGTCTGCAAGAGAACGCAGGAGATGACACGGACCGGAGTTTCTGTCTGGCTGACAAAAGGTTAGCACCCTAATCCATGTTAGAACCAGCACACAGGAGGCTACACAGCATGACCTGTGTGTACCAAGGTCAAATGACATGGTAAGATACTGCTGCAGAGGATGTCTGAATAGGGCTGAGCAGTCACTGGTCAAATAAACTCAGCAGCATGAAGAATCTGCCACCTTGAGTTTCGGCATTGGTCAGAAAACCTGTGTTTGTTAAATCCTTAACAAATCTACAAAACTATGGTCAAATTCAGAATTTTCTGAAATAGCTCACTGCACAACTCTGATGATCACATTATGCTGAACAAAATGGTTATCTTTGCTTTAATACTGAACACCTATCAGGACAGAACATTGGAGAAAATGACTAATCCAATTAAACTGAAGGTTCTGAGAAGGATTAGGGACAAAATGAGCAGGTTACCTAGTTTGGTTTCTGGCCCTCTTTTCACTTATATAAGTGATTAGGAACTCTTGATCTGGAGACCTGACCTTGTCACAGGTATAAACACTGAAGAAGAGCCTAAACTAATAACTCTAAAAGTTTGAACTACCACTAAAAGGTATCTGTTCATACAAATATGTTCATACATATAAACCTATGATTAACACAAGAAAAAAAAGAGGTAATGAGTTTTTTTAATCATCATTCATGCAATTTTCACTCTCCATACACACAAGCATGAGCTCTGATTCCTCAGCCTTCACTCCCCAGTTTTCCCCTGCAGTAATTCTTTGTTTCCCCGCGTCATTGTGTTATTAGGCAGAGTAGGTAAGATCAGAACAGGCCATTCACTGCTGCATCCGACCCTCCTGCACATGCACATACACACACACACACACACATATATATATATATATATATATATATATATATATATATATATATATATATATATATATATACATACATATATTATATAAATATATATACACACATATCGTATGTACTGTGACGCAGAAACACCTGCTGTAAGCACAAGGACGGTGGCAAACAGCGGTCCGGGCTGCTCTGACAGTAACACGAGAGTGCGAGCGGAGCGGCCGATGCCACTCATCCCACCACCAGGGCCAAGCTGGCTGCGGCACCCGGATAAAGATCACTCTGCGATCTTTCTCCTACGACCGATCAAATGTTCACATCAAACTTGAACTATACAGCTGAGCAATATCACTGAGTCCTTATTCTGCATGTGTTAATTCACTCACAACTATCCACGTTAGACGCAGAATAAACCTCAGAAACCCCCGGCCCTTTGCCTGATCTCTGGCTGAAAGCTACAGCCCTCACGCCGCAGCTTTACAAACGACAAACACTGCTCTGAGTCATCCACATAATTCACAGAAAGAAGAAAGAAGACGTGCGTTCACCAGCACTCTGGCTGGGGCTTACCTTGAGACTGTGCACTGCAGGAGCTCTGTTCGCCGCGGCAGATCACTTTGTCTGGGACCTTACCTGTTGTCAAGTCGGAGATTACATCCATGTGGAGAGCCGAGGGGAGGGGCTGACCGTCTCACAGGTGCTCAGTGAGACCGTAGACACAGGATGCTTATCAAGGCTGCTGCGGCTGTACCATCATCTGTCCGCACAGCTGCAGGACAGGACAGGACAGGACACGGCGCGCGTTGTGCACAAAAAAACAAAACAAAACAAAACAAAACAAAAAAAAAACAGCAGAATTTCCAAAGCAGCACGTCTCATTTAAAGCAGCATATAGTATGCGTGCGCACATACGCCAGTTTGGGCAAGCTATTCAGCACCGACAAAGGTGGACTACCATTTTAAAATGCATGTTACTGAAAGCATAATGATGATCTAACAAACACTACTAAAGTGTGACGCCTTATTGGAAAGTGGTGCAGATAACAGGCATAAGCATGACTTTAGTACATACAGCACACAGGCTTTGATGATCTGAACAACTACACTGCAACATTAGGCTCTGCATACTGCAGTACACACTGTGGTCTTCAGAGGCAACCTGTAAGAGCCTGCAAAAATATCTCCAGTCTAAAAGCATAGACCAGCTAGAGTAATGCAATAATGCAGGCAGGTCTCAGGGCAGGCTGCAGTGATGATCTAGTATGAGATTTGTGTATTCCTCTTATACCTACATAGTTTTAGGTATGTGCTATAAACAGAGAAACAGAGGATATCAATAGTTAGACCGACTCATCCTGTTGTCATGGATACTGGTCAAGAGGTCATGGTCATCTTCTGTTTTCAGGTGTTTTATCTTTTTTGACTTGAAGTCATTTCCAATTAGGAGAGAAGGTGAAGGGCCTGCAGGTTACAGCAGCTACTCTAATGAGAGTGTAAGGTTTGATGATGGATGTTCAACTGCACAAAGGCAGCACGGCCACTGATCCAGTTATTTCAGGCTACGGTCCCATAGCACTGTAGAGTAGTGGCATATACTGCCATATACCCAGATACAGGACTAAAGAAGAGGATACCACAGTATAATTAGCATGATCAAATCTCAGATGGTTAACCATGTCTATATGTCTATATTATCTCAGTCCGTATATTGTTAGGTGCAACTTCCTTGCTGGATCCATTTCAGATTTTCAAAAACTGCCTTGCTAACCGTCTCATTACCTCATTACCTGAATGGGGAAATAAAAATTAGCGTGTTTGATTAAAATATTTTAGAACAGACTGCTCTCCAAAGACACCTGAGTTACCACTACAGTTGATCACATCCTCACACTTAAAAGCATTGTTGCACATTCAATTTCCTAATAGAGTTAAATACTTTAGTATGAAAAAATGGAGGCAGTCACAAAAACAGAGGTGGGAAGTAACTATATTAGAGCAAAGTGCTGGACCTTTTACTGCATGTGAAGTAAACAATCAGAGCAGCACTTCCACATTGTACGACAGTATGGTACAGAGACTGACACCAGGCCTGACGCGTGGAACCTTACATCATCAACAAGCTTAAGAGAGAAACGACAGGATCAGTCTGAACTGTGGGATTATCCAAGGCTCCAGCTTCAGCTGTGTCATTAAAGTGATGTAAAACTAAGCTGTCCATTCTCCTCAGAGGAAAACAATCACCACCCACTCAGGCTCTCAACATCCACTGTGAATAAATTAGTGGTTAGTTGGGTCACGCTAAACACATCAGATCCATATGATATGCAGTGACACTTCTGCATATACAGTATCACACAGAACTTGTATAACAGTATAAATTTGCTGTCTCCTCAAAATAACTCATCACACAGCCATTAATGTCTAAACCGCTGGCAACAAAAGTGAGTACACCCCTAAGTGAAAATGTCCAAATTCGGCTCAAAGTGTCAATATTTTGTGTGACCACCATTATTTTCCAGCACTGCCATAACCCTCTTGGGCATGGAGTTCACCAGAGCTTCACAGGTTGCCACTGGAATCCTCTTCCACTCCTCCATGATGACATCACAGAGCTGGTGGATGTTAGAGACCTTGCGCTCCTCCACCTTCCATTTGAGGATGCCCCCCAGATGCTCAATAGGGTTTAGGTCTGGAGACATGCTTGACCAGTCCATCACCTTTACCTCAGCTTTTTTAGCAAGGCTGTGGTCATCTTGGAGGTGTGTTTGGGGGTCATTATCATGCTGAAATACTGCCCTGTGGCCCAGTCTCCGAAGGGAGGGGATCATGCTCTGCTTCGGTATGTCACAGTGCATACTTGGCATTCATGGTTCCCTCAATGAGCTGTAGCTCCCCAGTGCCGGCAGCACTCATGCAGCCCCAGACCATGACATTCCCACCCCACCATGCTTGACTGTAGGCAAGACACACTTTTCTTTGTACTCCTCAACTGGTTGCTGCCAGACACGCTTGACACCATCTGAACCAAATAAGTTTATCTTGGTCTCATCAGACCACAGGACACGGTTCCAGTAATCCATGTCCTTAGTCTGCTTGTCTTCAGCAAACTGTTTGCGGGCTTTCTTGTGCATCATCTTTAGAAGAGGCTTCCTTCTGGGACGACAGCCATGCAGTTCTGAGTGGAACCTGTCCTGTTAAACCACTGTATAGTCTTGGCCACCGTGCTGCAGCTCAGTTTCTGGGTCTTGGCAATCTTTTTATAGCCTAGGCCATCTTTATGTAGAGCAACAATTCTTTTTTTCAGATCCTATGACAGTTCTTTGCCATGAGGTGCCATGTTGAACTTCCAGTGACCAGTATGAGAGACTGAAACCCTTGGAAACCCTTAAAAACCTTGGAGTTATTTTTGACCAGGACATGTCCTTTAACTCACACATAAAACAAATCTTTAGAACTGCCTTCTTTCACCTGCGCAACATTTCCAAAATTAGGAACATCCTGTCTCAAAATGATGCAGAAAAACTAGTCCATGCATTTGTTACCTCAAGGCTAGATTACTGTAACTCATTACTATCTGGATGTCCCAATATCTCCGTAAAAAGCCTCCAATTAATCCAGAATGCCGCAGCCAGAGTCCTGACAGGAACTAGCAAGAGAGATCATATTTCTCCTATATTGGCTTCTCTTCATTGGCTCCCTGTAAAATATAGAATAGAATTTAAAATCCTTCTTCTCACATACAAATCCCTTCATAATCAAGCTCCTTCATACCTTAAAGACCTCATAGTACCATATTATCCCAATAGACCACTTCGCTCTCAGAGTGCAGGTCTACTTGTGGTTCCCAGAGTTTCCAAAAGCAGAATGGGAGGCAGAGCCTTTAGCTATCAAGCTCCTCTCCTGTGGAACCAGCTCCCAGGCTGGGTTCAGGAGGCAGACACTCTCTATACTTTTAAGGCTAGGCTTAAAACCTTCCTCTTTGACAAAGCATATAGTTAGGGCTGGCTTCAGGCAACCCTGAACCATCCCTTAGTTATGCTGCTATAGGCCTAGACTGCCCGAGGACCATCGGTGCACTGAGCGCAACCACGAAGCAAGTCTGCTCGTGCCATGCAAAATATCTCCAGTCAAAAAACATAAACCAGCTAGAGCAATGCAGTAATGCAGGCAGGTCTCAGGGCAGGCTGCAGTAATGATCCAGTATGAGATTTGTGACCACATCACGCTAAACACTTATAGAATTGGTGACTTACTGAAACATGTTCAGAGCTGAAGTGAAACAGCTCACACAGAGTCACAGAAGACCTATTCAATAAAGGCAATCCAGATTTAAATCCACTAAACAAAACAAAGATGTTGGCATAAAAAGTGTTGAGTGACCTGAGATTGAATTTCAATTAGTGGTTGCATGAAACTGGCAACCCATGAGTGATAGCTGAAACAACAACCATTATATAAAGAAATTAACCACTGATCCACAAACAGATGAGATTTGTTCATTTCTTTGTAAAAAGTGCTATAAAGTTTGACACCATAAATATAAGCATGTGGGGAGTTCGGCTATAATCATCAACTGTTGTTATTCACCTTTGTGCTTCATTTGAGAACATGAAGAAATGGTGCCAATCCTTCATGCAGGCTTCCCCCATAAGATCATAAGGTCCAATAAATATTTAGAGCTAGTCAACAAGCATGCTCTTGTGAAAATATTGGCTATTTCAACAGTTTCATAATTCCCCTGTTCTATTTGAATGCTTTTGATTTGTGAAAACAGCTTAGCAAAAATATTAAAAACATTTCTGCACATTTTGAGAATATAATCTATAATAACCTTTAAATTCTCTGTTGATATACAATTTTACAATCGTCTGTGCTATTCATTACTTGAGCTGTCCTCTAAATGTGCAAGGTTCACAGAAGAGTTGATTGAGAACTGGAGTCTCTGTGAGCTCCTTTAAACCAAGTTGGATGGCATCTTTGTACTGGCTTTGTTGCTGGGAGACACCTATATTTTTATAATAGCAAAATTCATACATTCAATATTATTAACATTAATAGCCTATGAAGAGCAAAAACGTACAGTCTCACTACGCAACTGCTGACAAATTACTTAGGACATAAGTTCTAGCGGTGGAATTGAATAAAATATGCATGCAGTCAACTACAGTGATTACAGCAGTACAATTCAGAAGTACATGTACTTTAATTGAGGATGGTCTTTTTTTTTTTTTTTTTACAACCATGTATTTATTATTATACATCTTCAGAATGATGATTGATGAAATATTTTATATTAGCTCAATCTCAAGGATCAGACAGTAAAATACTGTTTGGAAATTAATGCATTAATTCAAAAATATCCAGTATGATGATTGTAATTGGACTGAACTGAATCATAAAGTGCATTTATTGAAAGGTCTTCACAATTTTTGCCTCTTATTCCTTGGCCTAAGAAATTTAAAGTTCAATTTCGTGATCAAAAACACTTAGGTGGATGGTGAGAGCTGAGGACTGAACCACCAGTCCTGTGATTAGTGCACAACCCACTCATATCCAATATATAACAATACTATATACAATCTAACACCTGACCAGGTCATTCTGTGCAATGACTAAGTTTACTTTATGTACACTGTGAACTGTGCTTTTAAGTAAGTGAATTTACAAATACAGAACTTTTATTTGCAGGTATTATAGCATTGTGGTATTGCCGTTTTTAAAAACGAAAGTAAATAATCTGAACATGTATTGCATCACTGATAAGACAATGAGTTTCCCCAGTGTTTATGCCATATATAGTTTGCTGCCAATCCAGTAGGAGAAATGTGCACCCTAGAGGTTAGAAGTTAAAATAGCAGGGGCAAACTAATCCTTAAAGTAACATCAGTCTACATACTGCAAGGCCAAAGGTACGGCAACATATACACACCATAAACATAGAAAACACGAGAAACCCAGTCCTGCACGAGTTTCACTTCTGACAACTTCAATATATTAAAAAAAACAAACAAAAAAACAAAAAGTGAACCATGAAAGTGCATGGTCTTTATTTAATATACTGTGAAGTACTGTTCAGATGGCACAAAAGGGCAGCAGAACAATGTCTATATAAGGCTCCTTTTCACTAACAGCAAACTGGTCTTTGTCATGATTTTGGCTGTTTTGTCAGCACATGAATAGGAACACCTACAAATAATAAATGATGGGATTTATAAATAGATAAACCATTTCAGTTTACTATATCATTCACCTCTGTGTTCATAAAATACACCACCACTTAAAAAGCGGTGTGTTGAAGCCCATCAGTGAAAACCCCAACTCTAATCCTGGACTATCAACCCCTGAGATTAATTATCCAACATGATATCAGGAAAGGACATGGTGAAGAGAGAGATGTGCTCATTAACATTTACAAATGAAAACTGAAATAAAAACAAAAACATGAATGACAGAATTTCACTGTATTAGTTATATTTTAACTACCATCATATTTCTATTCAGTATATTAATACCAAAAATGTACATAAAGATATGTACTGTATATCTGTACAATAGCGCTTATTTATGATAAGAAGTAAAATCAACATGAACATCAAAAGATTTTCCAAAACACCACTATCTTGTGTTTTCAACCTAGATCCATCACTAAGGCTGTAAAGCCAGCTACTATCCTGGCACTTTAAGGTTATGTTTGCACTTGACTCCCATGTCTCTGACCAAGTCCTAGGCTGAGTAATGATTATCTTCTGTATGCCGGTTGTTAGATGTTAAATATCCTTTTTCATATGTGGTGTGTTGCTGAAACCACACTGTTACAACAGGCAGGGCTTAGCCAGAGAGCTTCAGCCTCAGGTCCTCCCCTCTAGGGGGCGAACTGCAACCAATATTCATTCAGCCTCTTGTCCACATGCCTTAACCCTACATCCTAAACACTGCTGGTAGGCTGCCATCCACAATGATGTTGCATTTGGCTTTGCAAAAGTTCACTTTGAGTTTCCAAGTCCGCAACAATTCTCATACAGCAGATGCAATAGCAGCTACTGTGCAGTACATACAGGTTTTATGCTGTGTGTGCGAATGTGAAAGCCTTACACCCAGTGAACCTGAGCTCCTGTCTTTGAGTGCCGTTTGGCCTCCATGATGGAGAAGGCCTCTTGCTCCTCGCTGATCTCTTTCAGCCTCTTTTCTTCCAGAAATGACACCAGGGAGTCCCTCATATCCACCACCTCGATCATCTGTTGAAGGACCTGGTCTTCTTCTGACTGCTGCTCTGGTGTCTTGTCTGCCAGATAAACACATATACACTCTTTAAAGTGGCTCTAATAAATGATCAGCTCATTGTTTAGCACTTCAGTCTGTACTGCTGTAAAGGTTTCCCAGAGCATCTTGTTTTTACTTATCAGGAATTTATTTCCTTGATAGTAGCAAAACATGTCAGAACGATGTTTCGGGAAAGATGCCATCAAAAATTCCTGTTGGTTAAAAGGGACTTCCTTTTTTCCTTATCTGATTTCAAGTTTTTAAGAACAAACTGTGTTGTTTGCTGTATGGACTGTAAAACTGTCCGTGATTGGCCTGTAAACATGTAATTTGATTTGACGGCATTTGTTCATACTGACTGTAAAGGGAAAAAATGGAAAAATACATTTTAAATGGTATCAAATGAATTTTCTTCTAAAATTAAATTTTTCAAGAGAATAATCAGTTTTACTTCCACTGCAGCCAGTTTAGTCAAAAGGAACAATTACAACTACCAACAATGCTTTTACTGGATATAGAGGCTTGTGAGTCTCATGAGTGACTTGAAAAATGTAATGATGACTTGGTATAAAAGATATACCAAAACTAGACTATAAGGGACTTATTAGCCATATTAAGGCTACAGACAACCAGCAATGCAACAGTACATATAGCAGCCAGTGTTACATTGGTAACCTCCACGTTCAAAATGTTATGGTTTATACATACATGAGTTAATAAATACCTAGTGTGTGATTCCAAGAGTTACTTCCATAAATATCATCTTATAGAGCGAAATACTTTATATTAGAAAATGCAGATTGTTTCAGGTTGCTTTCTCTTTACCTGCATTAAAAAAAAAAATCAACAGACCTGTTTCTTCAAATGTCAAAATGTTAGTGTGCATTAAGTACTCACCTTTTAGCTCCATGTATTTCCTGAGCTCCATTTCCAACATGCTTTGCTTGTCTTCAAGTTCCAGCTGTCGAGACCTGAGAGAAAAGAAAAACATCAGCTGAGTCATCATAAAACCCTCTGACTCTGGATAGGCTGCTACAATGGTAAAAACATACAGTGTTTTGAGCTGGAAGTCTGCTGTTATGCACCTTCTGGCTATAAGGTCACATCTGTTCTATTACCAGCATGACTGCACAGGCAAATTTACAATCGAGGTGCACACTTACGCCACCATTAGATCAGACTCTTCAGAAACCAATGCATTCTTCTCATGGACAAGTTGGATCCACTGCTCAATCATATCAGGTGAACCATTGCAGCCTGGAAGTGGAAAGGTACAGAAATGGTTTTGTAGCCTTATTGCACTGACCTGTGCTTTGCCACCTGTTTTTTCCCTGACATGTAGTCTGAATTGTGGAACCTTACACAAACAAGTGTGTGTCTTAAATTATATCAAAACCATTCAGTACTACAGCTGGACTCTAATCATGGTTTACACACATCAGAAGGATGATTAACGTAAACAGGATACACCTGACCATAATCTGGACTACCATAGCAAAAAATATTACTATATATGAGAGATTTTAGATTTTTAATATGTTTTTACTTTGTCGTAGAGTGATGGGCAAAGTGGCAAATGTATTCATTTAAAATGACAACATAACATTATTTCTAGTGCTACAGTAATTATATTAATCTAAGTCATTTATAAAGACTGCTACTGAAATCAGCGCCTGCCCTCATCATCTGTCGGCACACAATACTTCTATTTGAATAAAGACAAAATCTGTGTGAAAATCAGTATGAACCATTCTGCTCCCAGAAAATAAGGATATTTTCAACAAAAAATCTAATCTAAAAAAAAAAGAAAAAAGAAAACCCAAAGCTTTTAGTGTAACAGGAATTACAAAACCATAAGTCTGCTTCTAACACTGGGCTCTTACCTGACTCCCCTCGTAGAGTTTGCTCCAGTACTACACCTTTGTCCTCCAGTTCCTTGAAAGTCACCTCAATCTCCTCCAGTCTCCTCTGGATGGACTGGAACCCACAAAAAATGAGAAGACCTCAAACCCCATTTATGAAGTCAATGGAATTGCATCTCTATATAGTATTTTCATTGTTAGTGATTGTTTTTCCCACATGGTATTAAGATTGCGTTTACATACACATATGCAAAAGCAATCAAAAAGAAAAATGTGTGTTGTTTGTTGTCACAGTCATATCAGACCTGTGCTGCAAATGCAAATCTAGCATTTCCTTCGGCTGCTGCTTTACGGTAAAAGCAGTCAACTTGTGAAAAACAGGATGGCTTCAATTGTAATACATTGACAGAAAACACTATTTGTTACCAATTGTTCATCAAAATGGTTATCAGCATTTGTTTTTATAATATTGTTGGGCTTAGTAAAGCTATAAGGAGTAGTCACAGTGATGCACACATCCAATTCCATCCATCCATTATCTATACCTGCTTATTCCTAACTAGGGTCATGGGGTTCTGCTGGAGCCTATCCCAGCTCTCTTTTGGGTGAAAGGCAGGGGTACGCCCTGGACAGGTCACCAGTCCATCACAGGGGCACATAGAAACAAACCACTCACACTCACATTCACTCCTATGGGCAATTTAGAATCAACCTGACATACAGTATCTCACAGAAGTGAGTACACCCCTCACATTTTTGTAAATAGTTTATCATATCTCTTCATGTGACAGCACTGAAGAAATGACACTTTGCTACAATGTAAAGTAGTGAGTGTACAGCTTGTATAACAGTGTAAATTTGTTGTCCCCTCAAAATAACTCAACACGCAGCTATTAATATCTAAACCACTGGCAACAAAAGTGAGTACACCCCTAAGTGAAAATGTCCAAATTGGGCCCAATTAGCCATTTTCCCTCCCTGGTGTCATGTGACTCAGTGTTACAAGGTCTCAGTTGTGAATGGGGAGCAGGTGTGTTAAATTTGGTGTTCTTGCTCTCAGTCTCATACTGGTCACTGGAAGTTCAACATGGCACCTCATGGCAAAGAATTCTCAGAGGATCTGAAAAAAAGAATTGTTGCTCTACATAAAGATGGCTATAAGAAGATTGCCAAGACCCAGAAACTGAGCTGCAGCACGGTGGTCAAGACCATACAGCAGTTTAACAGGACAGGTTCCACTCAGAACAGGTCTCGCCATGGTCGACCAAAGAAGTTGAGTGCTCAGCGTCATATCCAGAGGTTGTCTTTGGGAAATAGACGTATGAGTGCTGCCAGCATTGCTGCAGAGGTTCAAGGGGTGGGGGATCAGCCTGTCAGTACTCAGACCATACGCCGCACACTGCATCAAATTGGTCTGCATGGCTGTCATCCCAGAAGGAAGCCTCTTCTAAAGATGATGCACAAGAAAGCCCGCAAACAGTTTGCTGAAGACAAGCAGACTAAGGACATGGATTACTGGAACCGTGTCCTGTGGTCTGATGAGACCAAGATAAACTTATTTGGTTCAGATGGTGTCAAGCGTGTCTGGCAGCAACCAGTTGAGGAGTACAAAGAAAAGTGTGTCTTGCCTACAGTCAAGCATGGTGGGGTGGGAATGTCATGGTCTGGGGCTGCATGAGTGCTGCCGGCACTGGGGAGCTACAGCTCATTGAGGGAACCATGAATGCCAAGTATGCACTGTGACATACCGAAGCAGAGCATGATCCCCTCCCTTCGGAGACTGGGCCACAGGGCAGTATTTCAGCATGATAATGACCCCAAACACACCTCCAAGATGACCACAGCCTTGCTAAAGAAGCTGAGGGTAAAGGTGATGGACTGGTCAAGCATGTCTCCAGACCTAAACCCTATTGAGCATCTGGGGGGCATCTTCAAATGGAAGGTGGAGGAGCGCAAGGTCTCTAACATCCACCAGCTCTGTGATGTCATCATGGAGGAGTGGAAGAGGATTCCAGTGGCAACCTGTGAAGCTCTGGTGAACTCCATGCCCAAGAGGGTTATGGCAGTGCTGGAAAATAATGGTGGTCACACAAAATATTGACACTTTGAGCCGAATTTGGACATTTTCACTTAGGGGTGTACTCACTTTTGTTGCCAGCGGTTTAGACATTAATGGCTGTGTTGAGTTATTTTGAGGAGACAGCAAATTTATACTGTTATACAAGCTGTACACTCACTACTTTACATTGTAGCAAAGTGTCATTTCGTCAGTGTTGTCACATGAAAAGATATAACAAATTATTTACAAAAATGTGAGGGGTGTACGCACTTTTGTGAGATACTGTACATGTTTTTGGACTGTGGGAGGAAACTGGAGTTCCCGGAGTAAACCCATGCAAACACGGGGAGAACATGCCAGGTCCACACAGAAAGGTCCCTGCTGGGTTGTGAACCCAGGACTTTCTTGCTGTGAGGCAACAGTGCTAACCACTAATCCACCATGCTACCCCATCCAATTCCTTAACAAGGTATTATGCTCCATTTATTGTGACCTGTTGCTGTAGCTACTCTCACAATGTATTCACAATGTGCAGCATTGATTGGTCGCTCCTGGCATAATAAAAAAAGATCTATTTTGGCTCAGGTCTTTTAAATCAACATTAGTTTGTGCTGGTACAGCAGTTGCTTTTCTGTTGTATTATGTAATACAAAGTAGCTGCTCAAGGAGAGCTTGGTGCCCCCAGAGTGATGGGGCCTGCAGTATTAAGCCACACTTGCTGTTACTATGGTAACCACAGGTGTCATTTAATCAAGCACGACTGAAATCTAAGATTATAGAAGATGTGTGTGTTCAGTTTCCAGCATCACATAACACCAATGCCCAGTGGCTGGCAGACCTGAGAGCAGACCACAGCAACCTCCCTGAACAGGAATCAGTAACCATCACAATGGCAGATATCCGAGAAAGGGTCTCAAACATGAAGAACTGGACAGCACCGGGGCCTGACATGAGCCACACCTACTGGCTAAAGAAGCTAACTGCCCTCCATGAGCGCCTGGCAGCTCAAATGAACCAGCTGCTAATGGATGGGACTCACCCAGAGTGGCTAACTGAAGGCAGGACAGTCCTGATCCTGAAGGACTCCCAAAAGGGAGCAGTCCCATAACCTGCCTTTGCACAACATGGAAGCTCCTGTCGGGCATCATAGCGGCTAAGATGAGTAGGCACATGGCTCAATACATGAGGGGGCCCAGAAAGGAATGGGTAAGGACACCAGGGGAGCAAAACATCAACTACTGGTGGATAAAGCGGTCACTCGAGACTGTAAGACCAGGCAGACCAACCTGTGCACCGCCTGGATTGACTGCAAGAAAGCCTATGACTCAATGCCTCACACATGGATCCTGGAATGCCTGGAGATGTACAACAATAGGACCCTAAGAACCTTCATAAGGAACTCAATGGGACTGTGGAAAACAACCCAAGTAGCCAACCTCAAGCCGATAGCACAAGTCTCCATCAAGTGCTCTCTACCAAGGAGATGCTCTGTCCCCGCTGCTGTTCTGCATAGGCCTGAACCCCCTCAGCAGGATCATCACTAAGACGGGCTTTGGATACCGACTACGAAATGGGGCAACCATCAGCCACCTCCTGTACATGGATGACATCAAGCTGTATGTAGGACTGAGCGAGACATCGACTCCACTGATCCACACCACCAGGATATACAGCAACGACATTGGAATGTCATTCGGACTGGACAAGTGTGGTCGAATGATAACAAAGAGAAGGAAGGTTGTCAGGACTGAAGGAATTGAACTCCCAGAAGGCAGCATAGCGGAAGTACCTTGGAATCCCACAGGCAAATGGGAACCAAGAAGAAGCCGCAAGGAAAGCAGCCACAGCCAAATACCTACAGAGAGTAAGGCAAGTCCTAAGAAGTCAGCTAAATGGGAAGAACAAGGTCCAAGCCATCAACACCTACGCCCTGCCGGTCATCAGATACCCCGCTGGCATAGTAAGCTGGCCAAGAGGGGACATAGAAGCCACTGATGTCAAGACAAGGAAGCTCTTCACAATGCATGGAGGACTTCACCCCAAATCCAGCATCCTAAGACTGTACACTAAGAGGAAGGAAGGAGGCCGGGGACTGGTGAGCGTCAGAGCCACCATCCAAGATGAAACAGCAAAGATCCATGAGTACATCAGGAAGATGGCCCCAAGCGATGGAATACTTAGTGAATATCTCAGGCAACAGAAGCCCGATGCAGAGGAAGAAGCGCAAGAACCATCATGGCAGGAAAAACCCTTTCACGGCATGTACCACCGACAGATACAAGAAGAGGCTGATATCGAAAAGTCCTACCGGTGGCTGGAAAAAGCTGGACTGAAAGACAGCACAGAGGCACTAATCGTAGCAGCACAAGAACAGGCCCTGAGCACAAGATCGATAGAGGCCGGGGTCTACCACACCAGGCAGGACCCTAGGTGCAGGCTGTGCAAAAATGCCCTGAGACAATCCAGCACATAACAGCAGGTTGTAAGATGCTAGCAGACAGAGCATACATGTAACGCCATAACCAAGTGGCCGGCATGGTGTACAGGAACATCTGTGCCGAGTATGGGCTGGACGTTCCAAGGTCAAAATGGGACACACCTCCAAAGGTGAGGGAGAATGACCGAGCTAAGATCCTGTGGGACTTCCCGATACAGACCGACAAGCTGGTGATGGCTAACCAACCGGACATAATAGTGCTGGACAAACAGCAGAAGAAAGCTGTAGTGGTAGATGTAGCAATCCCAAGTGACAGCAACATCAGAAAGAGGGAACATGAGAAGCTGGAGAAATACCAAGGGCTTAAAGAAGAGCTAGAAAAGATGTGGAAGGTGAAGGCAACAGTGGTCCCCGTGGTAATTGGCACCCTCGGGTCCGTGACCCCCAAACTGGGAGAGTGGCTCCAACAGATCCCGGGAACAACATCAGAGATCTCAGTCCAGAAGAGCACAGTGCTAGGAACAGCTAAGATACTGCGAAGAACCCTCAAACTCCCAGGCCTCTGGTAGAGGACCCGAGATTGAGGAAGACACACACACCACCCATGGGGGTGAGAAGGGAAATTTTATATATATCAAGCCCAAAATTATTCCTACTCCTGGCAAATTCTGACTTAAAGCTACTTTTATTCATGCCATTTTTTGTTCAAATATAAATTAAAAAAATGAGTAATTTTTTTCCACAATGATACCTCTTGTACATCGTCTTATTTTCTTCAGGGAGACGCCTGTGTCATTTTTAATCAAGAAAAAACTTGCTGGTTGAATAAAAGTAACTAAGTCAGAATTTGCCAAGGGTATGAATAATTTCAGGGCCCCCCCCCCCCACACGTTACTTCACATTCTCCACATTAATTCATTGAGTGAAGCTGGAGAATCTACTTACTAACAAATGAGTTTTGTAAGTCTCAGAGACACTGACCTGTGCTTTGCGCAGCCGCTGCAATTCACTCATTTTGGCTCGTCGCTCCAGGGTCCTCATCTTCATCAACTCCAACTTCTGAGCCTCAGCAGGGTCTGATGGCACAGTCTGAAACTAAAAGATATGTGCCATCACCGCTGGTAAAAATGTAGCTCAGCATCATGTGAAATGTAACCATCAGCTCCATTCCTTACTTTCTCATCATATAGATCAAGATCATCATGTTTAAACAACTCATCTTCGTCGTCATCATCATCATCTCCTTCAACACCCTCTTCTGAGGTGCTGTGAACATGTCTGAATGTTGTATCTGTGAAAATGCAACAAAAGATGTAACAAGTGACATTAACAACAAAGACCAAACACAAACATAGACCGGAAGAGATTTTTTTTCCACCTGTAACAACTTTCTTCACCAAGGACCAGAATGGAGATGACTTTTCAACTTACCCACTCTCCCTGGATGATTAACGAGGACACTGAGACGGGTGTCTCTACTGATCCTTGGGGAAGAGAGATTCCAGGGGGAGAACTTGGATCGTACTCTGGCCTGACCACTTGGCATCTCTTTTCTCTTGAAGCAGCGTCGATTCCTCTTCTCTCGGATTCGACTAGCAGTGCTCCCACTCCAGTAGCCTTCCTCTTCTTGTCCATCGTGGCTCTCAGGTTTAGGAGGGCTTGGACCTCCTGCTGTTGCTGAGGAAGAGGAGCAGGATGAGGATCCACCAGGGGTCTCTGAGTCTGAGTCTGCGCTGAAGCTCTGAAGATTCACTAGTTGGCTTTTCTCCTCGTCAGTCAGCTGAAGCTTCCGTAGTGATTGCTTAGGACGGGAGTCAGGTGTTGCCTTGTGGATCTCTTTAGCAGGAGTTGGAGGCGAAAGGTTTTCTGGAGTTGAAGGGTTAAAAAGGTGGATCGTGCGAGGTTTTACTGTTGGAGAGGGCTGAGGTTTGGGTGTACCCTGTTGAGACAGGCGAGGCTTTGGGATAGGATAGGGCACTGAAGGAAGAACTACCTGTGTCTCCTCAGTGGGTGCTGTGACCTCAGTTTTAGATGGAGGATCAGTGGAAGTATTTAATGTATGTGGTTCCAGTGACTCTTCTTTGGATTCAAGAATATGCTGGTCCTGTACTTTAGGTGTAGTGGACGTTGTGTGTGAGGAGGGACAATTATCTAAAGTATGCTCATATTTATCATCTGATAGAGACTGTGTATCATCATCACTGAAAAGTTCATTATTTTCATTTGCCTCTTCAGTTGTCCCTTGGTGAATTCCTTCACTTTCCTGAATAGAACCACAGCACAGAGAAAAATTTAAATGCAAAGAAATACCACAGATCCCTGTTGTAGTATGAAATGGTCCACAGACTGCATATATTTTGAAACAAGCATTCTCATTAGTGGTGTGTAATTGCTGTGAGTAAGTCAGCACTGCAGGCTGCTGACATCCAAGAAGCAGAAGGATGATATATCAATCAAAAAAGATTGTGTAAATTAAGTATTATGAACACAAGGAATCAACATGGAGTCATCAGCAGCAAGAAACAGAATGGTTTACATCTGCTTTGGTCAGTGACCCACCTTCCAAGCTGTTTCAACCCTGCTTTCCAGCTCCAGCTCTTCAGAGTGCAGCTCACAGTAAAATCTCCCTGAAGGGACATCACAGATGTAAACAATAAGGAGTTGAAATGTCAGAGATAAGTGAATGTTTACGTGCAGTTGTCTTAAATGATTATTCTACTTTCTGTCTAAATGAAAATGTCTTAAAGAAAAAAAATGCTTAGTGGAGCAGAATAATGTACTGGCTTTGAGATAACACATACCACAGGTGTGATAGCTGTTGAAACTGGAAACACAAGTGCTTTATACTTAAGAGTATAGCATTGAGTGCTTCAATAGAGGATGGCTACATTAGTAAAAAAGGATGCTTAATAGGATAACAGAAGAAAAGGAATTATTCCTTAAACAAATAGTGTTCTTGTTACATATGATCATTTACATGTCATTTTTTTACAAGACTCAATCACCTGTTGTCAGGTCAAAGGTGTATGCTCCCAGTCTGAGTGTGATGCCACATTGATGGCAATTGAAGCAGCTCCGGTGGAAGAACTTGCCCTCAGCACTGATACGCTCCAGCACATACACTCTCTGGCCACAGAAGTAACACTCCTCACTGTTTGTCATTGACACACTAGCGGCAGGGTCAGATTCAGCTGCAGGTCCAAGAGCAGGAGGGGGATCAAGCACAGGAATGGGCTCAGGCGACACAGGAGGCACTACCACCTGAGGATAAGGTCAGTATCAACAAAGCAACATTGACCATTGATTCTGTCTAGATTTTTGTTCATGACTTCTGAATACTTGGTGCAGAAAGCTCCCAAGGTTGATTTTTATTAGCTGAAAGTAACTTACACTGCTCTCATCTCCCATTTTTTTCTCTAATGATTGTTTCTCAGCTGCCAGCTTTTCCTGCAGAGAGGATGAATAACACTCATATTATGTGATTATGCTGATGATGTGCAGACCAGTTGTAAACATGATATGACACACAAATAGAAATCCCTTGCCTTGAAATAACATCTAGCATTGTGCCACTAAATAGGAAAATGCCAGATAAAAAAAAAAGACACGTGACTCTCAGACATCACAAGAGCGCAGATTGAAGGCCCAGACCTGATCTCCAGCTAACAAGCCAGTGTGTTTGAAAATATTACCATCAAACCTTTCACAGGCTGTGTAAACAGTGAGCTCTGGTCACAGTAAGCGTACCTTACGTCTTTGCAGAGAGTTGTACTTCAGCTTGTTCAGGAAAAGGACAGCTGACTGTGTCTGGTAGAGAGTCAGAGAATTGGAGGATGGCACGAAGCCTGCAGGGTCTGTAGCCAATAGAAAATGAGAGAGGCACACACTATAAAATTCAGTTAATCTTAAAATTATAGTAGACACAAAGCTAAAGATGGTTCAGTGTTATCCTGGGCTTACTTGCAGCTTTGAAAACAGGTGATCGTACCTTTTGTTAATATTCTCAAGGTATGTCTATTCATGTTAGATGTCAGAAACACAAAAATCCTTGTTAGCCGTATTTTCTGTAATCTAACAGCAGCAGCAGCTGAATCTAACTTGTCAATCCACATAAAAAGTCTGGAGCTCCAGCTCTGACTACCACTGTCACTCTTTCGTCATATACATAAGATTACCAAAGAATGACAGCTCCCCTCTTACCTGCACATCAGTCTGCGGGTCCCAAGCAGAGCAGCAAAGCATCAGACAGAGAGCGCATATCACACCCACTTCAGCTGTGTCTCCAAATGCTGGACTCGGATATAAACTGTACAAACTCCTCATGCTACAAAACCTGTAACTATATCTGTGCTACAAACAGCTGGTAGAAAATCCTCCTTCAGTGTGGGAACAGACACGCTAGTCCCATCACACCCTGATAAGCCAGCTTCAAACCGTGACTGTTTGCTCTGTCTGCTGCTGGGCTGGCTAAGTGTAGGAGAGCAGCACAACCAGCAGAGGCTGGCTCTAAGGACGACGCCAGCCACTTAAGCCCAAAGAATTCTGGGTAATGTGCTCTTAAAGAGACAGCACCAATTTGATCACTTCTCAACATCCAACACATTTCAGTTGGAGGACACCTGATCCTTTTAAGGTGATGCTGATGCTGTGCAGTGTGTCTAAGCAACTGAGTTACATAAGAGAATAACTGATGTTGCTAACAGCTATCTTCAGAAATGTATCAGAACATAAAAAGCATTAAAAAGGCATATTCAAACTTGAATGGAAACAATTGGTTTTTTTTTTTTTTGGCTTTTGCCTTGATTGAGATTATTTTTTAATGCAAACAATACATAAACAAACTTACCTTTTGCTGGCACAGTAAAAGCTTTTTGGACCTGGGTGAGGTAGAAGACCATGGACAACCTGTCTATCTGACCACTATTCGCCAGGTCACTGGAAGACATAACAGGTGGGATGCCCAGCTCTTTCTCTAGAATGCTGAAGGCCAGTTCATTATTGTGAGCACTGGACTCATCCAAGGAGGTTAGGTCACTGTGGAAGAGTTAAAAAGAAGGATCACTCCACAGTATAAACTACAGGGTATTTTAGAGCAAAGATAATAATTTACATTTTCTTATGGTTACAGTTAGGTAATGAGCAACATGTAAATATGTCCTATTTAAATATATATACGGTATTTCATAGAAGTGAGTACACCCCTCACATTTTTGTAAATAATTTATAATTTCAATTAGGCCCAATTTGGACATTTTCACTTAGGGGTGTACTCGCTTTTGTTGCCAGCGGTTTAGACATTAATGGCTGTGTGGTGAGTTATTTTGAGGGGACAGCAAATTTACACTGTTATACAAGCTGTACACTCACTACTTTACATTGTAGCAAAGTGTCATTTCTTCAGTGTTGTCACATGAAAAGATACGATAAATTATTTACAAAAATGTGAGGGGTGTACACACTTCTGTGAGATACTTTATGTCAAAATGTCAGATTTACACACTTAAACCATTACATTAATATACAGCATGTTACAGAGTCTCATCACTGCAGCTATGTTCTTACATGAGCTGCGGTCTGAAGTGGTGGATCAGTGCACACAGAGCCAGCCCAGACTTCCATGACTGAGTAAAATCTGTTACATTTACATTCTCATAATCTGCGGTATGTTTCTGGCACCATTTCAACAACCCTTCAAAACCACTGACTGAATCTGAAAGTACAAACAGACAATTTATCAGACAATGCCCTACAACTAGAGATGCACCGATTGACCGGCCAGTGATCAGAATCGGCTGATTTTTCGCAGTCTCACGTCTTGCCGAGCTGATCCGTTTATTGCCAGCAGCACAGGCAATGATGTCACAGCCACACGCAAACTCACCATCGCATGTAATCATGTTGGTGTAGAAGTTCTTTTCTGTGAGTGAAGATGACACAAAGATCGCAGTTTGTAACATTTGTAAGGCCAAAATACCACGTGGGGGAACAACCATTTTTTTAGTAAGTCTACATTGTTAGTTATATTTTTTCCCAACTTTTTCAAGGCACAGAGCCTGAGTTGTTAAGGTTATTTTATTATGGGAAGATCCTGTAATGTTTATCAATTTATTTTATTATAAAATAAAAAATTTAATTGAGGAAAAGAAGATTTGTGTTAGTATAACTTTACTATGTTAGTTATACAGTAACTCATTTTATAATTTTTTCAAGGCACAAAACTTAATTTTGTTGTGAGAACATCCTGTAATGTTTAATAATTTCTCAGAACCAGCAGGTCATGCGTACTGAAAAATCAGAAATTGGAATCGGCCAAGAAAATTGCAATCGGTGCATCTCTATTTACAACCTTTTTTTTTTTTTTTTATATCTCAGTCATAAAATTATCTCTCTTGCATATATACACATTGTATATATCAATAGTTAAGCGTTAGTGTGTTGGCCACGAAGTGGTTCTTGTGCTTTAATCCAGTCAAAGAATAACCAAAATAACAAATGTATGACTACAGGCACAATGAAGAACAGCTGACCTTGACCCATGTAGGATGACTTCTCTTTCTGTTTCTTGCTTGATTGATAAGATTTGTCAACATCATATAGGTGCTGCACCTAATTTAAAAGATTGGTCAATTTGTCGATACATGCCAAATATCTTTGAATAGACTAGACTGTATAAATTAACCAGAGATCACGTTAACAGGATTAACAGGAACACTGTTAGATTTTTTAAGTTGTCATTTAACACCTCCAGTGCATTATGTACTGTAACGCCTCCAAAGCCCAACAATTGTTATATTTTATGTGGAAAACAGAACTTCATGTCAGCATCTCCTTCTGAAGAAAGGAGCAGTCTAACAACATTTATTATATATTTAAGAACAGAATGTAAAGTCTCCTTTATTAAGAGTATTTTACTTCAATGAGACCATGTCTTATTGACTACAATTTGCATCTTTGAATAACTTTTGTGATGATTATAGTGACAATGACTCACATTTCTGTTGAGTAACTAAAGGGTAAGAGTGCTGACCTGGTTGGTGTGGATGGATGAGAGGTTGACACTTTGGTAACGTGTTTTGGGGTTGATGCTGTAGCCAGCATAGTTTTTGCTGGTGTTTTCTGGTGTGGTCTGAGACAGGAGCTGGTAGATGCTTTCTCTGTACATTTGTGGAGATTCATGAAGAATTATGTGAAGGAACATGACCTTGTTTGGTATAGTCTTGTCACATCAGGGAATGACGAAATATGTTTACACATATGCAATCAAAACACCTATCTATCATATTAACCATCTCAGGATGGGAGAAGTTGCTGATGACGAGATCTATAGGCATACTGATTAACTTTGGCACTAAATTTGAATACTTTTTTGTTTTTCCAAGTCCATTGGCAAAAAAAGTCTAAATGCCTGAATTTAGTTCAACTCTATATCAAACTTTTCAAACTTTTCTCTATATCAAAAATTTTTTAATACAAATAGAATTTGTGGTTTGTACTTTACAAAAGTAATGTTCACAATTAGCAAGCAGTCAGTGTGTGTTGTGCAAAACGTGAGAAACAGGAAGCAGCTACTAACATTGCTGATGGGCACTACTGTTTTTCATGATACAGATCTTAGAATGTCTTGTGTACTGTGTTATACTTTTATGAATCTTGCTCACCGTTCAGCCAGGATCTTGAGATGTGGAACCCCCATACCCCAGCTTCTCACCATCCATGCTGTGTCAAAAGCAGCGAGAAACCCACGGGCAATACCTGTACCCAGAGGCCAGAAAGGCTGCAGAGAACAAAGGATTGTATAAGAATTTATAATTTCCCATTTAACAGCAAATGGAAGCAGACACATTTCATACAACGAGTAATGCATACTAAGAACTCTACAAATGACCCAAAAATGTTGAAAGTCAAACATGTCATGGCAATTAAAAAGATGTCAGGACATTTCACACAAAGCACAAAACCACACAGAAAAGAAAATTCAGGGGTCACCAGTCCAAAAGCAGAATGGGAGGCAGAGCCTTTAGCTATCAAGCTCCTCTCCTGTGGAACCAGCTCCCAGTCTGGGTTCACGAGGCAGACACTCTCTGTACTTTTAATGCTAGACTTAAAACCCTCCTCTTTGACAAAGCGTATAGTTAGGGCTGGCTTCAGGTAACCCTGAACCATCCCTTAGTTATGCTACTATAGGCCTAGACTGCCCCAGGACCATGGGTGCTCTCTCTCTCTCTGCTGTATATAGCTGATGTGCAGTTATTGGCTCCACCAACGGGAGGTTTTTTCTTCCGTTAAAGGGAGTTTTTCCTCTCCACTGTCACCAAGTGCTTGCTCATAAGGTATTCGTTGGGTTTTTTGTTTTTGTACAGTGCCTTGAGATGATTTGTATCGTGATTTGGCGCTATACAAATAAAATTGAATTGAATTGAACCAGTGTCAACAGATTTCATTATGTAACAAACATGCAAAAAAAAATGTACAAAGTTCTGTACCAATTCATGTTGCAGATTTGGGGATATTTCACTGGATAGATGAAACATTTGACCAACTACTGGCACTATCTAAAAAGTCAGGTGAGCAATAGAAGTCATTAGACTGGTCATCTGGGACCAGTTGTTTAGAAGTAGTCTGATAGATTTTGCTTATGGGACTGGACAAGATCTTGAAAATGTGTTGCTTAAAAGTGGAGAAAAAAAAGATACAGAAATTAGATTAGATTGTGTAATGCAGTCTTGGTTTTTATCTGGATTAAACTTTTAGTCTGTATCAATCAAACGTTTTTAGTAGGAATCGGATAACTTTGACCCAAAATGTTTGGAGCTTGACCCTTTTGACCCTGTGATTCCATAAATGTTATAAAAATTCCAAATTTGTCATGTGTATGTATGTTGTGGGTCAAATGAGAGGTGTGACTATAATAGAAATGGAATTTGTATTGTTTTCTGAGTGACTTGAACCTCAGTGACCCCATGCTAGCTGTTTTTCCTGTTGTTCTGTACATAGCTACTTTCCTCCATTGATATATGCTGGCTATCAGGGTACAGTAACCTTGACAAGTTTGTGTCTGGATAATGTTGGTCTAATCTAATGTTGCTTTTAAAAAACAGCATAAAAGTGATATGTCCCCTGATCGTGGGAAGCAAAACGTGATTAACAAATTGGGTAATTCTCATCAAGATTACACTTTTTACATCAAATTTCAACCCTATCCTTCCATGGAACTACTGATATATTTTAGTCTCAACAAAAGTGGTGAATCCACTACCCAACTAATGAACACTACCATGGTTAAAAATGTAAACTAGCTGAAAAGTGATGTCTCCTACCTCCACCAGGCAATCTCCAACAAGGCCGATCAATATTTTCTTGCCTCTCCTCTCCCTGACCAAAGAGGCATTCTCTGCACGGTGCATGCAGGTGAAGTCAAACATGGCCACATCTGGCTGGCCAGTATGGTTCTGTGCAAACTGGAGGTCAGGAAGTTTGCCACCGGTGGAGAAGTAGGCAGCATCATAGGCATAGTGGCACAAAGCGTCAGGATCCACATTTGCAGGAGCCAGCAGTTCCTCTGCATCACTGTAATCCTGTCGAGACACAGTGAGAGTCATGGCAACTGATGAGTCATGCTGCCATGACTGATGAGTCATGGCAACTTTTCTGACACTGAATGACATGTCTTGGTTTACTCTATTAGCTATGGGACAAGCTGCAGAGGAAAAGGAGCTGATTGACAGTCTAACTCTTCATGCTGAAGCACTTGTATGACTGTTTTTTTCCCCTCTTTACTGGCCAGAAATGCAGCTGGTGCCAGTATAAAATCTCACTTTTTCTTGGTAATGGATGTGCTGTTTGCACCTGTTTAATGACTCCCTTCTTCAGCAGGCTCTTCTTCTTGGCAGTCATGACAAAGTAGTGGGTGTCATCTTTGTAGTACACTATATTCTCCAAGTCAATAGCTAGAATGGAGAATGAATAGGAGAATGAGGAAAGATGACAAAGCATATGTTGCAGATTCTTTCAGTGTGATATTCTCCTACAAAATATAAACTTGATTGTTTAAACTTCTAACTGGTTTTACTGGTTTAGGGGTATGGTTACAAATGAGATGACACTGAAAAAGAGTCACTCAGAGGGTTTAGAAGGTGACTCATGATTCCTGTAGTTTCAAAAGGAAGGTATACTATGTGCAGATTGGGTCAGGCCGAAAAGACAGATTTCATTAGTTAATGCAATCACAGGAAATTAACTCAGGTTGTAACACAGATTAACAGCATTGCTGCTCATTTGGCAATCCAACCTGACACCTGGTTGAACACCTGAATATTAATTTCATGAGTAGAGGATTGGTTTCTGAAAGGCAAGAAAAAAAAAACATTACAGTTCAGTGACTAGTTAATTCATGTTCTCACTGTGTATGAAGCGTGGTATAAAATATGTTAATAAAAAAAGTAATTTTAAAATGGAGTCATGTCACTGCAAATCAAATTGTTCTTGCCCATCAAGATGAACATAGATTTCTTACCTGTCTCAGTAAGCAGTTGTTGGAAGAACTTCTGGTTGTAAATGCGAGCCACACCGCTGATCTCTGCTACTTGGGCCTCAGCAGCAGTTTTTCTGTTAACAAAGTTGGCTGTGATGCCAATAGCCAGCTTGCCTCTCAGCTCCTTATGCTTAAAACCTGAGGGGATTTGGAAAGTATAAAGAGGATACTAAACGGATGAAATCTCGCTTATTGTATAATACTACAATGGGAAATTAAAATGTCTTCAATAACAGTGGTTTGCACCTGTTATTGCAACAGTCATAACAAAAGTAATACAAGTATGCATATGTGTTTGTCTCACCATCTGGAACAAATCTGCCTCCTCCTGCAGAGATGAAGACATCAAACTGGAAGCTTGCAGCAGGATGAGATGCAGTCTGCAGCTTGGCCATCCAACCTGTCAGAAACACATCAAATTTTTTGCCTGTACCATGGCATATTTACTGCTGTACATACTGTTACATGTTGTTGGCTCATTAAAACAAGTGATGAGCAAGAATTAGTGGGGAGAGTAATTGTTGGTTGGCAAATGTAAATACCGTCTTCTTCTGAGGGTTCAATCAAGCCCTGAAACTCCACACCGGTGTGCACCTCCACCCCGAGGAGAAGTGACACTTTCAATAGAATCAACTGCAGCTGACGAATGCCTGTAAACACACATGAATATTTCATTGGAAATATGTGGGATAGCCAGATATCAGACATGCAGTCAGTCATGCCAACTGAAATGTATATGGGAGGTAGTGGCTGCCAATAAATATTTTTATTTTCAATTGCTGAAACAGTCCCCCTGTTTAGCACTGATAGGCAGTAAAAGAAACTTTAAGACATGGTTCAGTTGTAAGCAAGGTTATTAAAGTAATGTGGGTACCCATAAGTAGAGGCTGATGTATAAACAGATGATGAATTACAATGTAATAAAGCACAGATGGAATAATATCAAATCCAATTTATTAGGCACACCTAGTTGAAACAAATGCAGTCTCTAATCCAATAGTCCTGCAATAAATCCTCCCCCATTATGGAGATAATATTCAGTTTTTTAATTCAAAGAGCTTTTGACAGCAACTATTAGATTATCCTATAAGATGTAGTTAATGTTACTGGTTTAGTGTACAGCACTATACAAAGAACTTTTGTCATTTGGCCTTGCCTCAAAGATATACTGGGGGTGGATAAAATAAATATTTGTGTTTTATTCATTTGTTACTTACTACACTCCACCGTTAAGTGTATCACCAGTACATGGTTAAAACCTCTCAGAGAAGAACATGAATGCTATGAACTGAACAAATCCCATACACAGTAAGGTTCCAAAAAGCCGTATTTTCCTGACTATAAGTCGCACTTTTTCTACTCCTCTGGCTTGTACAGCAACTTATATAGAGAAGCAACTTAAATGTGTATATCTGCATTCATTTTGCTGAATAGTCACTAACGTTAAATGGTGCTCTGGCACTCTTGACTCGATGGTAATATTGTACCGCCAAAAAAGTAAAAACGTTTATGCTCGCACTAAATTAACTCCTAGTGTAACATAAGAGAAAATGCCGCTCAAAAGAAGAAGCTATACAGCAGTGCAGGTAATAAAGTACACAGCTGAAACAAAGTTTGGAGTGTTGGCATTCATTCAACCTGAGAGAGGACAGGTGGAAAATATGGTATGTTAATGTTTATTATTTTCTGTCCATCAGCTAAAAAGATGAATCAATTTATCTTTCAGCACTAACAAAAGCATGTCAAAACAGTTGTTAAACATCACCACTCACTGATGTGATCCAGAGAGCCAGTGCAGAATTTGCCATAGAACTTCTTGGCTCCGAGTGCACGGAGGTCACAGATGGTGTATGGCCACAGATGTAGAACATTGTTCCTGGAGAATGCCTCTCTCTTTTCCACCACCACAACCTGAGCCCCCAGCAGAGACAGTTCGATGGCTGTTCTCAACCCACATGGTCCAGCACCCAACACAAGACACTGGCAGAGTGGGAGGAAATCAGAAAAATAGCCAAAGTGGATGATACTATGACAGAATGAGGAAATCGGATTAAATGAAATGTTTTTATTGTCTGTGTGTCCTGTTTTTTTTTTTTTTTTAAACTTCAAGCCAAAACATGAGCCTCCAGATACCAATCACTGTGTTTTTGAAAAAACAAATAAACAAACAAACAAAAAAACAGTTTAACTGGGAATGCTCTGGCTGACACCGCAATTGATACTTTTAGATTGACATTGTTTTGTGGCAATAGTTATAATATATGAGACACTGTCAGCAACAATTACATTCAGAAATACATTTACAGTTATAAAAAAAAAAAAAACATTGTGAAAGCTTAACAAAGTTGGCAGTCAATCTCATCACAAGGTCCTTAAACTGTTAATCTACAGTCTCAGGACTACTAGGAAAACTCCATATGCTAATTAAGTTGATGCAAGAGGACTGCAAGGTCCAGAACAGCTACCAAAATTAGTTTTAATGTACTGGTGATCAAATGGGAATCTCCATCATTCTGGCACCGGAGTGACACTGTCTGTCTGGCTGACATAACTTTGTCAAATACTAGAGCACTTTATGTCTATAACCTTAGCATTAACAAGAATTACATCAAATATTTTTAAATTAAAAAAAGCAGACATTCAAGTCAAACATTTTTCAAATACTTTTAAAAGAGAATCAGCAATTGCCCATACCTTGTTTTTGCTGCAGGCTTTTCCTTGCTGGTAATCTGCATTAGACGCCCTTTTATCCAGCTTTGTCCACAGGGCTTTGGCCTTCCAGTAATTAAGTCTTTCCTTTAACTTGGTGTAGAAGCTCCTAAAATCCTTAGGATCAATGTCCAGTTGCTTGCAGAGCTCAGCAAAGTAGTGCTTTACATCCTTACAATTCTGGGCCTGGATGAAGAGATCAAACGTAGTATGTGAAGGGCTGACAGGCTCCTGGCTCGCCATAGTGTAAGATGAAGGTTGGATTGGTTTCTTTGGTCACTGGGCTTGTGTTTTAACTGTGAAAGAGCAGGTTATAACATGGCATTAGCACTTACTATTTGGAAATGACTGGGCTGTAAACACGCTTACTGTAAATGAACAAAGGGTTACAAAAGCCTTGTTGCTCTTTCTGATTCATTTATAAAGGCACTCCAGTCATCTGGGTCTTCTACCTACTGTGCTCTGAGAAGTCACTATCTCCAGCTCTGTAATTGCACTCCCGATCTTTAAATGTTGAAGACTTCTTGTCACCTGGTTGACTTAGTCATTACTAACTTCCTTATTGTGGGTTCTGTGGCTTTCAGTATCTTTTCTTTTTATGACCGCTTCACACTGAAGAGGCCGCCCATAGCTGATGTGTCATTCTCACACACTGCCTCAGGATGTGTGTCCATCTTTAGGTTAAGTACAAAATTACACAGTCATATGTTTAAAGGAAACATCTGACTAAAACCCAAAGTGAGAATGTAGTAACTTTTTCCACATTTGGACTGGACACTCGGTGTCATCGTGTCAAAAGAAGAAAAAAAAAAGTATTCTTCTTGGGCTCAGTGATAGGGTTAAAATAATCAGAAAAAAATGCTTAAAATATTTTATATTCTCAATAAATTTAGCAGTATGGCAAATGTATGCAGAATCAAAAAAATATTCAGCCTGATGTTCAATGTAATGAACCACCATGTGTTATTTCAGACAAAACCAACATAAGCAGGTCTATATTTGATGTTTATTTTCATAATGCATTTGTTTGCCGATTCTTTCCTCCATTAGTCTACAAAAAATTTAAAAAGCCTGTAACCATTGGGTGAAGGTGGAGTCCTTAAAGACAAGCATTCTCCTCACATTTCAGAACCTCCAAACCTGATGAAACACATTACTAAGATAGCTGCAGTTTTATTTCTTGTTTACCAACTAACTGTTGCAGTTATAAACAAAAAGGTCAAAAACACATTTGAGAAGGTAAAACCAGAGAATTAGTTTGTCATTTTACTTGCAAAATTGATTGATCAGACTGATCAATTAAGTAATTATTGGAGCTCTAGTTGGAACAACAGACTGTAAAATAAGGGCAAAAGATGATGATTGATGATCATTGCCCAGAAATGCCTGATTTACAACATTAACTCACAACACTCAAGTGGGTCAACATGGGTCAACATTTATCAAAGGGATTATTTTCACAGGCAAATATGCAAAAGCAGATCTATTAAAATACCAAAGCAATAAAAGTACTGTTTAAGGCCCTCTTCCTACACAGTATACAGCTACCACATTTTAGCACATTTCTAGCAGCAACACGAAACACTGCTAGGGTGTTGTGGTTGACATTTCCTTTAACACACATAATTTTCTGATGAAAACAGTAACAACAACAACATCACCCCCATGCAAGCAATCGTGCAACTTTTAACACCCAACCTCCCTGAAGTCCTGTAATTACACTAGATACCACTGCAACATGTCTGTACATGACTCTGCCATGTGCATGTGTGTGAAAAAGACAAAAGGCATCTAATTCCTCCATCACATTTGTTTTACTGTCTGTAGATATTCATAGAATAAGAACTTCATGGCAATATAGCTTTCAAACAAATGTAAGAGGTTAAAAATCTTCCTTATCTTCCATCTTAGATTACCTATTTTCACTCTGCATATGGTTTGAATCACATTTCGCAATAAAGCCATAGACAGATAATCCTCTGTGTGTTTGACAAACCTCCATGGAGACACAAATGATATTGACCTTAGCACAATAACTTCAACTTGAAAGCAATAGTTCAGGTGAACATAATCAAGCTTTGATGTGACCAGTATTTTTAATGACCATCCAAAGTCATTTCAAAATTGACATTTGAAGGATACTATACCAATCAGTCCAACTGTTATTTTCTCTTTATATTAAGTGCTCAAATTATAAGCAAACATATGAAGCCCTTGACATCTTTATATCAAGACTGGCAGTCCCAACAGGCTGCATATGGAGTTAGTATGCCAATGACAAAGAATTTAGCAGGTATGAGGGGGCCTGTGAAGACAAGATAGCCTGTCACAACTAAAAATAACTCAGATGATCATCTTGGGACTTTTATCTTATTCTCCGTGCTGCTGTATTTACATAATGTGCTATTTTTTCTGTTTTAACCAGCTTGAAATATGTAGCATTAGATGAAACAGAAAAACACCAACTAGTGTCATATGTTTAAAATCACCTTTGATACATTACATAAAATCTCTGGCACTCACTGGTGTTTAGCAACTCTAAAGAAGAGACAAGTTTCAGCAGAAATACTGTGGGCAGGATCAGACAGAAGCAACCAGGATTTAAAGGTGAATTGACCTGATTTTCCAAGGAGCCTGTGAATTGAATTGGATTGGATTGGATTGGATTGGATTGACCCACCTTATTGGATGTGTAAGCGCTGCTGCGATGTCTGGCAAGACTGTGTATCAGGATATTGGATCAAACACTGTTATCCAGCCTGGCAGATGGAGACAACAGTGACAGAGGTGGGCGCCACAGAGGGACAGAATGAGTAAAGGAAGGAACGACATGCTAATTCCTCAACTTATGTGCCTCCAACAGATGTTTCGAGACAGCTGGCCTTTTAAATGTAAGCGCTCGAGGAGCTCCTAAAGTGAAGGGTAGAATTTTTTTTAAAATCTTGTGCGCACAAGTCATATGTCTGCAAAGCTTTAAATATATTCTAGGCGTTTGCATGAAAACCACAGGGTTGGTTGAATTTAATAAATAATTCTTAACTAATGCACACAAGAAAATTTATTATAAAGATATGTTCCAGTGAAACTCCAAGGTTCGACATATCGTCGTGTTATAGGGGTGTTCCTTGAGTCCTGCTGTGTTTCCCTGGTCGAGTCAGGCAATTACAGTTTTAATGTTTACCTTGTATTCCACCTTTTACTAACACAAGATAACAGATAACCTTCCTCTTGTGGAAATGGAGAAGAGGAAGGTGAAGCAATGAATGCCAAAGCAAGCTGCAGGAAAACATGTTACCAAGAGCCGCATGACAAAACCCACCCATGTATTTTTTTACAATGGGCGTGAACCACAAGCCACTTCACTGAATGCTCCCCAAAAGCAGCCGCGCATCATTCGGCTATACTACAAAACTTTAAATCTCACAAATTACACGTGTACCACAGGAAAAACAAAGACACGTTGCATAAAATCTGTGGAGACAAATATGAACAGTGTCAACTTACTAAATGCGTTCTGAAGTTACATGACCCGTTTTCATTTGTGCTGGGAGCAGGTGTCCGTTAAAGTTGTGTCTCGACCTCCGTTTAATTTGTTTTTGTTTGAAGATAAGGAGTCCGCGCTGGCTCACCTGCGCCTCGCGCCTGTAACGTTACTGCACGAGTGGAGCTTCTTCCGGGACTTTCTGCTAAAGCTGCAGATACAGCACGAACGCAAGCGCACGTGACGAGCTGTAGGTAAAGGGATCTGGTCAGCCTGAGGGCATCACGTGGAGCACTGACCAATACCTGAGCGTGTCGTTATTAAGAATACAATCATACTGTTCCTACTATTACTACTACTGCTACTACTAATAATAATAATAGTAAGAAGAAGAAGAAGAAGAAGACCTATTTGACGTATAACTATACCGGTGGTGTAAAATGAGTGTAGCCTGAGAGCATGTTGGATTAAGTATTTTGAATTTTTACGTAAGTAAAACTGTTCACTGTGTTCACAATCCAACTTGATCATATTACACTGATCTCTCACTGATCTCTTCCAGGTTGGAACATCCGCACAAGATGTAATCAACTTGTGTGCTCCTGCCTCCACTCTTATATGTCATCCTATGCGCCTCCCTTTTCTGGAAAAATGTGTTCACTACATCTTTCTTTCACTCCTGTCCTGCATATCAAATTTACCCATCACTTCCTCGTCACCTCTGTTTCCCTCACCAACATGTCCATTGAAGTCTGCCCCAATCACCACTCTCTCACCACTAGGGATACCCTGAATCACCACATCCATCTCCCTCCAGAATTTTTCCTTCTCTTCTAACTCTAACACCTCCAGAACATTCCTAGCAAAATCCTCCTTCAAACTCCTACAAACTTCTCATCTGGAGAGTAGATGACCGCAGTGTCTGGTCAACTGGTACGGATGAAACAGATACCCTTTGTGTTAGCTCGTACTCCATTCCTCTTTCCATCTACACCATGATAAAACAGCTTGAACCCTGCTCCTAATCTATAAGCCTTGCTACCTTTCCACCTGGTCTCCTGAACACACAAGATATCCACCTATCTTCTCTCCATCATATCAGCCAACTCTCTAGTTTTCCCTGACAAAGTTCCTACATTCAAAGTCCTACTCTAAGTCCTATACTCCTGCCCTTCCTCTTCTCTCTTTGCCTACGGACATGCCTTCCTCCTCTCCTTCTTCGACCAACAGTAGTCCAATTTCCACTAGCACCCTGTAGGTCAAAAGCACAAATGGCGGTCGTTGTTAACCTGGGCCACGACTGATATTTGTGATTCATATATTTGTGTGTCATATTTGTGATTCGCTTGTTTGATTTGGCTGAAATTTTACATTGGATGCCCTTCCTGACACAACACTCTGCATTTACCCAGACTTGGGACCGGCACATGAAGACACTGGATTGTGCCCTCCTGTGGTTGCATTTTTTCATATTTTGCACTATTAGATTATTAATACTGATGTAATGGTAGAAAAATAATAGTTTAACTTAGAGCTAACATTAATCTTAACTACTACTGTAAACCCACTCGGCCTAGACAGAGGTATTTTAGTCCAGTGATTTCCAATCTACTTTATACCTCCAACCTCCAAAAGGTCACAAGCTAACTGAGAATGCATTTCCTTTTTTGCATATGTTTTATGATTTCTAAAGAAAAGTATACATCTATACAATGTTACATATGATCTAGGTATAACCTGAAAGGTAATTACAGATGTAAAGGGTTTGAAGATGGGAAAATAACCAGATATGCCACCATATGCCTCTGAATACACACACATTTGATCAGCAAAGCTAATAAAGTTAATATATTTATTTTTGCAAATGCAAATACCTGCAAACAGATCTTTGACTTTTTGGTATTGGTATTTTCTTCAGTCTAATTATTAGAAGGTTGTTTTCCAGGACTTATACAATAACTATGGTGTTTGCTTGCAGAACCATTGATAGCTGTATATGGGAAAGATGTTTTTGGAACTGACATGTCTATAAAATGAAAGTAATAAGTGTGTGTGGGATTGATTATGACCTTTGATCACTTCAACAACAACCACAGTGCACTAGGCTCAGTGAGTAGTTCCTGATTACAGAAATTCCTTCAGTCAATAATCAAGATACAGTTGCCAATGTACAAATTTTATTCAAACATAAATTTGAATAATATTTAATATTCAGTAGGATTTAACAAAGAACTCAATACAGTAGAAAAGACGATATATATATATATATATGTATATATATATACATATATATATATATATATGTATATATATATATACATATATATATATATGTGTATATATATGTATATATATATACATATATATATATATATATGTATATATATATGTATATGTATATGTTTGTGTGAATATCACTTTTAAAAAACTGCATAGCCAGAAAGGAGATCCACATAACTCCACTGGGAATGTCCTTGGCTCTTGTAAGCAAGACTGCATACAGACACTATGATGCTTTATGTGCACTTTAGCATACTTTTGCTCAAAAACAGGAGTTGGAAAAAAAGTGGGATGATGCCAGACACCTGACGGCACCCATGCAGATCAATTTGGCATTGTGGCATATCCCATGTCCACAGGCCATTAGATTATACACTGATAATAAGTTCCTTCTATCTGTGGCAGTCAGATCATCTTCTGATCGAAGTTATTTAATTCTAACCAGTAGCGCTTTATGAAATCCAGCCTAGAGAGGCTGATCATACATTTGAATGGTGATGGAAGCACAGAGGATGGCAACACACACCACAATGGTCAGGTGTATTGAGGAAAACAGAAATGTTCGGCAAAAATGACACTTGATTACCTGTTCATTTACCAGCCCCTGAAGCAGCAACATGATCTGAAAAGTATCACAATGTAAACAATTGTGCTTTTGATTGTATTATGGAAAGTAGTAATGCTAATAGATGATCAGTATCCAAAACAGAAATGTTCTACAAGCTGCATTATGAAATATAAAGATAACTCACCAATTCATGTAACCAACAACCAAGATGCATTTCACAGAAATCCATGCACAGAAAAAAACCATATCTGTAATGTGAAAGTGTTTATATATATTTTATATCATTGTCTGATGTTATTTAACCCATAAAAGTGCTGTAATCATTTTTTTGCCGTAATCAGCAAAGTAACTGTTTTTTAAGGAATAAATTATATAAAGATATATTAATATGTTTGGTATTAAGGATATATACAATTAAGTTTCAAGATCCCAATTTATTTGCTATACATGCTGTTTATGGTAAAACCTTCTGGTCTGCCCCCTATAGGCTTGGGTAAGGCATAACCATAACAGAAATATAAGATGTCCAGTGTAAGATTGGGCTCTAAAATGCACTAATTAACCAAGTATTGAGGCTGATGAAAAATAGAAATCATCATATGAATGAAGGTCAGACCTGAAAGGAGCCATGAAAGAAGACTGACCATATTTTACTTTGAATCCTTATAAAAAAATTGACACCTTGAAGTTGTGCTGGTGAGCCAGTTGGTATTGTACACAGGCGCAGGATCTCAAAACAGTGAATTATCCTCTGTGACAAACAACACATCCTCTGCTTACACAAATCAACCTTCATTCTAAGAAAAGTTCAGAGTAGTAAAATACACTGTTTTGTACAAAAGACTTTTTCATTGGCACAAAATCCTTGCAGAAAGAATTCTAGTCTTCTCCAACCAGAGATGACCAATAGTGATCAGTAGCCACTTGTTTGTGAGAAAAGTCACAATTCAAAAATAGAGAGACAAACTTAATCTCATTTCTTAGTGTTTAGCCATATGTTGGTCACAGAGATAAACAAACTTGTCCAATTGGGGAGTGAAGACTGTGCAATTGGAACATTTGCCTCAGTGCTGCACAAGGGTACCATGGTTCTAAAGTAAAAATGTTCAACTTAAAAAGTTCCAGTTGATCCAGGTCTACCAAACTTAAAAAATAATTAGACCAAAAATATCCTGGTAAATAATTTTACAGTCTTTATGGGTGCTTGTCAAAATGCAACACAGAGTCTGACCATGAGTTACAAAACATATCTCAAAGGAAACAAAGTCAGGTGAATTAATATAGGAGCAGTGGCTGGGGAATGTATGTGTATTATAAGGATGTCTTTCAAACACAAGGAAGGCAGTAACACCTGCTTGGTTAGGGTGATGATTTGAATGACATACAAATGCTCTGCATGATAAAGTTAAAATACCACAGTTTAGTCCCTTCCTATAAAAACAGTCTCTAGGAGATGACATGTTGCAGAATATGGCAATGAATTTAGATAGAAGCAGGGAGAGAATGTTGATGATTGATCTGATGTACCACTGATGCTGCTTGATGCCTGAGTGTTACTGATTGTACCCAGAGTGCTGCCGGCTTTTTGCCCTATTATGCTGTACACATGTACTTGTCCATGCACTCTAAAACAGATGGACATGCTCAGTTTTGGACATGCATAAAGCCGTGCAAATAGCCATATTCAGCCTGGTTACAGGTTCTCTCCTGGCTGGTATTGAGGCTCTGTGGAGGTGAAGTAATCCTCCAGGAAGCCCTGCAGGTACTCAAAAGTGGGTCTCTCCTCTGGCTCCTTTCTCCAGCAGGTCAGCATCAGATCGTGCAAGGATTCAGGGCAATCAGCTGGGCACGGCATCCTGTAGCCACGCTCCACCTGGTCTAACACCTCTCGGTTCACCATGCCTGGAAGAGCAGAGCAAGGTTTGATGTTGAATCATGATTGCTTGTGACTAATAGTCTCTTAGGCATAAATCTATATTCTGTTCGACTGGTAAGGAATGATGTCAGCACGTGGGTCTGGGTAATAAAAGCACCATGTATGCAATCTAAAAATACACTGGTTAATCTCTCAGACTCAAACAACACATACCTGGATAGGGCACTCTGCCTTTAGTGGCCAGTTCAGTCAGCAGGATCCCAAACGACCAGACGTCAGATTTAATGGTGAAGCGGCCATACAGAGCGGCCTCAGGAGCAGTCCACTTAATAGGAAACTTGGCTCCTGCAAGAGGGCAACTTTATTAGTAGATGAAAATTACATAATTGCAGTACACGCAGACAAAATCAAGATGATATTTTCACCTCTCATAAAATCCTTTAAATCAGACATAAAGGAAAAATTCCTCTTTGGTTAAACCAGTCACAATTCAATTCAATTCAATTCAATTCAATTCAATTTTATTTGTATAGCGCCAAATCACAACACAAATCATCTCAAGGCACTTTACAAAAACTAAAACTAAAAACTCAACAATTCCCTTATGAGCAAGCACTTGGCAACAGTGGAGAGGAAAAACTCCCTTTAACGGAAGAAAAAACCTCCAGCAGAACCGGGCTCAGTTTGGGCGGCCATCTGCCTCGACCGGTTGGGGTGAGTGGATAGAGCAGAGAGAAAAGAACAGCAACAATAAACAACAAATAGACACTGCAGGTTGGTGGGACCAGTAACTGCACATCAGCGATATACAGCTCCAGGACCAGGGACACCTGCAGAAGGTACAGAGAGAACGGAGAGAGAGGGAGAGAGCACAAACTAGGGGAGAGAGAGAGCACAAGGTTAGTAACATTCAATGGTGGAATATACATGAGGTGGGTGGAGAGACGAGAGGGGAGGGGAAGGGAGGGGGGGGGGGGGGGGGGGGTTAGGGTGGGGACGGTCCTCGGGCAGTCTAGGCCTATAGCAGCATAACTAACTAAGGGATGGTTCAGGGTTGCCTGAAGCCAGCCCTAACTATATGCTTTGTCAAAGAGGAAGGTTTTAAGTCTAGCCTTAAAAGTACAGAGAGTGTCTGCCTCCTGAACCCAGGCTGGGAGCTGGTTCCATAGGAGAGGAAACAATCTGCATAGACACCACCATAACCTATGATGTGATATGATTTTACAATGTAACATGCTAAAAAATGAGCAACTACATGTGTCTAAAAAACACAAATGCCAGAAGTCAACTCATACCCTTCTGTGGCCTTACCTTGCCTGGCAGTGTATTCATTATCCTCAATGAGGCGAGCCAGACCAAAATCTGCCACTTTGCAAACCAGGTTATCTCCCACCAGGATGTTAGCAGCTCTCAGGTCTCTGTGCACATAGTTCATCCTCTCCACATAAGCCATCCCTGAAGCAATCTTAGAAAGAGGCAACATTGGTGATCAACACTAAACAAAGAAACATTCTTGAACAGATTTAAACAGTAATGTTTTTTTTGCTGACCTGTGAGGCCATGTCCACCAGTTGGGGGAGGCGCAGCATTCGGCCCATGTCACCTTTTAGGAAATCTAGTAGGCTACCTGTTAGAAGGGACACATAGTGCTGGTTACTACAGCTGTAGGAGCTACTGTGGTTATGTTAGGACATTTCAGTTGCATATGTTTATTATGGATATATTAAAAAAAATGAGAAATGTAGTGGTGTGTAAGTATAATTCTAATGACTACTCTGCATGTTTACTCCACTACTGATTATACTGTGAAAATGTTTATATGAGAAAGAGTGAAAAATCCATGCTGACCTTGTCCCATGTACTCAGTGACAATGTAGATTGGTTCCTCAGACACCACCGCATAGAGTTGAACCAGCTTTTCATGTCTCAGTTTCTTCATGACCTGAGCCTCCTGGAGGAAGGCCTCAGGGGACATGGTGCCGGGCTTCAGGGTCTTGATTGCCACACGTGTTGTACCGTTCCATGTTCCTGAAAGAAGGAAACACAGTCTTGAGAGTCAAATCAATATTGATTTATACAACTCAACCAATTATCAAGTTTCACATGAAGCAATTTCAGCTTTGAGCCATTTGAAACTTCAACTGTTGTTAAAATAGCTAAAAACAGTGGCTAAATAGTTGGAATAGTTAAAATCAACTGAGTAACAGCTAAATAGTTAGCTGAAAGTAATAGATTAAAAAATGAAACATCTGGCTTATGTGACTCCATGTGGTAGTCATATGGAAAACCACATACACATTGACAGTTCACATTTGAATATAAACCTAACAATATCGGCTGTTACATAATTTAGTTGGGAAACACTCACCTCTATACAATGTATGTAATGTATATTCAATTATGGGAGTTTACCTAAACATTCTAAAAATGATTTTTTAATGATAAAGCTACTGAGGTTACATTTCCAATGAAACTTGCTCAATTTGATCATTTAGCATATTATCAGGGACCATAAAATATTTCTAAAAAGGTAAAGATTTTAAAGAGTGCAGTGAGTTAAAACATTGGTTTATGAAAACAAAACTTACCCATCCAGACCTCTCCAAAGCAGCCCTGTCCAAGTTTGAGGTCAAGTCGGAGGGACTCTCTGGGGATTTCCCAGGCATCCTTTGCTAAGCCCTGAGTCTGAGGCTTCAGTACAGGACAAATGTCTGTCAGATTGTGGCACAGTCCATCAGCATGTTCTGGGGAGAGAACACAATCAGTACAGTCAAATGTGATAAAATCAATTCATTAATCATCAGAAAATATTCTTCTGATGATGCATGAATCTCTATGCAGCTACGCTTTTGGGGGTCTCAAAGGGAAGGTTGATGCTAAAAAGTGGTTTTCATCTGTAGTGAACTCACTGCGATAGTGATTGACAAGCTGCTGCAGGGTGCTGAACTGTGTGCGTGATGTGATGTAGAAGCCTCCACTGTCAAGCTTCCTGATCTTGTAGTGCTTCACATTCAGCCCTTTGGTGTTGTCATAGTCTAATACAGACAGACAGTAGGCACCTAAAAGGAATAACAGCAAAAAAGAAGAAATGTATTGGAGTAATATCTGATCCAGATTGTCTAGATAAAAGTATGTTTATGATAAAAGTATGTTTGACATAAAATTCCAAATACACAAACAAATCAGGTGAATAAAAAGACCACCAGGGGGCAGTATCAGTCTAGTGAGATAAAAGTGAATTAAAGGGCAGCCAAAGGCAGGGCAGCCCAACTCAGGGAACGAAGTTTGAGGAATACAATCATTATTTAACATGCTTTTCATCAGCTTTAATGTTAATATGACAAGCCTTACAAAAATGTACCTAAATTTTGATTTATAATGGGAAATATTTGATCAAGGAATAAATAAACAGGCCCAATAATCTAACCAATCATTTGGTGCCAACTTTAGAAGTTTGACAGCTTGCTGGACATATTCATAAGCGTTGGATTGTTCACCCACTAACAGGGAACGTGAGCTGGGATTTGACCGTCGTGAGACAGGTTAGTTTTACCCTACTGATGATGTGTTGCAATAGTAATTCCAGAACTACTAAGATTTGGTCAAGTGAGACAGGCCAAAAGGGATATACTTTCTACTCAAACTGATCAGCCACAAGATTAACACCGCCTGTCTAATACTGTGCAGGTCCATCATGTGTTGCCAAAACAGCTCAGGGCCTCCACCAGACCTCTGAAGGTTTCTCTGGTGTCTGACACCAAGGCCTCCCTTTAGGTCTTGGAAGTTGTGAGGTGTCTGTGCCCATTTTAGATGTTATGGTTGGTGGACAGGAGTCATCATGGGCACTCCGACCTGTCTGTGCCTATATGAATGCTGTGATACGTTGTGTGTTCTGACAGCTGTCTGTCACAGCCAGCATTCAGTTTTTCAATAGTTTGTGCTACAGTAGCTCTTCCGTGGGATGGGACCAGTCTTCATTCCCCACACACATCAATGAGTGTTAGGTGTGCATAATTGGCACTGGTTCACTGGTTGTCCTACCTTGGACACTTTTGGTCAGTACAGACTGCATACAAAGAACACCGACAACACTTGCTGTTCTGGAAATGCTCTGACCCAGTCGTCTAGGTCCTTGTCAAAGTTTCTTAGATCTTTATGCTGCCCATTTTTCCTGCTTCCATCAAATCAACCTCAAGAACTGTTCACTTGCTGCCTAATATATCCCAACCCCTGACAGGAGCCACTGTAAACAGATCATCAGTGTTATTCACTTCACCTGACTAGGTTTTAAGGTTGAGGCTGATTGATGTATGTATAAAGGTCCACACACATACCTTTGGTGGTCTCGCTTTCTCTCACCAGGAAAGTCCCTCTCCTGTTCTCTAAACTTAGCAGCAGCCTCTCAGAGTCACGCCGTGTGATTTTGCCAAAGTACCACCTGGCAATGTTGAGAGAGAAAACAGGGATACACAGGAGCAGGTTGGTAAGAGGAAGATGTGTGTGGGTGGAAGAGAAATAAGAACTGCTTGTAGTTTCAGTAAGTAAAATTGCAGGAGCCATGCCAGATGTAATGCACATTGTTTTTTTGCATGTGAATGCCTACTAAACAACAGCTACTTACCTGGACTCAAGAGTCAGTCTGAGATGACTGGTGGAGCAATAGGCAAAAGTGAGAAATGTGGTTGTTATAAAAGGTTAGTTTATGTGAGTTGGTTGTATAAGCAAGCAGGTTAGCATGTAAAGATTACCAATGCATGTCCACCAGGGGAAGTAAGCGATGCATATACTACAGTCATTTAAAATAATACTACAAAATGTTGACATTTTACTTTCTTGTCAGGACTTTGATGCAAGCACTGATGCCACTTTCATGTCTGTATGGTAAATGTGAAGCCAGACAACATATACTGGAAAGTTCATGGTGACTTGTCATCCAGAAGTTACTGTGCCCAGCCAAGAAATAGTCTGTCACTTTAGTCTTTTGTAAAGCCAAAATTTGTTGCTTTTATACTTCATACAGAATAAACAAACATGCTGATTTAGACATGTTTATTAGTAAGCTTTAGAGATGTATGTAGGCAGAGTTCATTACCCTTGGACAGAACAAGGCTGTTTTGAATCTTCTCATCTAATGCTTGGCAAGAAAGCAAATACACGTGTTTCCCAAAATGGCAAAGTCTTTTCAAACTCCCATAGAAGCAGAAACCTAGAAATTTCTCCAGAATCCAACATTAGATTGTTAATTCTTCCATGTGCTTGGAGAAAAACAGATAAAAGAGACAGAGCAAGAAAAAAAATGAAGGGGTTTACTCTTCTGCCTGGATGGAGTCAGATGGAGCCACATAATTGCTGGGGATATAACCGTTCTCTCCAGTGGTCAGGGAGCGCGCCAGCCACCAGTCCCCTTCTCTGCAGTGATGAAATGATAACAAACAGCTTTACACTGGATCATCACACACATAAAGGAAAAAAATATATGGGATGGTGTTAATAATGGCTCTGATTATAAATAGAGTAATAGAGACTACTTTGGATTTTTGACTATATCCACTACAACAATTCAGATCAAGTGTAGTAATTGAGGTTTTCTCGCCTGGAGAAGCTTGAAAAATTCCAAGCCCAGATGTCTCTACTTTAAAAAAAAAAAAAAAAAAAAAAAACTTGAAAGTTTTGTAATTATATACAATCATGCATTCATTTTGGTATGACAGCAGGGATGGATGGTGCTTGTGAGCTGCTGTAGCTTTGCAGCACTAGTTTCACTTAAAGAATTTAGACTAAAATGGTGATTTGTTTACAGTAAACTACCTCCAGTTGATTCAGTTCAAAGTCCAGTTGATTATAGTGCTGCAAGGCTATAAAGATCTTAGTTTAACTATTGTATCATGGGGGCCTGGGAAAAACTACGTGGTTATGCTTCAGGTAATACAAACAAACAGAAAGACAGACAGAATATTTAAATAGCTTAAATAGTTCCAGAAAAGCTTCACAAACCTGCAGTTCACCTTTCTCCTATAAAAAAGGGATGATTTGTGATGGAGAAATGGAAGAGAGAAATGAAAGGAAAACAGTGAAAAAGATGGGGGTGAAAGAGATACCGATATCACATTGCGAGCAGATCCAGAAAAGCAGAGTTCACAGAATAGATTCATTAAACAACCAATACAATACATATGTTCTGATTAAAATATTTAAACCACTGCATAACTGAGGGTGACACAGTAAAAGTGGGGGTTAAGGGAAGAAAACAACAGCATCTTACCATAACAAAAGCATATAAAGTCACTGTGCATGGCTGTATTACTACTGTACATGCAACTGGACAATTCAGAAAGCTCAGACAAGCCTTGTTTCTGATTTCATGCTGCATGTTAGCCTCTGTTTCATGGATTCTGGGTGTACTTGACCCAATAAGGATCCATGGCTTTAGCTCTAGGTGTCAAATGAAGCAATAATTCACTACTGTCCTCAGCTCCTGCCTTCTAGGTCAGTACTTTGCTAGTGGTGGTGCAGCACTATAGTATATGGTTCACTGCACCTCTATTGATTCATTGAAAAAGCCTGTATTTGTAAAAACAAGCAGAGTAACTAGGTCTCCCAATCTGTCTACTATTCAGGATTTACATGTAAAAATAGCAATGCCCTTACTGAGGAGGACTCAGCAACAAGATATAATCACACTTTGTGTATTTTGTGCAGAAATGTGTCAGCTGATAGAGAGGTAATCACCCTGTGCTTACAGGAGGTTACAGAGGGACAAAAGGTGACATGCATTTCAGGATTCAGAGCAGCCAGTCAAACAACTGAGGAACAGAAAAGGGAAAATGGATTTGAGATTATTTCCTTTCTGTTTTCCTTACGTGTTGTTGACTATCTGAAGGCGTTCGCCCTTCTTGAAAGACAGATCTGAGGCTGTTCGAGACTCATAGTCATACAGTGCCACAAAGGTCGTCACACCACCTGGTAGAACGAGAAAGTTGTTTTATCCCTATTTGAACTTGTTTTTTTCACTACATGAATGAGTTAAAACAAATCACACAAATCAATGAAAGTAAAAATTAAGGTAAAGAGACTATAGGTTCTCACCTGCTAGTGTGATTATATTAGAGGGGGAGACACTGTTACTGTCCACACCTCCAAACAGGGTCAGCTCTGCGTTACTGGCCATTGACTGATTGCCAATCAGACCTCCATCTATAGTAGGGCTGCGGTTGGGTGTTAGGGACTGTTGGTTGGAGCTGAGGTGGTGGCTACCAGCCCCTCCCCCAGAGCTCAAGTTGCCATCAAGGCTTCGGGTTCTCTGGCCTGCATCCTTGGGCTTACTTTTGGATCCTCCCATTCCTGAGGCTTGTGGTGCATTCAAGGACATAAAAATGAAAGTCAGTGAGATTACAGACTCCAAAAAATTTCATTTCAAGGTGCTGCAACAGATAAATTACATAATTTTGTACCAAACAGACTTGCTGTCATTTAATTCATTTCAATTCAATTCAGTTTTATTTGTATAGCGCCAAACCACAATACAAATCATCTCAAGGCACTTTACAAAAACTAAAACTAAAAACCCAACAATTCCCTTATGAGCAAGCACTTGGCGACAGTGGAGAGGAAAAACTCCCTTTAACGGAAGAAAAAACCTCCAGCAGAACCGGGCTCAGTTTGGGTGGCCATCTGCCTCGACCGGTTGGGGTGAGTGGATAGAGCAGAGAGAAAAGAACAGCAACAATAAATAACAAATAGACACTGCAGGTTGGTGGGGCCAGTAACTGCACATCAGCGATATACAGCTCCAGGACCAGGGACACCTGCAGAAGGTACAGAGAGAACAGAGAGAGAGGGAGAGAGCACAAACTAGGGGAGAGAGAGAGCACAAGGTTAGTGACATTCAATGGTGGAATATACATGAGGTGGGAGGAGAGGAAGAGAGGGGAGGGGAAGGGAAGGGGGGGGGGGGGTTAGGGTAGGGGAGCTCAGTGCCTGAAGCCAGCCCTAACTATATGCTTTGTCAAAGAGGAAGGTTTTAAGTCTAGCCTTAAAAGTATAGAGAGTGTCTGCCTCCTGAACCCAGGCTGGGAGCTGGTTCCACAGGAGAGGAGCTTGATAACTAAAGGCTCTGCCTCCCAGTCTGCTTTTGGAAACTCTGGGAACCACAAGTAGACCTGCACTCTGAGAGCGAAGTGGTCTATTGGGATAATATGGTACTATGAGGTCTTTAAGGTATGAAGGAGCTTGATTATGAAGGGATTGGTATGTGAGAAGAAGGATTTTAAATTCTATTCTATATTTTACAAGGAGCCAATGAAGAGAAGCTAATATAGGAGAAATATGATTCCTCTTGCTAGTTCCTGTCAGGACTCTGGCTGCGGCATTCTGGATTAATTGGAGGCTTTTTATGGAGATATTGGGACATCCAGATAGTAATGAGTTACAGTAATCTAGCCTTGAAGTAACAAATGCATGGACTAGTTTTTCTGCATCATTTTGAGACAGGATGTTCCTAATTTTGGAATTTAATTTACATAGAATACATTCAGCGGAAAAATTTCTCCAAATGCCACAAGACCAGATGCAGAAACTAGAGACAGACTGCAGGCCACTGCACTAAAATCACTGATGATGTCATGTGAACTGCATGAAGCAAAACTTCACCAAGGACACTGAAGCAGCTGCCACTCTTTGGTTTCAACATACAGTGGGTACAGAAAGTATTCAGACCCCTTTAAATTTTTCACTCTTTGTGTCATTGCAGCCATTTGCCATAATCAAAAAAGTTCATTTTATTTCTCATTAATGTACACTCAGCACCCCATCTTGACAGAAAAAAACAGAAATGTAGAAATTTTTGCAAATTTATTAAAAAAGAAAAACTGAAATATCACATGGTCATAAGTATTCAGACCCTGTGCTCAGTATTGAGTAGAAGCACCCTTTTGAGCTAGTACAGTCATGAGTCTTCTTGGGAATGATGCAACAAGTTTTTCACACCTGGATTTGGGGATCCTCTGCCATTCTTCCTTGCAGATCCTCTCCAGTTCTGTCAGGTTGGATGGTGAACGTTGGTGGACAGCCATTTTCAGGTCTCTCCAGAGATGCTCAACTGAGTTTAGATCAGGGCTCTGGCTGGGCCAGTCAAGAACGGTCACAGAGTTGTTCCGAAGCCACTCCTTTGTTATTTTAGCTGTGTGCTTAGGGTCATTGTCCCGTTGAAAGGTGAACCTTTGGCCCAGTCTGAGGTCCTGAGCACTCTGGAAGAGGTTTTCTTCCATGATATCTCTGTACTTGGCCGCATTCATCTTTCCTTCAATTGCAACCAGTCGTCCTGTCCCTGCAGCTGAAAAACACCCCCACAACATGATGCTCCCACCACCATGTTTCACTGTAGGGATTGTATTGGGCAGGTGATGAGCAGTGCCTGGTTTTCTCCACACATACCGCTTTGAATTACCGCCAAAAAGTTCAATCTTGGTCTCATCAGACCAGAGAATCTTATTTCTCATAGTCTGCGAGTCCTTCATGTGTTTTTTGGCAAACTCTATGCGGGCTTTCATGTGTCTTGCACTGAGGAGAGGCTTCCGTCAGGCCACTCTGCCATAAAGCCCCGACTGGTGGAGGGCTGCAGTGATAGTTGACTTTGTGGAACTTTCTCCCATCTCCCTACTGCATCTCTGGAGCTCAGCCACAGTGATCTTTGGGTTCTTCTTTACCTCTCTCACCAAGGCTCTTCTCCCACGATTGCTCAGTTTGGCTGGACGGCCAGGTCTAGGAAGAGTTCTGGTCGTCCCAAACTTTTTCCATTTGAGGATTATGGAGGCCACTGTGCTCTTAGGAATCTTGAGTCCCGCAGACATTCTTTTGTAACCTTGGCCAGATCTGTGCCTTGCCACAATTCTGTCTCTGAGCTCCTTGAGCTGTAAGGTCTTATATAGACAGGCCTTTCCTAATTTAGTCCAGTCAGTTTAATTAAACACACCTAGACTCCAATGAAGGAGCAGAACCATCTCAAGGAGGATCAGAAGAAATGGACAGCATGTGAGTTAAATATGAGTGTCACTGCAAAGGGTCTGAATACTTATGACCATGTGATATTTCAGTTTTTCTTTTTTAATAAATTTGCAAAAATTTCGACATTTCTGTTTTTTTCTGTCAAGATGGGGTGCTGAGTGTACATTAATGAGAAATAAAAAACTTTTTTGATTTTGGCAAATGGCTGCAATGACACAAAGAGTGAAAAATTTAAAAGGGGTCTGAATACTTTCCGTACCCACTATAGATATGAGATCTGCTTCATCCCACCACCACTAGCAGAGGGAACAAACACACAGAGCAGACATGTTGCACAGACCTGCATGCATGTATCAGACGCAGATGCCCAGACAGAGAAATGCTACAGTAGCTTATGGTGTCAGTCAGTCTTTTGGCTTCTTTTTTTTTTTTTTTTTTTTTTTTTTTTTTTTACAGTAATCATTTAAAAATGACTTTATCTAATAAAATACTTATTAAGGTCAATTCAATTATTATACCAGAACTGAAACACTGCTGGGATATTTCTTTTGTAGTAGTGGTGAATTCAAATTCATAATCAGTTATTTAGGTATTTATCAATGAAAAATGTGAACAACAATACTACTTGATGAAAAGAGACCAAGTTTGACCAAGTGTTGCTGTGTTTCTTTATTTATAAAGAAACACAGCAACACTGTGCTGCTCAGGCTTAGGAAGTAGCTCTAATCACATCTTAGTGCAGTGAAATGATTACACTCAGCCAAGGATAATTTAGGGACTCAACAATGTGCTATCATGGACAGATATAGTTACAGGGGGTCTGACAAGAAATGCTAATTTGCAGAAAACACTAAGGTGGGGTGGTTTGGGAGCCCTTCTGATAAGCAGCTGTGGGTCATAGGGGGATGCGAGTGAGTGTCAGGGTGCTCAACTCTCTGCGGACGTCCCCTGCCTAGCTGTTGCTATTAAGGAGCCTGTGCATCTCTTGGATCTAAAACTAGAGAACGCCAGTTTATGGACCCAATGTCATTCACAAGCAGAGTCTAATCCTAAATAAGAGACAAGCTACAACACAGTGTAATGTGGAAAATATACGGCACAAAGAAGAGTTCATTAAGAGTTCACTAAGCACGCAAGGGACATTAGTGAAGCTGTCGCTGGTTCTTGTCAGTCATTTTGGATGCTTGCTCCATTTCCCCACTCACTTTTCAAAAGAATGACAATCTGCCAGGGGAGGGGAAGCAGAGGATACATAGAGACCAGGGTTTACTGGTGTGCTTTCATTCATTTTAAAAGGTTCCTATGCATATACAGTATATAGACGTGCATGTGTACTCATCCAGAAGAGCTGGGATGCAGCTAAGAGAGAAGGAGTCAGGAGGAAAGTCTGATGAGGAGTGGAGCCAAAAAGTAGGGTAGTATAACATGGGGGTTCATTTTTGATTGGCAGAGGGTTTAATTAGACTGGACAGTTGAAATCTCTCCCCAAGGCATGTCTGCATAAAGGAGGTTGCGGTAAGTGTGACAACGTGAGCTAGCAACAAACAAGAGAGCAGACACAAAAATGATGGGTGGATATGGGAGTTGCTCATTGTGTGTTTTGTGTTCTCCCTGAGCAGACTGGTCACATGGGTGATAAGCTGTTTGGGACAGAGTACAGTGGAGACGCCACCTCTCTCATCTCCAGTCAGGGGTCAGCCTTCCCTGATCTGATGACACTTTCCTTTAAGGAATGTTGCCTTAATCAGATAACATGAACACGTTATGAACACATTAGTTCATAAACATACAACACGTGCTGACACACTGAATATGCATATCAATATGCATATGCATGGGTATGTATACCAACATATATGTATATATATATATATATTTATTTATGTACACACATCACCCAAAACTCCTGGAAAGGGAAACAGAAGCAAATAAAAATGAAACTGAGCACACAGTGTCAGAGAGACAAAGCTGCATGTAAACCCCTCCAGCTAGGCGTAGGGGGAGGGGGGGGATTTGCTTAATTATGCATAAGATCTGGCAATGAATTTTAAATCCTTCAAGTCCCTCTGGGCTTTTGGTAAAGGGGAATAGTCTTCATACTGCTTCTGGGGATGTTTTCTGCTGCATATCACTGTTTTGCTTACTTTTTTAATGTGTGAAAATAGTATCCTCTAATTGAAATAATACAAAGGAGTTAGTGTCATTCATCCACTAGACAGAGGCTTTGTCAGGGTAGGATCATGACACTGGTCTGTTTCCTCCAACAACACAGACTTTGTTATGACGTCGTCTGTGATCTGACATTTTATTAAAAAACCTTTTGATCTTTCGGGAGGGATCAAACAGCCCTGAACATCAAAATTGAAGAAGCTTGCATCAGATGGCCTAACGAGAGATTTCCCAGTATGAAGCTGGGAAACTCAAAGTAATACTGAAGGAGACAGTGAAACTCAGCTATATGAAGCAGCAAGTTAGGACTTGTATGTTGCAATGACATTTACAGTATACCCCTCACAGTGTTTGTTGTGGTTGGCCTAGGTTTAACACGTGGGCTGGGCATGTTCTGACAATCTACCCAAGTCATTACCGCCTCAGGAAACAGGTTTAAAATAACCTGTAACCTTATTGACCTTAGAAATATAAGGCTCTATTTGACTTTTTGTGTCAAAATCCTTTCTTACTTTGAGCTGGTTTATTTTTACTTTAAACCTAAGCATTAATGGGTATATAATTTATTTATTGTTTCACCTGTGGCTGCAGTTAAAAGAGTTGAAAAGAGTATGAAATGGTCTGCAATTAATATCAAAATGAATCATTTTATTAGAGACATTGTGAGAGTAATGTTATATCTTGTTTGACTGTGGGGAAAATCTATTTTTACCATTTCCTAATACTAGGCAGCTAGTTTGTAAGGTTAATTACACAATTCTTGGTAACATTTGCCAGCAAGAATGAATGTTATTGTTAGCTATTTAGTTACTGTAACAAGAATATTAACATTTTCCTATGTATGAATCTGAGATACATTTAAATAATATTTAGATAATGAGTTTATAGCTGGTTAGCTGATGAACATTTTACTGATCAGATGCTATTAACTTGATCTGTGTTTGATAATTGGCAACTAATGTTACTTCAGAAATGACAGCAATAACACAACATTTTCAAATGGAGTGATCAGAAATAAAAAGTTCTAGCTTGCCATTCACATGATCTGATACTAACTGGGTTTGTGTTTCTTTATAAGCTTTGCACTACAGCAAAAACACAAAGATTACGTTGACTACTCCCCAGGCACAGATACTGTCAGTGATGAGCCAAGCTTGACCGGATAAAAGGCTGAAGGCCGTTCTTTTGGACATGACCTGCAGAGTATATCTGAAGGAAAATAACATTTGATGTCCATTGGCGTCCTCTACAAATCATCTTTCCACCTTGCTGCGTGAGCAACAAGTGCCAGATTGCAGAGAAATAACATCTTGTTTTTATTCCATTTGCATAAACACATCAAATGTTTAAAATAGTGCGTGCATGTATACTCTGTTCACATGGGCTTGAGAGCATGAACACAAGTGGATAAATGGACAGGCTGCACTCACTTTCAAAATCACAATAGTGGAAACAAACTCACGCTTGACCACCAACAACCTGATTCCAACATTGACTAAGGTAGCTCAGGAGATGTGAATATATCTACAGCCAATGTTTGTTTCTGTGTGAGTTAGTGAGTGATCCTGGGGAATATATTCCATCACTGCCACCAATCGTAGCATAATCCAGCCCTGCTTGTTCTGTCCATATTATCACCATCTATTCCCTAATCGTATTCGCCAAACGCTGTGACAACGTTCCATCTGGGGCCTCCAAACCACACGGATGCTGCAATGACAAGACAGGACAGACGGGTCAAACAACTACTAATGTTGCTGCTGCTGCTGCTCTGAGCAATTTCTCTTATCTTGTCTCAACGAATCCATCTGCTGTGGAAAAAAACAGCAACGAATTGTGAATATTCAAATTTTTGAATTTCCCCTTGGGTATTAATAAATTTATCTTATGTTATTTATCTCATCTCCACTGGAAAGACCGAGCACATTTCATTTTTAATTTTTTAAGACAGTCATGCAGTTTGACGAAACTCAACACTTGTGTAGTACAACAGGTGGGCCAGTTCCTGGCTTTGAGCAAACACTGGGTGTAGCTGAATATCATCTTGTTTCTCTTCTCCTTCAACAAACATTAATAGAGGAAGTGGCTGCTTGGATGTGTTTGCACAATGGTACTACCCCCGCAGGGTTCCATCCACACTTCCCACTTTGTTACCCATTAGGTTAATAATTGCAAACAGCTAAGATGAAATAGCACAGCAGAGCACTTGTCATAAAGCTGCTGGCATTTCAGCTTTTTTTATATGAAGCAAGTAGAACAACTCAGATCCAGAAGCTCCTCCATGTTTGGAAGTCTGAAGGTAAACACATGCCCCGATGGCAGGACTTCGCTGAGTCCTGGATAAAGTGTGTGTACCAACCACCTCCTATACTCCTGGAATGGGCAGTCAGACAGGCAGAGGTATGGGGAGGTGGTGAAGTCAATATTTACATCTATATACACCACACACACACATACAGCCTGGCTGTTGCCATGGTGGCGATTCCCTGCATTCCACAAACCAACAAACTGCACAAACTGCACACAGACGTTTGGGCCAAAACACTCAGAGAGCACTGCATGCCTATGTGATGAAGAAAAATGAAAGATCAGCAGAGGCTCCATCTCTCTACATTATGTGTGATGTCTGTCAATTCTTGAAAACATTTAGGCGAGAAAGAGAGAAGGTGAGATCACCTGAAGAAAATTTTTAATTGTCAGCTTTTGAGTTATCCCACAGGAAGATTCTTCAAACAACATGTTTGGTCCATTTTCCGAGCCTGTCAGGAGCTTGCAGTGTGCTGGCTTTTATAACAGGATCAGAGACTGAGAACCTATCCCTTCCACTAGGTACTTTATCACCACTGCTATTATTGCTAAAGAAGTGACATACAGCTTAGATCACCTTTTGTTTCATGAATACTACAGCTAACCAGACCTAAACGTCATATGACATCTCTGGGCTTGTAGAGCTGAGCAGCTGGCTGCTCTATCTTAAGCCCCCTGCTTACCAGAGGAATTTTTTTTTCACCCACTTCCAAACAACAAATGCTATTGGCACCAACTGCAGGTTGATAGATTTTCTGTTATCCCCTGTTTCTAATCTGACCATGACATATATGAAATTATTTTGGGATTGAGGCTCAGTAAGAAAATATCTGGGCCATTTTAGCTGAGGTGATCTACTGGCTTTTGCAAAGGAAAGTGGCAAGTAGAGAAACCTACTAAAAAATGTCTGTTAAAAGAATAGTAGTGGAGGCTAGGCTGAGGTCAGAAGTGAGCATATATGAGCAGCAGTATGGTTTCATGCCAAGAAAGAGTACCACGATGCAATATTTGCTTTGAGAATGCTGATGGAGAAGTACAGAGAAGGTCAGAAGGGCTGCATTGTGTCTTTGTAGATTTGGAAAAAGTGTATGACAGGGTGCCGAGAGAAGAGCTGTGGTTTTGGATGAGGAAGTCTGGAGTGGCAGAGAAGTATGTTCGAGTGGTGCAGGACATGTATGGGAGATGTAAGACAATGGTGAGGTGTGCTGTAGGGGTGACAGAGGAGTTCAAGGTGGAGGTGGGACTGCATCAAGGATCGGCCTTGAGCCCCTTCTTGTTTGCTGTGGTGATAGTTAGGCTAACAGATGAGGTTAGACAGGAATCTCTGTGGACCATGATCTTTGCAGATGACATTGTTATCTGTAGTGAGAGCAGGGAGCATGTGGAGGAAAATCTAGAGAGGTGAAGGTTTGCTCTGGAAAGGAGAGTAATGAAGGTTAGCCACAGTAAAACAGAGTACGTGTGTAAATGAGAGGGACTCAAATAGAATGGTGAGGTTACAGGGAGTAGAGGTGAAGAAGGTAGAGGATTTTAAGTACCTAGGGTCAACAGTCCAGAGCAACGGAGAGTGTGGAAAAGAAGTGAACAGACGTGTGCAAGCAGGTTGGAACGGGTGGAGGAAAGTGTCAGGTGTGATGTGTGACAAAAGAGTGTCAGCAAGAATGAAATAAGGAAAGGTGTACAAGACAGTGGTGAGACCAGCAATGATGTATGGTTTAGAGACAATGGCACTGAGAAAAAGACAGGAGGAAGAGCTGGAGGTAGCAGAGCTGAAGATGTTGAGGTTCTCTCTGGGAGTGACGAGGATGGATAGGACTAGGAATGAGTACATCAGAGGGACAGCTCATGTTAGATGTTTTGGAGAAAAAGCCAGGGAAGCCAGATTGAGATGGTTTGGACATGTTCAGAGGAGGGACAGTGAATATATTGGTAAAAGGATGCTGAGGTTAGAGCTGCCAGGAAGGAGGCCTAGAGAAAGACCAAAGAGGAGATTCTAGGATGTAGTGAAGGAGGACATGAGGATAGCTGGTGTGCGGGTGGAGGATACAGAAGACAGGGTTAAATAGAGGCAGATGATTTGCTGTGGTGACCCCTGAAGGGAGCAGCCAAAAGGAAAAGAAGACAAAGATGTTGACTCTACCATGACTTTTTGCCCCACATTTTAATACATCTCCAGCACTCGCTTTCCTCTTTACATGTTCCTTATTCTCTTCAGCTTATCTGGAGCCAGCTCCACCCACTTCATTATGTCAAAAGCCCACACTTTCCAGTTCCACAGGCAGCACTGTGATTAAAATCGGATAAGCCACATCACTGTGGGACGCTGTGCCACTCGTCATACAAAACAATTACGCTTCCACACTTACACATCAAGATGGACTAGGGCCCAGACCTTTCCAGTCAGATAAAGTCCAACAGAGTCAGAGACTGCACTGTGGATGTGTATTTCCTTCAACCATTGCTGATGCTACAACATCACCAAAGTGCCCTAGTAAATTGTACCCTGATTTGAAACACTTACCTCTGAGATTCTTGAAACCCTTGAAATGTCACTGTGTTACCTTTGTTACCTCTGGGTGTTTTACTGAAAAAAATGTGTATACAATCTGATTTAACTATAAGCTTCCTAGATGGGCTGAGACAGAGGACATTACTGTAATTTCCTCTGCTCAACTCAGCTGGTTTGTTACAAAGCAGCAAATAAAATCCAGCACTTTAAGTATTTGCTTAAAGTGCTAATGCTTAATTGTGTACACAAAATTATGCAAAAGTTATACAGATTAATATTCATAATAAACCATAAAAGACCAAATGAACCAATTGTGAAGCACTGAACCTCATTACAATGCTGTCATGTTTTATGGCCCTTTCAGCTGTTCTCTTGGCAGCTGTGGTGAGCACCACCTCTTATCTCTCCCCCTGAAAAACAAGATTTGAGACATCTGTGGCATGCACCATACTGTGACTGCCGTGAAGGGACCCATGGGTAGTCAATGTATTGTACCAACAGTGTATGTAAATATTGTGTGGTGCAGTAAACAACAAAAATAGGTGGAATGGTTCACTACTGTACTGGTGAATGCTACTACTGACTTTTCAATTCAATTCAATTCAATTCAATTTTAGTTGTATAGCGCCAAATCACAGTACAAATCATCTCAAGGCACTTTAAACTTTACGTTTGTCCACGTTGGGTTGCTTGTGGGCTTTCCTACAACCACAGTCTCATATCCTCTTCCCTCTGCACCCCTGGTCTGCTGCTCTCATCTAAATATGGTCATTTTGTGAACTGAGACTGAAGAACCACGGTCATGTGTTCAAACAAGAAATAGAGAAGAGAGAGGGGGAGCACGGTGGAGGAATGGAGGAGAAGAAAAAGATAATCGTTAAGGGCCTCTGGCCTTCCTAACCCCCCACCCCTCCACCCCTAAAGTCAGTTTTATTTTCTCACACTCGGTCTAAATCCCCACCACCACCCCTCATGCTCTCTCCCACATTCTTTCTCTAATCCTTTCAGGAGATTTCCAGAGAGAAATGGTAAAAATAAAGGATTTCAAATCCTCACGTGTCAGACATATGTCTTGTGAGGAGGAAAAACATAATTTTTCTGCATCCCAAACATTAGTGAACTGGCAGAGCTCAAAGCACTGAGAAAATATTGACTGCAACAACAGGACATCTAAAGATCCAAAACAAATTGCAAAGACGTTAGCTGGTACTGCAACATGACATAAAGATACTAGTGATGTATCGAGAGTCACTTCAGATATTCTGTTTCAGGGTACCTTCGCAACCTACAGCGAACAAGGGGCATGATAGCATTTCAAAGAGGCAGCACTGGATTTGTTCCGAGAGCTTTTCATGTCTCATGCATCAATTACCTAGTAAGCTAGACTGACACCATTTAACTCCTCATCTGCACGGCCAGTCGGTAAGAGAATCCAGCCACCAGACAGCAGCCCTGACTTCTTATATCTGTATAATTTAGAAAAAACAGTTCTGCAAATTAATTCAAACAGAAAATACTGGATCACAGTGTACATATGAATATTAAACATAAACGTAAATACACTACCGTTCAAAAGTTTGGGGTCACCCAGACAATTTTGTGTTTTCCAAGAAAAGTCACACTTTTATTTAGCACGAGTTGTAAAATGAATAGAAAATATAGTCAAGACATTGACAAGGTTAGAAATAATATTTATTTGAAATAATTTTTTCCTTCAAACTTCAACGTCAAAGAATCCTCCATTTGCAGCAATTACAGCATTGCAGACCTTTGGCATTCCGGCTGTTAATTTTTTGAGGTAATCTGGAGAAATTTCACCCCACACTTCTAGAAGCCCCTCCCACAAGTTGGATTGGCTGGACGGTCGAGCTGCTCCCACAACAGCTCAATGGGGTTTAGATCTGGTGACTGCGCTGGCCAATCCATTACAGATAGAAGACCAGCTGCCTGCTTCTTCTCTAAATAGTTCTTGCACAATTTGGAGGTGTGCTTTGGGTCATTGTCCTGTTGTAGGATGAAATTGGCTCCAATCAAGCGCTGTCCAGAGTATGGCATGTCGTTGCAAAATGGAGTGATAGCCTTCCTCATTCAAAATCCCTTTTACCCTGAACAAATCTCCCACCTTACCAGCACCAAAGCAACCCCAGACCATCACGTTACCCCCACCTTGCTTGACAGATGGCGTCAGGCACTCTTCCAGCATCTTTTCAGTTGTTGTGTGTCTCACAAATGTTCTTCTGTGTGATCCAAACACCTCAAACTTCGATTCGTCCGTCCATAACACTTTTTTCCAGTCTTCCTCTGTCCAATGTCTGTGTTCTTTTGCCCATATTAATCTTTTTCTTTTATTGGCCAGTCTCAGATATGGCTTTTTCTTTGCCACTCTGCCCTGAAGGCCAGCATCCCGGAGTCGCCTCTTCACTGTAGATGTTGACACTGGCGTTTTGCGGGTACTATTTAATGAAGCTGCCAGTTGAGGACCTTTGAGGCGTCTATTTCTCAAGCTAGAGACTCTAATGTACTCATCTTCTTGCTCAGTTGTGCAGCGGGCCTCCCACTTCTCTTTCTACTCTGGTTAGAGTCAGTTTGTGCTGTTCTCTGAAGGGAGTAGTACACACCGTTGTAGGAAATCTTCAGTTTCTTGGCAATTTCTCGCATGGAATAGCCTTCATTTCTAAGAACAAGAAAAGACTGTCGAGTTTCACATGAAAGTTGTCTTTTTCTGGCCATTTTGAGCGTTTTATCGACTCCACAAATGTGATGCTCCAGATACTCAACCTGCTCAAAGGAAGGTCAGTTTTCTTGCTTCTCTAACCAGCTAAACTCTTTTCAGCTGTGCTAACATGATTGCACAAGGGTTTTCTAATCATCCATTAGCCTTCTGACACAATGAGCAAACACATTGTACCATTAGAACACTGGAGTGATAGTTGCTGGAAATCGGCCTCTATACACCTAGGTAGATATTGCACCAAAAACCAGACATTTGCAGCTAGAATAGTCATTTACCACATTAACACTGTATAGAGTGTATTTCTGATTAGTTTAAAGTTATCTTCATTGAAAAAAAAAAAAACAGTTTTTCTTTCAAAAATAAGGAAATTTCTAAGTGACCCCAATGTTTTGAACGGTAGTGTATGTAAAAGTGTTCCAGGTGTGTGTGTGTGTGCACTGTGCATTCCCAGGTCTGTTGCAGGAGTGCAACTGGGTCCAGTCATGGCTGTGGAATGCAGAGTAGAGGAAAAGGCGAGTTTCAACTCCTTTCCCGCTCCTACAGCCAAAAGCAGGAATGTACATGGAGCAGGTAGAGACACTGATGGCGCAGCACACTCAGATCGACAGACTGCCCCGAGCCACCTACCCCACATATTCCCTTTACCTGCTGTCAGGGAAAGGGAAAACAATGTCATGCAGCCACGTTTCACATAATGCATGAACATGAATGTAAAACCTGGTTGCAACATTCACACAGTGGCTGTTCATCCAGCCATGAAAAAGCTCTGGTCCAGATTGTGTTTATTGCCAACACAAATGAAATGCATGCTGAGAGTGTCATATGCTGTAGCTGATCATCAACTGATTGTAACACTAGTGTGTCTTCAAGAAAATCTCTAAAAAATGTGCTGTTAAAAAATGACAGAGGCTGACAGAAAAATTAAGTGTGAAAAGGAAGAAAAAGAAAGTGCCTGTGCAAATACTAAGAAACATTTTAAGAGCAGGGCAACAGTAGAACCTCTTTGCACATACAGCAGCATAAATAAGCATTCTGTTTCATAATCTCTATTGCTGCCTTGCCTGAATTCAAGCTCAAAACTAGGTACAAAGATCACACTGCTAGAGCTCAGCTTCCAAATAAGAGCAGAAAAGAAGTGGCAACACCCACCAGGGGATGGCCAATAAAATTTTAAAAGTCTGCCCATGAAACCCTTTATAATCAAAACATAACTGCCACCTATCATGACATTTCCATAGCAAATTAGAGGGCGAGGCCAACCAACGCTGGAGTAATTTCCTCCATCTCTTTTAAACATCCCATTTGTTCAGCAGACCCTGATTTTAATATTCAAATGCAACTCAGTGGGGCAGTGAGTCAGTGGAGAAGATGCTGGCTGCAAGGCAATCAGGGCTGAGCAGACAGTTGGTGTTGAGGTTGCAGCAATCACATGATACAGAGAGGTGGGTTCACTAAACTGCCGTGACAGAGGCAAGAGGAAGATGTTCTCTGCTTCACTGTGCACACACAGGTCAGTGGTCAACATTTGCTGGCCACAAGTGAATACAAACAGGCACAGTCTCATTGTCAGATTAAAGATGAGTAGGGTTAACCCACCACCAAAGCTACTGCATGCGAGTTTGTTCTGAAGCACCAATGACTACAGTCTTTTTGCTGCAGAACAGGCTATGAGCTGTAAAACCATATTTGAAAGTGAGAAATCACAGCACTTGTAATTAGTGAGTCATTGGTATTGTTTAGCTACGTCCTTCAGATATATTCGAACTGTACTTTTCTCATAAAACATCAGAAAACTGATGAAAACAAAAAATATATTCAATTTACTATTACATTAGTCAGAGAGAGGGAGCAAACATCACATCTGAGATGCTTTTTTTTGCATTTTTGTTTGAAAATGACTTTGTTAATTTGAAATTGTTTTAAGTTAATTAACACATCAATTAACTGACCTAATCATAATGTATTTTTGTAATGACAAGGCAAGGGAATAATTACATTCTGCCAACATCTCTTCATTAGCTCAACATTCTGATTCTGCATTTTTATGCATTCAGTGAGTCAGCAAGAGGATCTGATATTTTGTGTTCCCACATTCCCTAATGCATATTTTGTTTGTAAATTTCCACACTAAGTTTCTTTTCAGATTTTGGTCAGTTTGCAAGATATGCCCTTGGGCAGTGGTCTGAGTCTGATGAGGTCGATCACATGAGCACAAGATGTCAAACTCCATGTCAACATACACTGCAGTGATTCTCAGAGGATGGAGAGCCTCACATTTTCAGAGGGGGGTAGAGCAGCATGTGCTCTTCCCAGCATCTCATCATCCTGACCAGGCTCACACAGCTGCGCCTACACAAAGCCACACACAGAGGCATCTTTCTAAATGCCAAAGACGCCTTTCCTGTCACAAGAACCGAGCACAGAGCGATGGGAATGAGGGTGTGAGAGTGACTACTTTTCCACAGAGGCAACAGTGGGTGAATTGAGTGGAGATGTGTGGCCTATGTCACCCTGGCCCCTTCCCAGACCAGAGGGACAGGAAGTGGCCAGGGATCCTGGGAGGGTACAAGCCCTCCTCTGTGTATCTGTATCAAACCACTATCAGATAGTTTTTCTCAAATGGCCAGCAAGCGCAGTCCGCTCTGACACAGAGTTTAGAGAGATATGTCAGAGCACTTCATTAGTGCATCCCTATCATTCAAACTGCCTCTACTAGGTGCAATGGACAGCTCTGTGCCTTCATGTTTGAACAGTGTGCACATCTATGACTCAAATTCAGGCAGAAATACAACACAGCACAGACTTTAAAGTAGAATAGAAATAAAACCTTTAGGTTATTGGTCTGCAAAGGGTAGACTGTAAAGCACACAAGAGTGACAGACATAAAACTAGGTCACTGACACATAAAAGCCTAAACAGAGAGAGACAGACAGATAAAGCCCTACAGGATGAGATATGAAACAAAAGAATGGAAGAACAGGTGGCACTGGTATTCCCATGCTCAACTGTATGCCCTTGACTGTAGTTGGGCACTAATTAGCACTAAATCTGGGCCAGAGCGACAGACGTTTAGTATCTGCCACATGAAAAATTCAAAGGCATTTGTCAGCAGGAAGCCATCACAAATCTCATTCCCCTCTTTTATGTATACAATCCCTCTCTTTCTCTGCCTTTGGAGTATACTGCACATCTGAAGAGAGGTTGATACTGGCATCAGACAAATGTTTTGTTTAATTACTCCAAAGCCAAGAGGGAACTGAAGCAAATATGAGACACACTACTATTACTATGACTACTACTACTAATACTACTAATACGACTACTACCATTAAAGCCTGGATTCCTTTCCTGTTATCCTCCATCCTGCCATTTGTGATCCCTTCTTTTTATTACTGTTCCTCAAGGCATTAAGTTAGTTCCTCCTTAAAATACCCTAAACAAACACAAAACATCCTCAGTGCCAATTAATCCTCATCTGACCTACAGGAAAGTGGGACACTCACTGGATCAAACAATTAACTCAGCAAACCATTAACACCAGTGGAACTGTTCAGTTTGCTTGAGTGCATTTAAGTACAGAGGCAACTATACACATCACCATCAAAATGCTTGGCTGTGATGCTTGGGAAACAGTATCTCTACAAATCACCCCTAAATGGTTCCTTGCCATCTTTCTTAATAGGTTCACAAAGGCAATGTTTGAAAGGCAATGTCTTAAAGCTGCTGATTCTCCACGCGGGAGAGCTGTGGAAACAAGCAGTTCATTGATGCCAAGCCCAGTGTATCACCCTAACAGACAGACCACTCCAGTATAAGTGGAAACAAAGGGGCCAGTCCACAGACACATTGCCAATTAGCAGGAATTTCAGCCTCAAGAGCTACTTTCCAGCAGTCTCATAGGAGCTGACATAAACATCCATAGCTTTCACAGGAAGGCATTCATGGGATTCCAAGGAGCATTAGGTCCCCTCTGAGGTCCCTGAAATCTGGCAGTTAGAAAGTACAATGGACCATCTCGTATCACTTGGAGAAACTCCCCACTCTCTGGTTGGCCACTGCGTCTGGTGTACAATGCATGCTAAGAGGCTGGTGAAAATGGGAATATTTGTCTTGGCTTTACAGTAGCTCAAAGTATTTATAATGAACTGTGTATCCCACTGGGACTTCGTAAACTGCATGAAATGAGCAGAAGTCTAATAGAAAGAAACAAAAATAGGCATCATACATCTCCTGAAACAAGGCTTCATCCCCAGCATCAGTTTGCATGTCATTGGCCTGATATTAAATTTTAGGATATGGAATCCATGGGATATAATATATTTTTGCCTGCTTGCTGCCCCATACCCTAATTCCGTTCAGGAAAATAAAAAATAAAAACTGGCAAGATCTGTGGAGGATTAGTTTAATGCACTACTGATAACTGAATGTAATGGCAAATTTACTTTCATTAAAAAAAAAAAAAAAAAAAAAAACTATTGATGTCTGATCTCTGGAGAAATGTGTCTGATTTCAGAAAGGATTATGGAGAGGGCTGTGGATTTATACCCAATATTTAGGTTAAGTCAGCTCAAAAAGCTGCAGTGGCACTCTGCAATTGTGGTTCAGCACGTTCAAGCATGTGTGCGCTTGCAAAAGGCATCATATCCCAACTGTCATGACAGCAAAAGAGTGATGTCCTGCACAAAATGGTGCAGTGATATATAAGTGTCTGAGTAAATCCAGACCAGGTTTTATTTCCTAGGCTCATGACAACAGATGAAGTTAGTAGCTCTGTGGATTTTGGTAGCTGTAAATAAGAGCTGCGGTCATGAATCTCTTCCTTGCATGTGCGCGTGTGGAACAACCAGTGGCAGTTTCAGGGTAAGTGAATCACTTCCTATTGCAAGCGTGTCGTGCTGTATAGTTCGTCTACAGATTAGCAACAGACTAGCTATAGTCGAACACACCTAAAAACTAACAAAACTCTCTAAACAATTCTTTAACCGCTACATTCCGGTACTAGTCAAGTACCTTTCTATTTTTACCGGTATTTATTGCTATTTCCTGATTTAGCGCTCATTAGCCTACCAGTTAGCTTAGCTCGCTAGTAACGTGGCTTCTCCCTCTTTCTCTTTCCTGCTCGGTGTGCCACCTGTTTAGTTACTCCTCTGCCTCCTTTAGTGATAATGATACATGTAATAAGTGCAAGATTCTGGTAGCTTTGGAGGCGAGGATCACTGATTTCGCAGCGCGGCTCCGCACCTTTGAACAAAAGCCAGCTAGTCTAGCCCCGTTAGCAGGTGTGGAGCCACCGGGCTCAGGCTCAGGGTCTGTTAGCGGTCCAAGGGCAGCTACGGAGCAGTCCGGAGAATTAGCCTGGGTGACGGTCCGATGGAAACATACTCCTAAGCAGAAGTCCACGGCTCATCACCTGCCTATTCACGTTTTCCCCGCTCAGCGACACACCCGCTGAGAAACCGACTCTGACAATTGGCGATTCCAGTCAGAAACGTGAAGCTGGAGACACCAGCGACCATAGTCAACTGTATTCCTGGGGCCAGAGCGGGCAACATCGAGTCAAATCTGAAGCTGCTGGCTTAGGCTAATCGTCTTGATCCAGGAGTCTTGGCTAATTATAGACCAATATCCAACCTACCATTTATTTCTAAAATCCTAGAAAAAGCTGTTACTAAGCAGCTATCACACCACTTACACAGGAATGAACTATTTGAAGATTTTCAATTAGGATTTAGAGCACATCATAGTACAGAAACAGCACTGTTAAAAGTCACCAACGATCTTCTCTTAGCCTCAGATGATGGACTTGTTTCTATACTTGTCCTCCTAGACCTTAGTGCTGCATTCGACACTATTGACCACAACAGCTTATTACAGAGACAGGAGCATGTGACTGCTATCAGAGGAACAGCATTAAAATGGTTCCAATCCTATTTATCGGACAGATTGCAGTTCGTTCATGTCCATGATGAACCTTCCACAAGCACAAAAGTTAGTTATGGAGTTGCCCAAGACTCTGTGCTTGGACCAGTTCTGTTCACCCTGTACATGCTTCCTTTAGGCTATGTCGTTAGGAAGCACTCTATTAATTACCACTGCTATGCAGATGACACTCAGCTGTATCGATGAAACCTGTTAACACAAACCAGTTAACCAGACTTCAAGCGTGTCTAACTGACGTAAAGGCCTGCATGACCAGTAACTTTTTACTTTTAAATTCAGAGAAAACAGAAGTTATTGTATTTGGGCCTAAAAACCTCAGAAATAACTTTTCTAAAATTATAACTACTTTAGATGGCATAGCCCTGGCCTCCAGCACTAGTGTGAAAAACCTTGGAGTTATTTTTGACTAGGACATGTCCTTTAACTCACATATAAAACAAATCTCAGGTCTAATTGTGGTTCCCAGAGTTTCCAAAAGCAGAATGGGAGGCAGAGCCTTTAGCTATCAAGCTCCTCTCCTGTGGAACCAGCTCCCAGTCTGGGTTCAGGAGGAAGACACTTTCTGTACTTTTAAGGCTAGACTTAAAACCTTCCTCTTTGACAAAGCGTATAGTTAGGGCTGGCTTCAGGTAACCCTGAACCATGCCTTAGTTATGCTGCTATAGGTCTAGACTGCCCGAGGACCATTGGTACACCGAGCTCCCCTACCCCTACCCCTCCCCCTCCCCCTCCCTTCCCTTCCCTTCCCTTCCCTTCCCTCCCCTCTCCTCTCCTCTCCTCTCCTCTCCTCTCCTACTCTCCTCCCCCTCACAATACCATTGAATGTCACTAACCTTGTGCTCTCTCCCTCTCTCTCTGTACCTTCTGCAGGTGTCCCCGGTCCTGGAGCTGTATATCGCTGATGTGCAGTTACTGGCCCCACCAACCTGCAGTGTCTTTGATGTTTATTGTTGCTGTTCTTTTCTCTCTCCTCTATCCACTCACCCCAACCGGTCGAGGCAGATGACCGCCCAAACTGAGCCCGGTTCTGCTGGAGGTTTTTTCTTCTGTTAAAGGGAGCTTTTCCTCTCCACTGTCGCCAAGTGCTTGCTCATAAGGGATTTGTTGGGTTTTTTGTTTTTGTAAAGTGCTTTGAGATGATTTGTATTGTGATTTGGCGCTATACAAATAAAATTGAATTGAATTGAACTGAATTGAATCTGTGCAGTGATCATGGACCAGTCAGGGCTAGTGAGTTCAGCATATACAGAACAATGAATGGCCACAATGTTAAGACACAATGACAATGGGTTCCCTAAAAGAATGACCTCAAAGTAATGAGGTCTATGCATACCTAAAGTTTTCTATTATTAGTTACCACCACATTAGAGTCAATATTTGGGATTTTGAGTCATGTTGAGTGGGAGAGACTAATCCTAAGGACATACCAACCATGTTTTCAAAGTATGTGAGAACCTCGGATGGAAAATCTACTGCAGAGTGAACAAGCAAAAGCAAGTATGCACTGTTAAAAAAAAAAAAAAAAAAAAAAAATATATATATATATATATATATATATATATAAGCTGTGCAGTGGCCACCTATATCATACTCCTCTCCACTCATCTTCTCACACTCACTCATACAGTAAAACAGCACAGGGCCTATACAAAACTGACTGCAGGGCAAATAGAGCTGCTAGGTTTCAGTTTATCTTGTGAATACTTCCACCCACAGAGTTATTTCTCTTCAAATAGAGGATTAAGCTGCTCCCAAAGTTTTTCAGACAGAGGAGTCTATAGTACAATGTGTAGTCTACAGTTAGACTAAAGACTACAGTTATAGCAGCTCTGACCAGTCCAGTATACTGGCTGTTTGAATTTAAAAGTGATCTGTTGGTCGTGAAAACAATAGAGAAAAAGATGTAATGAAATAAAAGATCCGTGTCACCACAACAGCCTTCTCCAAATGAATATGTTGCACAGTTGACATTGAACCCCTCATTCATTTTAACAAGGCCCTGTTGTAGACTAATAACTATATTAACAAGTTCAGCCTACTCACCCTGACGCGCAGGCTACAGAAGATTTGGCGTCGTCTCTCTTCTGCCGGTCACACAAGCGGATTTCGCATCAAACCATTCAGAAACTGATAAGACAGACCCAGAGCTCGCCGATCTTCAAACCGGGGGATCTTCTTGGATCGTCGTCGTCGTCGGCGGCAGCGGCGGCGGATACAGTCGGTGCCTAAACGAGCAACAGAGGCGATGAGGATCCCATTCAGCTGGAGTGGCGGCACGGGGAGGTCAAGACAGGGAAACCCTCCGCAGCTACGAAAACGTTTCTCATTTGCATATACGCTAAATCAGTTCTATTGAAGTCAAAAACACACTTAAAAGTGCCCGTACCTCTTCGTGTAACACTAAGCAAGCACTGAGCTCTGAGCAGGAACCCCGATATCATCACCAAAACAGTGGGCTGTGATAGGGGCGGGTCTCCTGTGATTGGTGGAAGTGTTTACGTGCAATTGACCTATGATTCACTTGAATGGGAGTTTCACGGAAAGCCACTCCTCACCTGAGAGCACAGGTTCAAATGTGGCCCACTACTGTACTTACTCATTACTTTTGACTGCGTTTCTGTTTGAATCTAAGTCATAGCTTGTATTCTTGTATTAAAATTCTGATTGAAGTAGTCGATCTGATCTATATACTGTATCCATAATGGTAATAAGATAATATGAATTGTCTGCTTTGTTGAGAGGACAACTCCAGAACCAGAAGAAAGTAAAAGTAAAAAAAAAACAGAATTCTCTCAATTTGTGGTACATACAAATACACAAGCCTCATTCCCTCTCTCTTTTCGGTGGCACACTTCTGCCACCTGCTGCTGACAAGAGATAGCACATCTATTGCACACGCATGAGGTGCAGCACGGCTTTTAATTTGCACATTAAACTATGAAACACTTAGCAGCATTCTTCTTTACAATTAAAATTATCAGCAAATAAAAGTACATGTTATGCAGTCATACTGCCACTTCTAAAGTTATTTTACTATGTTATGATTTTATTGGGCTTTTACTATATCATAAATATAAAAGAAGCTGGCTGTTGTAACTGGTTGAGATGTGGTTATTAATTAAAAAAAATACTGTTGGGCCTTCATCTGTAACATTGCATCACTATATGAACTGGTTTTATGTTTTGTATGTAGCCTACGATCTGTCTATATTAATCTCCAAACTAACCTGTAAGTGTCATGGTATAAAACGTACCGCGTAACGGAGCAAAGTAGAATTATAAAGTATTAGAAAAAGGAAGCGCTCATGGAAAGTAGAAGTACTCAAGTAAAATACAAGCACTAAAGTAAAGTACCAATTTGTCACAATCAAGTCACAAAGCTTGGTGGTAGGGTGGAGAGATGGTTAGCACTGCTGCCTCACAGCATGAAGGTTCAGGTTCAAAGCCCTGGGGCCTTTTTGTGTTCTCCTTGTGCCTGCATGGGTTTCCAGTCCAAAGATATGCAAGTTTGGGTAGGGTTAACTGGTAACTCTAACTTGCCTGCATGTGACTGTGTCTGTCTCTAAGTGTCAGCCCTGTGATAGACTGGTATCTGTACCCCTCCTCTTGCCCAGTGTCAGCTGGGATTGGCCCCAGCCCAACATGGCCCTGAATTGGTTTAGAGAATGGCTAGATGGAAGTCACAGGGCTAAGCACGAGTGTCCTGAAAATAATTACCAGTACATCTTTGAAAAACCCATAAAAAATGTTTAACAATACTTTAATATGCACTTTCAAGACAACACAAAATATTCTGTGTTGCACAAGAAAAACGTTTTGACATGTTTCCCAAGATGTGACTGTACTTCCTAACGCAGGTACCTGGACATGACATACACATCTTTGCTCTTTTTGTAATGTGTGTTATAACATGTTATTTGGTATACCAATATAAAATATTGGAAAGATGTAAACACACACCAACACTGGATAATAAAATGGTTCATTCTGTTCCACACTGCACAAGTTGATTATTGACATATTTAATTCTCTGGCTACCATTACTGTTTGGATTAGGGAGCAGATCTTGCAACTTGGGAGAGCAGTTAAAAATAATTTTTATTGTACAACAGACAGAATAGTTTGTATCCAGTTGGTTAGAGTCTTTGTTTTTTGGACAGTTTCTGCCTTTATTTTGATAGGACAGTGTAGATAGACAGGAGGCCAGGGTAGGGAGGAGGGGAAGACATGCAGGTATACAGGACGTCCGGCTCTGGAGTTGAATCGGCGTCACCTGCGTACATGGACGGGCACGCTACCGCTACGCCACCAGTGCCCCCCACCCCACAGTTGGTTAGAGTCTTTGATGATTCTCCAGAAGTTAAAGTTTTTAACAGTGCTCTGGGTTTTTCAAAAATTAGGGATTCATTTAATTACAGCTGCATGGTAGTACTGTATTTTGTTACTTGTTGTATAGTGCTTTTTGCATTATACTGAATTATTGTTCTTCCATAAGTATTGTGGTACTATGTTGTTTAATGCTGTATTATTTTACTTCTGCATGTGCAGTAGGACACCACACCAACTGACACTGTTATTGGTCTGTCATGTGTCACACCTAAAAACTAAGTTAGATTTAAAGTTAAAATGAAAAGCAACACTGAAACACTGGTAGGCTCAAAAGACAGAATTCAGTTTAAATCCACTGTAAAGAAAGAACTTATTGTAAACAGCTATGCACAGCCACTGCAGTGACTACAAACACAATACTGCTATTTTTTAAAAGTTGTTCAGAAGTATTCAAAAATTGCATATGGAACTTCAAGGAGTAGAAGAAGGACAATATGTTATTAGGAACCCAGCATAATTCAGAAAGTAATCAGTAAGGGTCACATTTTAACTTAAACAAAAACTCACTTTAACCTTTGGTACATACCAAAGCAGAGAGCATCATCCATTAAGTGACAGTGGTTAACATGACATCAACAAATCCATTAAAACATCTAATCAGATAACAAACAGTGCTATGTTGCTTATTCATAAGGACACTGTAGTTGTGCTCTTTAGTTATTTCTTGTGACAAATCACATATTTCACATCTGAATTCCTATATATTATAGATCTTTGTTTGTGGGTAAGGCAGCATGCACACAGCAAGAAGGTTTCTGGTTCAAAACCTGGCATGGGCTTTTATGTGTAGGTTTTCTCTGGGTAATCTGGTTTCCTCCCATAGCCCAAAAACATGTATGATAGGTTGATTAGTTATTCTAAATTGCCCATAGGAGTGAGTGTGTGAGGTTGTTTGTCTCTATGTGGCCCTGTGATGGACTGGTGACCTGTCCAGGGTGTACCCCTGCCTTTCACCCAAAGACAGCTGGGATAGGCTCCAGCAGATCCCCGTGACCCTAAATAGGAATAAGCGGATATAGATAATGGGTGAATGTTTGAGGGTAATAAAGTGTGTTCTTTGTAAAATTTTATTTCATATTCTGTCCCATTGTATCTTTCATTGTTTGGTGGAATTATTTCTAATCCTCCTCTCATTTTCCTCTCCTCTCTGTAGATCCTTCATGTTTAACCAAAAGCACATTGCTACACAGCAAGGCTGCATTTCTGGGAATAAAAAAAAACATTTTCTGTTTTTTTCTTTTTATTCTTCAAATTCTATTGTACCCCATGCCCTCTTATGTTCAATAGTCTCAGTCATCCATGTCTCTGGTGTCAGACGACCCTATGGGGAAGAGCATATCACTCTCTAAGGAGAGGTTGCTGCCGAGGCCAGCCATGCGGCTCCGCAGCAGGAAGTGTGTCCTCCTCTGCAGCATCCTTTGCTGCTCCTGCTTTAGCTCCATGTAGGACCGTGAGAAGGTGTGGAAGATGGAGGTGACAGGAAAGGCCATGAGAAGGATCCCACTCAGGATGCTGCTCAGAGCCACCACCTGCCCTGGGATACTCCTTGGTACCATGTCTCCATAACCCACTGTTGTCATGGTGATGACAGCCCACCAGTAGGTAGCAGGGATGCTGGTAAATTCCTGCGTGGTGGCCATTTCATTCTCAATCAAGTATAGCAAGGGGGAGTACAGTGCAATGGCCACACACAGAAAGAGGAGGAGCAATCCAAACTCTCGTGTGCAGCGGCGTGCTGTCAAGCCCAGGGTCTGCAGGCCCAGTGAATGGCGAGCTAGACGCATCACGTAGAGGATGCGCAGAGCTCTCAGGACACGCAGGACCAAGCCCACTTTGTCCAAGTAGCTGCTGCCAGAGCCCAGTCGTTTCTCCCCTTTGGAGGTGCCGTCCACCAGAAGTGTGATGTAGTACGGCAGGATGGCCACCACATCGATCAGGTTCAGGGGCTGACGGAGGAATGTCAGCTTGTTGCGGTCTTGAATGAAGCGCAGGGTGAATTCTAGGGAGAACCAGGCCACACACACCGTTTCCACAATGAAGATGTTGTAGCACATCTGGGAACATGTGCCCTGTTAATGAAAGAGATGTGGTCAGCAGCATGTAAGTGATGGCTTTAATCACTAGAGGGAGCCACTTCCATGTGAATTTCAGGAACTAAGCCCTCTAAGATGCTGCTGAAATAAAGAACTTGCAAAATATTTTGACAATTAACAGGAGAATATCTTGCCCTCACAAATTGTGTTTGCCCTGAAATTGTGTTTTATTTACTAATCATGTGGATGAACATAACAGTGAGTGGCATTTTGGAATATCAGTTTTGATACCTATATAACTAAAACATTAAATTATCATTCAGTTCAGTGCATTGCTGATAAGATTCAAAGCATTTCAAAACACATAGTACATGACACAGAGGCTTTGAACATAGTCAATACCATGGAAAAATATTATGAAACACACCCACAGATGAGGGAATGATTTTAAGTAGACCCATAAAAGCACCTGAAAACTCAAAAAAAAAAAAAAAATCAAAGACAGGAACATTTTGCAGTGTGCAAATGCAACGCCGTTGTCTAGCTGCAACAAATTAGAGGTGAAGGAACTGGTAGACTGAGATTACTGGCACTTTTAATTAAACAGCTTAATTCAGACATACCAAGAACAGTGAAGTGTGAACAAGCAAGTGTATCAGGTCAAAAAAAAAAACACTCTAACTTCATCATATCAGGAGCAGTCATTTTATTAGTTTTTGTGCCTCCTTGGCTCTTCTTTGATTCTTTGATTTAGAGTGAATCTGTGACTGTACAGCAGATGTTCAACTCATCCTACATTTAATCTGTTTATATAAACGAACTCCAAGAATCCACAAGGAGCCACATGACTAAATGAGAAAAGCAGGCCTAATGCACATGACTTTTGTCAAAAACATGAAATGTGAAGTTTCTTTCAATTGAAAACAGTTAAGGTTTTGTTTTTTCCTTCCGCCCATTTCCTGGATATATACAGCATCAAATAAAGCATGAGCATTTTAAAACCACTGCAACATTGTTTCTGAAGTCTGATATGGAGAGTACGGTGGTTGCAGTTACTCTTCATTTCCATCCAAAGAAGAAATTTGGCAAGAGCATCTAAGAAATTATTATTATTATTATATTATTAAATTTATTAAAAACCTGTTTGCACTTTACTCTGCAAGGAATTGTGTGTGGCTCAAATATTTAATTTTCCTCTGATTTGAGTAAAGAGACCAGGGTGCAGTTAGACAATAATGAAATGTAAGTTAGACACAATAATGAAAGCATTTCATGACAGCAGACTGAGACATCTTATATTTTTTTTACTCTGGCAAAACAACTGTTGCATAGGCTACTGTGCCTCTCTCAGCAGGGCCTCTTGTCTCACTGCAATGAGGTTTTAAATGACGTGACTGATGAGAGATGCCATTATTTGGGTTTTTAATGACTGCTTTTCAAAATAACATGTCAGTTAGCCTCAGTTTTGTTTTTGTATGCAGCTCAGTTCAAATCTATGATTTATTGTGATTTATATTGTGATTTATTGCTGTCTATGTGCACCACAGGGTGAATTCCCAACAGACATAGACAAGTCGTTTTTACTTTTTCTCTCTCACATGCAAACACATTTATTTCACTGAATCTGAATCTTGACATGTTTTTTTGGATGCAGTGACATGTTAAATGTCATCAGTCTACTCACCGCCTCCTCCTCTTGTCTCATGGCAGGCATGGTGCTGATGGACAGGTTGATGGCAGTGATGGCAACAAACAGCACTGACAAACAAGCAAAAATCTTCCCTGGGAGGCCTGAGTGAGGCCTCTCCACCATGTCTCTTAGCTTGCCCATGCACCGATTGAGTCTGGACTCTGCAGTGTGCTCCCTGTGGCCACTATCTGAATCCAACAGATCCTCCAGGAGTTCCTCCTCCTCCTCTGCTCTCTCCATTGCTTCAAACTCTTCCACACGCTGCAGCAGACGCCGGCGACAGCACCGCTCCAGACTCTCTTCAGGGACCCCCCAGTACAGCAGCTCCTCCCTGAAGGACAGGGCGCACATCTCCCTGAGGGACCGCAGCTTACCTGCCCGCAGAAAGGTCAGGATGTTACGGAAGGCACAGGGGCTGCGGTCAAAGAAGAACTCATTGTGTGTAACATCATAGTCATCACAGATACGCATGATGTCATCAAAGCTGCTACAGAGGTGCAGCTGGCCAAGACGAGACAAGGGGAAGTCCTCCAAGGTGGTCCAAGGCAGCTGGTAACGCAGGCCACCCACATTGATGATGGCATGAAGTTTACGAGCACTGGACAGTGGTATGTCATCATGGGTGGTGCCAATGTTAGGGGCACACTGCGCCCTCTTGTAGAAGGCTCCCTTTCGAGCCTCCTCCTCTTCAATGGGTGGTGTGGTGAGGGATGAATCAGAGGCACAGCTCACGGCACTGTAGTCATAGTCGGAGCCATCACCTGCCAACAAGGTCATTTTTACTGGTCCACTCACATCCCTATGCTCAATCTCCCACCAGCACACTGTCACATTCAGAGGGAAAATATAGAAGGAAAATATTAGTCTTACACATTTGAACTAAAGGGTTAGTAAAAATTCAGTGGAACAATTACAATATACTTTTTACATAGACCTAGTGAATTATTTACTGATCCATTAATGTAAGCCTATGTCTGATGTAAGTTGGAACAAAACTACTAAAGCATTTGCAGTGGCTTTTACCCAAGAATGAGTAATACCACAATGCAGTCTTATTGCAGCAGGGGGAGCACTTAGATTATCTGAATTTTAATTTTAATGGCCCATTGTCATTATGAGAGCCCCATGTAAACAATTTGTGCTCACAATGCAATCTACTCATTCAAGACATGTAATGAAAGCATGAGACCTATTTGAAACATTCCACTACAAATGCAATTTTTCTTTATTTTTAAGCTAAAACAAAGAAAAGCTGATAAGTTACATATTAATATTAACCAGCATCTTAATTTAAAATGTTACACTGACTTCTCAGCTGTTTAAAAGAAAACTTTGTCTCTGTAAAGTGGTTACTTGTGACCAAGGCATGACGTGTGACCTGTAAATAACTTACAACAAAACATCATTTCCAATTGCTGTTCTCAAAATTGCAACGCACCAGTTGTCTGGCACTGAAAAACCTGCAAATACAATGTAGATAAGGAATGTAAATTCAACCATAAACATCAACAGTGATGTAAAAAATAGCCCAACTCCTAAATCAAATTTACAGGTGATGGCCTCACTGTATTGGATTGTATTAAGCCCTTATTCATAAAGCCACATGGAAATCAGTTGACAGGGAGCCAATCAATTACATGACATGTGGCACCAGTGACAAATAGACTCTGGTTTTTCCAACATGAGGCAAGACATGCGAAAAAAACAGTGTGTCCTCACTTTTTCCCTTTTAATATCAAACCAAGACATTCATGGTTGATCTAAGTAGTTAGCAAACTACAGGCCACTTATACGTCGTTCAGACGCCAATAAATATGTGGTTGCTAATGGATCTTTTTCTGTTTGCCCAACAAATGTACAATTATACAGTAGATTGAGTAATAGACCTGTAGGTCTGTTATGCTTGACTTTTTTCACTGGTGGCTAACTATTGTGGTTTGGCAGATGCAGCTTGAATACAGTTTGTATAATGACAGTTAACTCTAAAGTCTCCTGCTTCCTGTGATAAGTAACACCAGTCTCTAATTAGATAATCAGGAAATGGACATGAAAGTGGTATTATCCTCCTGTCTCATTCTTGGCAGAAAAAGATATTGCCAAAATGAACTATTCCTTTATTTTTGAACAACCTTGACAAAAAAACTGATGACTGATGTAACTAAACTAAAGTTTTGCATCAAATGCAGAAAAATTATACTGCAATACTTCCTGTGATTGAGATAGCAGATCACATCACTCCCATGAGAGCACAGGCTGACAACAAAATGAAGCTTCTTTCTCTATAAAAATATAGACAAATCAATAGAGTATTAGTGCATTACAAAAACAGCATGTCTATGTTGTTATCCTAACAGTAGGAACATATCATTTATGCATCTATGCATCATATTAAATATGGTCATGATCTAGATACGTCAAGGAATAACAATGTCACTCCCCACAGTGTGCATGAACATCTGTTACCCACAGCAGTCTGGGAATTCTAAAAAACACCCTGATGTTACACTGGCTGTTGTTAGATAATTCACTCATGTAACTGTTTTGTGCTATGTTTAAACATTTAAAAATCTGGCTATAGATTTAAAAAAAAAAAATCTTTCTCAATGTTGGACTAATGTATTCATTTGAGTTAGATGTTGAGATGTAGAGGTGTGTGTGCCAATTTGCAATGATTTACAGTAGTTGTCATGTTGTACATGTTGTACTGAGAACAAACAAACATCAACACTATTTTTCTACTGCCTGTTCTTGGTGTTGATGTCTTGGATACAGTGGCTTCAGAAAGTGTTCAGACCACTGTACTTTTTGCACACTTTACTGCGTTGTAGATTTAAAAATGAATAAAATTGCCATCAGTCAAACTGAATAACCCATAACAACAATAAAATGCAAACATGTTTTTAGAGGTTTTATTTTTAATATTTTAGCAAATTCAATAAAAAAACAAAACTGAAATCTATCAATTCCAAAAGTATTGAGCTTTGCTGTAGCAAATTGTGGTCAGGTGCATCCTGTTTGCTTCCTGCTTGTGATGTGTCTAGAGTGTGATTGTGAGTCCACCTGTCACTGTGTCCAGCCAACTGAATTGACTGGACATAGCTTAAAAAGGCAATCAGCTCTGTATACAGTTCTGTATAAGATCAACCAGTTGACAGTGCATGTCAGGACGAAAACCAAATTCTCTAACAGAGCTCCAGTTCTCATCAGTGGTGGAAAACTTAAAGCAAAGAAGACCATCTCAGCAGCTCTTCATCAATCATGCTTTCAAGGTAGAGTGGCTGGGCAGACACTACTTTGAGTAGAAGGCAGGTGCCAGCTTCTTTGAGTTTAGCAAACAGCATTTAAAGGACTCACACAAGGTAAGAGATTATTCTCTGTTCTGATAAGACAAAAACTTAACTCTGTGCCAGGATGCCTAAGCTATGTGTCTTATGAACACCAAGCACTGTTCATCACCTGCTAATACCATCCCTACAGTGAAACATACTGGTGGCAGCACCATGTAATGAGGAGAGTAGGAGGGGTTTAAGGTACCAGGGACAAAGAAACTGCGCAGAACTGAGGGAAGGATGCATTCAGCCAAATACAAAGAGGATTTCTGTGAAGAAAATCTGTATAGAAAATGGCAGTTCACAGACACATCACATCCAATTGTAATCATATTCTTATTGGCTATAATAAATGCCGTATATAAAGATGTTACAGAAATGTAAACACATGTTGATTTAATGAGTGATCAGTATTTCTGGTGAGAGCTAAACCTCTATGACTTACAATCTAAGTCAGTCATATTTATAAGCCACTATCCCTCCAGTGACAGCTGTCTGTCTGGGGTGTAGTGTCTTATTTTCTTCTACATACTAGCCTGCCAACTATGTTTATTCTTGTTGGTTCAGCAATAATGTATCATAAAATAAATGCTCTTGTCAAGATTTTTTGGAATGATACATGCCTACAACATAATACAGTGTGCAAAAAGTGAAGGGTCTGCATATATTCTGAAATCACTGTAGGCAGATCAATTGAAAGAGAGAACGCATAATATGTAAGATTAAGAAGGAGAAAATGTTTACTGTACTGTATATCACTAGTGCAGAAAGGACCTCATGGCCTGTGTCCAAACTAATTTAATCAATTACAATAATTAAGGGGGAGGTAGGTTAGCCAGCCAGGAATTAAAATGTCAGTGCCTGGATTTGCTGCACCACCAATTCTGGGCCAGGAAGGAGGCCTTGGCTTCTAAAACGGGGATGTGAATGTGTCACTGAATAGTTATTAGGCACCTGCACTGTCAGCCTCTGTGAGCCACTGATTATAGTCAGCACCATCATCCACCCATGAGATTAGAGCAAATCCACACCAAGGTCTCCTCTCCAACTCCCTGCCTGGTTGCATTAACTGACAGCACTTCCTGATGATGATACAATTTGAGAAAGGTTGGCTATTTCACATGTGGAATATCTATGTGCACAGGAAATATTCCTACTGCTTGTGTTTATGATAGGAAAAACAAAAAATACATATACAATATTCATAATGGTCACTAAAAAAATGCACATAATCTTGTTTTCCATATTTTTAGCACTAATACTGTCTCTCTTGAATCAAAATTACAGCTGTTTAACAAAATCACAACAGAAGAATAAAAATCATTCCTCAAAACAGTGTAAAAGCCCTCCTTTTTACTGCTACAAAGCCGTAAATTCTCACATTCTCCCTCCATGCGGCGGAGGTTATCAGTACGCCTACAATGCATCACCAGTGTGGATGTGCACAGGCCTACACCACTCTCCTACTAGATTAAATCACATTTAACCCCTTGAGGCTGTTTGATTTCTCACTTTGTCTTTATACCGATTGTGCTTTTGCCTCTCCACAATCACAGGAGCGTTTTTAAAATCCTGTTTTTTCTCTCTTCTCTGCTCTGTTGTGCCTCGTATGTCTTCTCTGGGGGAAGAAGTCTCTCGGAAGCAGAGATGAAACAGTGTAAAGACAGTGAAGGCTGTTCTCCCCACCAGATCGGCTGAGGTCTGGCCTTGCTCTGTGCCAGCGTTATCACAGCTAAGCCACAGGGCATGTTCTCCAGATTGCCTGGTGAGTCATTGGGTTGTGAGTCTACATCGTGCATGCATTTCCCACAGTGCCTTTCTCAAGAGTCTTAGTAGAGCTTCAATACCACCAATGTTAATTGAGATGATTTTAATAAGCATGTTAGCGAAAATGATTACTGGAAGAATTCTGAGGTGTTATAGAAGTTCAGGAATGATTAAGAATTAGTTTTTAAAACTCTAAGCAAAGAAATATGTACAGCTTGCAATATAAATGGTGCTGATTGGTACAAATTTACTAATTAAAATGAACACAATGAGCACAAAAATAGCTAAATTATTAATAATTACTATTTATAGCTGAATATTGGTGGAAGTACTGAAAAAATGCCCAGATTTTACTATTGTGTCTCTGAATTAAGGATTTGAAATAGACTCAGTCTGTGAAAAACAAACACATCATAATTTAATGAGTGATCAATACTTCTGGTGAAATCAGTCATTGAAGTTCAATGACTGATAATTAAAATGAAACATCTTTATCAGCTGTTATCCTTACAGTGACCACTCTCTGGCATGTAGAGTGTTATGGTTTTCCACCTGCCCTGACAACTATATTTATTCTTATTGGCTCAGCAATAATTGTTGTATTGGTTTGTTGCAAAATAAGTGCTCTTTGGCAAGATATTTCAGAATCATAGACATCACCTCAAAATGCATCCTAGCCTTTTCTCTTTCTCTCAGGCTTAAGGACCATTCAGACCACATGATGTCCTTTTGCTCTTCCCAACAACAAACTCTCTTCCTATTTCGTTAACAACTCACTATACTCTAATGGACCATAAGAGCGTGCTGTTTCCAGAAATGGACTACCACAAGAGCTGCCAAGACCCAACTACCCCCCCTCCACTCTTTCTCCCTGTCGCTCCCTGAAATCTGGTTAAACACAGAAACAGTCAGGCATGCCAGAAGCAGTTCTACCCCAGAAGACCGCTCCTTACAGTAATTCCAGCAGGAATAGTTGTAAACAGTTTTTCTTTTTTTGGAGGTAGGCAGTATTGATGCAAACTGAAAACTCTGGAAGAAACTATACCTCCAGGTTGATAAATTATGTGTCTTGTCCACCACAATGTGCTTTTTGAGGTAAAGACAACTCCGCTGTGGGGATAATAAATTTCAGTAATAAGCTATGTTAGCACTAATAGCTATTTTAACTGAAATGCAAACATTTCAGCATTTGCAACAGCACTAATATACTGTACCATTCTTCTTTATAAAAATTGTTTCATGGTTGTACAGTATATTAAATGATAAATAGTTCCATGGTGAAATGCCATTGCAGCATATTTTCACTTCCCTCTAAAAGGTTTCCCTAACAGAGAACAAATAAGAAGCATTGCACCTCTGCCATTTTGTGTCTGACAGTTTATTTCACAGCCTGCCCCCTGTCTGTCCACTCTATCCCCAAGACGGGGTCTGAGCTGAGCCACAAAATCCCCACATTTCAGCATCACTGCTCCACATTATGTCTGAACACACACTCTTAGTCCTAGCAAACTGTGACATACAATATTTAACCAGCCCACAAACATACTTAGTATTACCTCAACTTTAAACCTGTACAAATGCATTTATCATATAACCATTGGTACGTACAATATGTTTTTTTTTCTTCATTTTCTTTTCATCAGTCATTTTGCTTGCTCAAGTGGATGATTATACACTCTCACTGTTTCTGAGTGCTCATCTAACTCGATTATATAAAGGTTGCATAACATTAAGTTCTCTGTATTGCCTGTGTGCATTAACTAATATTCACTTTTCATCTTTTGATACCTTTTTCCTCCTCAGCTCTGATCATCTGACCACCTAATCGCTCCAGGCTATGTAAACAATTTCTTCTTCACAGGCAGCTGATAATAGTGTTTCCAGGGCCAGGTATACGTGCAGGGAGCCACAACCTCATACTGCTGAAGATCTGAAAGTCTGTCACTCTAGACAGAGGTTTTTAAAAGATCTCAGCACAAGGACCCACTCTAGGTTCCTGTGGGGTGAGGTGTCAGAAGGTACAAGCAATAAACGAATCAAAGATAAGTGAAGAAAAAACTTACTCTTAACGCTATTGCGCTGAGAGTGAAGAAGTACTGTAGTTGATGAGACAGAAAGAATGGACCAGACAAATAACCTCAAAGGGCTTTCTTTTTGGCTGGGTTGAAGGATTTGAAGTGAGCTGACATGAAGAAACAGGATCAAAAGCTTTGATTGCAGAAAAAGAGAGGAAAGAACTTTATCCTACTTACACTTTCAAAGCACATCCATCACTTGATTTGTGTTAAGTCTCCGCCCTGACTGAAGATCACTTTGAGTACCCACTGGTGCTCTGGGTAATAATGTTGGTGGTTGGACTGTGGCTCTTTGATTTACTTTAATGGCACTCGGATATCTATCTTGGATACCTTACACATAAAGACACCTGGGAATGGCAAATTATAATTACTTTACTGGTCTTTTTGTAGAGGAGAATCAGGCTGCCACTAATAGCTGTTAGAACAGGAAAAAGTCATTAGTTCTTCTCATTATAGTCACAATTACCTAGAGGAGAGACGATGACCTATTGCATATCATATATCACTGATCCAAAGTTGTAGAGAGACACTGTCTGCCTGTACAGCATGACTGAAAAAAATATCTACCTATAACTATGAACCTTGTCTCTGATGAGATATCGGTAAATGTTGACAGATCATATCATGCTGTCATGTAGCTGCAGCCTTGTTACCATGGAGTAGATGCGGTGTGTCCAGTATGCAAATCACTAATCTTTTAAAGACATATGGTAGATAGGTGGATAGATTCAAAATTAAATAATACCATTTAAAACTTCAAAGGAAAAACTTTATCAGCCTGATCTTACTTTACCATCAGCATTAAATAACAAAAACTGACAGTAACTTCCAAGTTAATTTCAGAAATGTTAATAAATCTCCTTGCTTTTGTAAACATTGAACAAAACCATATGACTAAGATCTATAAAAGTCACTGAATAAATACATTATGCAAACAATGCTGCTAAGATAAACCATGGAAATCAGCTACAAAAATGTTTGCCAGTCTTGTGATTTCCAACTTACTGTGAAAACAAATATAGTACTGCATGCATCTAACTCTCCAAGTGTGACTTACAAATAAGGAAGTGTGGCTTACTGTACACTAAACCTCAAGTTTGTGCACACAACTCATATAAAACAAAAATCAAAATACTCACTGTGCTCCTGAGTCAGTTCCTCAGCAGCTGGTAGTTTGCTGAATGCGCTGAAAAGAATTCACATGGAGAAAAACATGAGATGTGTTTTCAGCTTCTGTGGCTGCCTCGTTTAACTGTGCTCCATCTAAGGCACTAGGCTTGTCGAGTACGAGGAGGTTATTTGATGATCATAAGCAACAGGCTGCCTCTCTTCCCTCCCTCCCTCATCCCCTCCCTTCTTTGTTGCATCCTACCCTTCCCTTTGCCCTAGTCTCTCCCTATCCCTCTCTGTCAACTCTTTGCTCTCCCTTTCCTTGAGCACTGACATCAGAAGTGGGATGTGCCATTTTACCAAATGCTTTTGCAAGAAATCCATGGCAACCACTGTCTAGAGCTCCATGCTGGAACCCCCTCCCCTTTTTAAATGAGAATAATCACTGTCTTTTGATTATAGATTCACACAAAGGTTTATATTTGTCCAGTGGGTTCCCCAGCTGAGGGGGAGGGAAAAGGGGAGGGCCTCTGTAGGCTGGGTCAGACTCACCAGGGTGTCCAATTTTAGACAAGTGGTGGGAAATGCTATGAGGTATGATAAGGAGAAAAGCATGGCTCATACAGAGGATGTTTCTCAACAAGAACACGGTGCAGCTCTGATTTTTTTATATGCTTTTAATAATCATTTGTGCTCAGTGAACACTGAAATGCGGTCTTATTTTTAAATGAATTTTTATAACAGCATATCAGCAGCAGACAGATCAGAGCAGAAAGGGAAGCACTGTATTTACATACAGAATGTATCAATCAGGATTTAGAGCACATCATAGTACAGAAACAGCACTGTTGAAAGTTACCAACGATCTTCTCTTAGCCTCAGATAATGGACTTGTTTCGATACTTGTCCTCCTAGACCTTAGTGCAGCATTCGACACCATTGACCACAACATCTTATTACAGAGAATGGAGCATGTGATTGGTATCAGAGGAACAGCGTTAAAGTGGTTCCAATCCTATTTATCGGACAGATTCCAGTTTGTTCATGTCCATGATGAACCTTCCACACGAACAAAAGTTAGTTATGGAGTTCCACAAGGTTCTGTGCTAGGACCGATTCTGTTCACCCTGTACATGCTTCCTTTAGGATATATCATTAGGAAGCACTCTATTAATTACCACTGCTATGCGGATGACACTCAGTTATATCTATCTATTAAACCTGTTAACACAAACCAGTTAACCAGACTTCAAGCCTGTCTAACTGACATAAAGGCCTGGATGACCAGTAACTTTTTACTTTTAAACTCGGAGAAAACAGAAGTCATTATATTTGGGCCTAAAAATCTTAGAAATAACTTTTCTAAAATTATAGCTACTCTAGATGGCCTCCAGCACTACTGTAAAAAACCTTGGAGTTATTTTTGACCAGGACATGTCCTTTAACTCACACATTAAACAAATTTCTAGAACTGCATTCTTTCACCTGCGCAACATTTCCAAAATTAGGAACATCCTGTCTCAAAATGATGCAGAAAAACTAGTCCATGCATTTGTTTCCTCAAGGCTAGATTACTGTAACTCATTACTATCTGGATGTCCTAATATCTTAATAAAAAGCCTCCAATTAATCCAGAATGCCGCAGCCAGAGTCCTGACAGGAACTAGCAAGAGAGATCATATTTCTCCTATATTGGCTTCTCTTCATTGGCTCCCTGTAAAATATAGAATAGAATTTAAAATCCTTCTTCTCACATACAAATCCCTTCATAATCAAGCTCCTTCATACCTTAAAGACCTCATAGTACCATATTATCCCAATAGACCACTTCGCTCTCAGAGTGCAGGCCTACTTGTGGTTCCCAGAGTTCTCAAAAGCAGAATGGGAGGCAGAGCCTTTAGCTATCAAGCTCCTCTCCTGTGGAACCAGCTCTCAGCCTGGGTTCAGGAGGCAGACACTCTCTGTACTTTTAAGGCTAGACTTAAAACCTTCCTCTTTGACAAAGCATATAGTTAGGGCTGGCTTCAGGCAACCCTGAACCATCCCTTAGTTAGTTATGCTGCTATAGGCCTAGACTGCCCGAGGACCATCGGTGCACTGAGCTCCCCTACCCTAACCACCTTGCAGTGTCTATTTGTTGTTTATTGTTGCTGTTCTTTTCTCTCTGCTCTATCCACTCACCCCAACCGGTCGAGGCAGATGGCCGCCCAAACTGAGCCCGGTTCTGCTGGAGGTTTTTTTCTTCCGTTAAAGGGAGTTTTTTCCTCTCCACTGTCGCCAAGTGCTTGCTCATAAGGGAATTGTTGGGTTTTTAGTTTTAGTTTTTGTAAAGTGCCTTGAGATGATTTGTATTGTGATTTGGCGCTATACAAATAAAATTGAATTGAATTGAATTGAATTGAATGTTAGTGTTCGTCAAGAATTTACCAAGAGCGCAACAACTGACAACAGAGGTAAGAAGATTTTAACAATGTTTATTGATACCGAGGATGGATCTGGTGGAAGGTCCAGATTGCAAGGCAACTGAATCTATAATGAAACATAGATTAGAATGGACCTGAGATAATGGCACTGAAAAACTATGTATTAATTTACTGATTAGTCGAGAATGGAGTCTAAGTTCTTTGGCAGAGAAAGTAATTTTCACCTGATAACTGTGTTTGACTGCCCCTGGGAAGGTGTAACTCCAGATATGCAGGTAGGTGAGGCAAACAGAATTCTTTAATTCCTTTTCATGTTGTTGATTTCTCTTGTCTTATAGGTCCTTCGTCGCGGCGATACAGGAAGTTCCTACTATTCTTCACACTCTCCAATGGTTCAAGTTGCTAGTGTCACTTGTGTTGGAAGTCAAACTTGAGTACTGCTTTGCTCCTTAGTGTTCATTTACTTGGGAGATACATTATTCCAAACGGATTAAATCCTCTTCAAAAATCCAAAGAAAAACACAAGTGAGTTCACTTATCTCTCTTCATGTACTGAAGTTGAGTCCATAGAAAGAACGTCTTAATTCTTTTACTGGATATGGACTGAGTTTGTTTTTGTCTGTCAAGCCAGCAATGCAGATCAAGGCAGGTTCCTTGAAATCACATGTACCGTGCACAGGTACTCTGGTGAAGGCACAAAAAACAGCATATTAATCTCAAAGGTAAATTCTTAAGTAATTTCTGACAGGAATTCAGTCAAATGGCTGGAGAGTGATTACTGATGAGAAATAGATTTGCAGAGATTAGTGAATGATGTTTAGTTAAGAGGTAAAAGGTCTCCAGAGTCTTTATATTCACCTCCTGGGGGCTATGAATATCTGAATCAACTGACCCAGTAGTGGGTGAGGATTTTCACTAAAAACACAAATGGCAATCTCATGGTGACAGTAAAGGTCAGGTGCTTACTAATGTTGTTAGAATACACTGATAATCATAAATGTAAAAATGTTTGTGCCAGTCCATCAAAGAGTTTGAGATATTTTTGTACTGTATGAGAAGGATTAATGTTGCAGCTATTGGCAGCAGAGCTGTGCATTTTTACTTTTAGATTAAAGATGGCCTGTTGCTGTTCATGACTAAGTCTTGATATATGCTAATTTTGGCTTGACACTTGAGTGGGCCAGTTTATGAGTGTTAAGTGAGTTTCAGTTAGACTGCACTGTACAAACAAGGAGTCTAAATATATTCATAAATCATATCAGTAATAAATCAACCTTTGGTGGATTTGCAATTCGTAATTAATATTCATACTAGCCTATAGCATGTCTTTATTAGGATTCAGGCATGCTGTGTCCTAATAAAAATTAAGGTCCCGTGAGACTTGGAATAAATATAAAAAACAGAATGAAACAAAAATGCCCTTAAACTGTATGTTTTTTTATCAAGTCAGAATCAGGAGTGATTGTGCCTACAGGTGTTCACCTGCTGATTGTTGATTGCAAATTACTGATACAAATTTAACCTTCTTCTTCAGAGGTTTGGTATATTGTGTGCTGCTGCAGCCTTTTCTCCAACAGTTTTCCTTACTGTTTAAAGAGGCTAAATATGCAGCTTTGCTAAAGGCTCTTAGATCCTCTGGTGCTTAATCAAATAGCAATGGCAAAGGCAACTTTTATCTCTAAAACTCCACAGACGATTTTGATGCCTTTGAAACACTCGAGGTGAGCTTCTGTTTTCCCAACTGTGGTAAAACTACTTAAGGTTACAAAGCAAGAATGCATATGTGACTCAGTTTTTGGTTTCTTCATTTAGTATGCCAAAAGGTACCTAGCAGTCATATTACTATTCTAAGAAATAAAGGATAATGTTGTGGTTTTCTTTGTTTAAGCATGTATCCATATGTGATTTGTACCAGAAGGTTATAACAATCAGTAGTTATGTATTACAGTTAGATCACCTCTAGCAACTGTAGTAATTATAACACAATCATGTGAGACAGTGAAGTGATGAAGTGTACACACTGAATTTTAGAGGGGGGAATATTCCCGATTAGGGTCACGGGGACCTGCTGGAGTCTATCCCAGCTCTCTTTGGGTTAAAGCCAGGGGTACATGCTGGACCGGTCACCAGTCTTCTTTTATGTTCCTAAACTTAACTAAGTAGGTTTTCTGCCTAAACCTAAAGTATTGTCTGTTCTGTAACCCTTAACCATGTGTTTACGTGATTGTTTTTTATGATGATGAATATACAATAATGCTGCTGGAAGAACAATATATTTATTATGTCTCTACTGTAAATTTGAGGCTATAACCAATAGGTGGTTTAGTTTAGCTAAGCTCAAAAAATTGTGAATCAGCTCATTTCTCAGCTACTGTATTTGAGGTTGGGGGATTGTTTTCTGTTCGATAGGTGCTTTAAATTCACACAACGACTTTGCATGTTCACTTTAATGGCATTTTTGTTATATAGCTGTTTGGTCAGCCACTGTGGCAGCCAACTTTCTCCATTAGCTGCATTTCCCATTACATTTACTGGCAGTGGTGCATTAACAGTGCTAGATATTGTGCTACTGTTCTTCCAGAGCCGTCTTTACTTTTGATTCATTTCCCACAGACATCAAACTGCTATCCCACATCCAGTGAAGATGAATCTTAGACAGAAACTGTGGTTGAATTGAAACGCACCCTGGAATGTAGTTAATCCTGGATAATTATTTTGTAAAGTAGACAGGTTGTTCAGTAAAATTAACTCTTGTGTCTAGAAGATCACTTTGGAGTGTTTCAGTGTTAGTCAAAAAGTGTGTTTACAGTGTGTTTGTTTTTATCTTAGGGTGTGGATTGTCTTGACCAGTATGATCTTCAGACAAAGTTATGTCACCACAGTCACTATTTTACTTCAAAGTCTATTCATTCTGTTTGCAGAAAAGGGCTTCAAAGCCTGATAATATTTATTTGAATATTTCTAATATATATGCATCTACCCACTGACATTTTAACTTTCTCATAACTACCATTATTACCATCATTATTACTAGAGTAATAAAAGCCATCCAGTTCTATCACCCATGGAAACAGGAGATAAATACTTTGTGCCAGGCATACTCTGAATAAAAGTGGACATGTTCTTTATTTCCATGAAAAAAGATAAATAAACTCTCTCCCCTACACAATTACATGATTTCAACACCTACTTTTCCATACTACAGTCATCAGAGTAACAGAAATGGCTTTTGATACTGGCCTTTGCCACAGTCCTGATGACTGATTAAAAAGTGCATCTGCAGCAGAAGTTAGACAAAGGTCATGAAGTTAATGAGAATCATTCTCATTACCTGCTTGATTTTAGTAAGAGATTTGACTAAATGGGAACATATTTTACAAATTGCTGCAGGTGGTTCTAATTGTGATGTACAGTATCCCTATCTAGGCTCTGGTGAATTAAGAAACTGAATGAGTGGGAGGGCTAAAAGTGATTCATTAGCTAACTTTTTCATTAGCTGACTTCTCTTTGCAGGAAAAGTATGTTATTCTACCAGGAGAAAGACAAAGGTTCATTCTGTAACAGCATAACCTGCAGCAATCATTACATATATCCAGAATTACAGTGGCTTCACTTTAATGGTGTGTTATCCATTTGAGTATCATCATTTACTTTAGTTTTAAACTATTATTAGAAAAAACAAATCCTTTTCATAGTAAATGTAGAGTTGTAAGGACAATGGAAATTTTATATATTATTATAGGCCTATATTGTATAATTAGATTGTTGATACGGATGCATTTTCTTAACTATGCTATATGCAGTTGGTAGATTCAACCATCCATCCATTCATTATGTATACCCACTTCTCTTTTGATCTCAAACAGAGCTATAGGGTGGATTGTCTACTAATATTCAGGCATTTGAAATGTGACAAAGGGCCCTAACTTGGCAGTGGTTTATTGTTAGCCACAACAAACAAACAAGAAAAAAAAGGAACCAATGAGTCTTATTTTACAAGCTTGTTATATGTATTTCAAAATTAATTTAATCTGTAAAGAAACTTGTAACTAAAACTGCCAGACTTAATTGTACTTTATTACACACTATATACTGCACTGAATATTAAATGTAAAGGTCTGGAATATAGCTCAGATGTGGTATATGCATTGATGCGCTGTGATGCATTATTTCCTCTACCACCTGTCAAAAGCCAAACCAAAATGTGGCTGATGTGCCATAGACACACAGCTGTGTCTGCTCGAGTGAGATCAGTCATAATCTCAACTTCGCCTCGCAGAAAACAACACAGTTGATCTGGCATCACAAGTGTCAATATTGTAACTTCTTTGAGTGGGGGTGGCAGATAAAGATAACCTCAGTATGTGCTGGAATCAAACAAGTGGAGAAAGAGTATGCGGTATAGGGAGACTTGCTATCAATGAGAGAAAGAGTTAGAACACACTGTATGACAATGTGGAAATGTGTGGGAAGTGTCTGTGACCTCACCCTATTTCTTACAGCTGCCAGGTCGCAGTGTTTCTTCAAACAACACACTGTTCATGCTACTCATATGAACATGTGAATAGCATGTGAAGTCGATGAATATATCTACCAATATAGTTGCATATTGACTACAATGTGTCTGTTTTTAGATGCCCCTGTCCATACAGTGCCAATCAATATGATGAATCCCAAAATATGCAGAATGGTCTGAATTTCTCGATCTTGCAGCATATTTCAGCAGGAAAAATCACAACTCTGCAATGTTAAGTCATCCACCTGGATGCCTTAAAAATAGCATCACAATCACAAAACCCTTTTTGGCAGGTATGGTGGTCCATCTGGTGTGTGAACCAGTTTGGATAGTTCAAGAATATGAGCTAATTTTGAACATTCTGCTCTTGAAATAATGGAGTTTTAAGCAGCATTATATGCTTCTGCTGAGCACACAGTGGGTTTAAAAGCAGCCAGATCACACTAGCTGAAGAGGCTGATGGTAGAAGTGCCATCATTTGTCGGACTCAAATGGAAAATGAGGAACCTGAGAGCATCTGTATCGCAAGGGAGTGTGACATTAATCACATTGCAGAGTGAAGGCAAGAGTCTACAGAAATCACTCCAACCAACCAGTTTCTCATGGACCCATTCAAAAATCAGTAGAGCTGTATACAGTAAGGTAGCACCACTTTTTTTACTTTAAAGAAAATATTTGAAACATGACTGCAGGAAATACATATTACATAATTTCAGGGTTACATGAGCAGATATTAAAAGACAATTGACATATGGCCTGAACAGAGAACATCGGGCTGACCTTCCGTGGGCCCACCACTGGCAGAAGGGCCCATATGGAGCTGTTGCTGGACTGGCTGGACTCTCTTCCACTCTGGAGTATCCCAAGGTGAGAGACAGCAGGCTGGTGCGGATTTGTTAATAGCCCCCTTCAGTCCAGCCGTCACATCTTGGAGTTTACCACAGTGAGTGACAGGGTTATATCCCTGTGCATTTAGGTCCTTGATCAGGCTCTCATTGTCGTTTGTGCTTAAGCACCTCTACACTGACAATGTAGAGTACCTGGCATTCTTGGAATCTCTAGGAGGGGTATTGGAAAGTGCTGTAAATGGAAACTCCATTATTCGACTGGGGGACCCCCCAGTATGACCCCAAGTGGTATTCTGTTGTTGGACTGCTAGTCACAGTATGTATAGTCACACAGTATAGTCCATAATAAACACCATGTTCAAACATAATGGTTTTAATAAGTGCACATGGCACCAGGATACCCTAGGTCAGAGGTCAATGATCGACTTTGCTGTTGTTTCATCTGACTTCCAGCCATATGTTCTGGACACTCGGGTGAAGAGAGGAGCTCAGCTGTCAACTAATCACCACCTGGTGGTGAGTTAGATCCAATGGCAGGGGGAAAATTGTGGTTGTGTAGTTGGTGGTGAAAGAAATACCTCTTCAATCTCACCAACACACCCTCCATAGAAGAGGCAGAGACTGGGGACTTGTAGGGGAGCTTGCCCATCACTGTTGATGAAATCACTGAGGCAGTCAAACAGCTGCAAGTGACAAGGCGGCAGCTTCAGGAGGAACAATTTGGTTTTTATCTTGGTTGTGGAATACTGGATCAACTCTACACCTTCACCAGGGTCCTTGGGGACTCCTGTGCTGGGAGTATGGGGTCCGGTGCCCGTAGCTGTGGGCTGTTCGATCCCTGTACAACTGGGGTGAGGTGACAGGTCACCAGTCCATCACAGGGCCACATATAGACACACAAAGACAAACAACCACACACACACTCACACTCACTCCTATGGACAAGTTGTGAACCCACGACCTTCTTGCTGTGAGGCAACAGTGCTAACCACTCAACCACCATGCTGCCCAGAAACGTATCATTCATTAGGAATCATGGTCGTGGCCAGATGTTAAATGTAGATCCAATATCCTAACTGTGTGTGTCTGCGGTTCGGTACTGACCAGGTAATACACAGTAGGGCGGGTGGTAGAGCTTTTATCTGTGAGTTCATTACTACAAATGACGTCTTCCAAACCACCTATAGACATTTCTTCTGTTTTCTCTATATATATGCTGTACATCAGTCCTTTGAAATAAGTCTGTTGAAAACAGAACCACCTAAAATAAAATATACATATTGATATATTTGGTCTTTTAGCTCTGTGCCCAGGTGTGAATACGCCAGGATTCAATGCAGGATTTAACCACATCTAATGCAGGAAAGTTCCACTTTCATTGTTTTCAGCAGAAACAAACCCTCTTCATTTTCATTCTATGGAACAAAATAATACAAATATAAGGTTTTATACCATGGAAAACCTTTTCTTAACACATGCTGAAAAAAAAAATACACAGAAAAAGTATAAAACTTACAGTGATCACATTTATAACAGATTGTGCATGAATAAGCAATAAGCTCATTCAAAGCACAGTTCCAAATTCTGCTGAATGTAATTTTGCATTTTATTGTGCAATTCAGTTCAGTTCAATTTATTTGTATAGCGCCAAATCACAATACAAATCATCTCAAGGCACTTTACAAAAAAAAACAAAAACAAAAAACCCAACAAATCCCTTCTGGGCAAGCACTTGGTGACAGTGGAGAGGAAAAACTCCCTTTAACAGAAGAAAAAACCTATAATAATAACCTAATATATGCAGTGCCCATCCTCTTTAGTTTCACAGTAAGACTAAGCATATCTGATATATTGCAGTTGTTTCATCTGACTTCCATACATTTAAATTTATTATATTTTAAATGTCTTTGTTTTTAAATGATCTTTTCCATCCTTTTAATATAATTATATGCCTTGTAAAGCACTTTGAATTGTGCAGTGTATGAATGGTGCTATACAAATAAATTTGCCTTGCCTTGCCTATCTTTGTTTTCTCTCAGCCATGCTCAGCTGTTTTGTTAGGCAGATAAACAGACCTTCAAAGTTGAAAACAGAAACTTTACCAGTCTCCTTTGCTTTCCTAAGACACTTTGGTGGAGTCAAAGGAGACAGTATTCAGAGTGTTATTGCCATGTTACAGTGCACACTGTCCACTAATTAAAAATATTCATATACTGTATTCCTCCCCCTCTATACGGGGGAAAGTCATGTCTAACTGATCTATCATATTGTTCTTGACAAGTTACTCAGGTCTTTTCTATTTCATACAGTAATTTCCATTCCATAATTTCCATTACATGGAGAGAAAATTACAGGTTGTAAAATAAAAGTGTTGTAAATATCCCATTAGAGGATCTCATTCATAGTGAAGCTTCAGTCTTTAATCCCAGCCTGATCTATTTGTTTTTCCAGTGACAATGTCTTTTTCACATTCAGTGGCAAAGTTTTTAGTATTCTGACATTCTGTGGCATTGTGCATAACATACAACATGGTCATGGTTAGAGTGATTTTAGTTATAGTTAATAAAAATTCAAACATTAATTATAGGACTGTGATAGGACTCAAACTAAACTCCAACACTCCACACCCCACTGCTTGGATCACTACTTAAAACTGTACATTACCACTGAAAATCAGTCATGAAGATCAGAATAATCCAATTTCGGTCTAATTTCTGAGAATACTGGGCTGGAGTAATAATGACACGTATCAAATTATAATGAGTGTGCTGCATACAGTACCTGCAGTAGTTAGTAATCTGCTGATAACTGCATATGATGCATGATGCATGATTGGAACAGCTGATGCCACTCAGCCACTATAAGCATGACATCAGTGCTCTGCCTGAACTAACAATGCTTCATTTGTTTATGTATATGGAACACTGAGGTGATTACAATAAAAGACAAAACTATTTGAGACTGTTTTCCAAAGAAGAAAGCGCAGCATTGGCCATTACTGCAAAATTCCACATAAAAAAAACATATTTACATGCAACCAAACCATGGTTCGAGGATCTCCTCAATCCCGTCAACATGTCTTCCATAAGGGAAGCAGGGGCTGGGGATTCGGGGGCTGATCCATCCATCACCCAAGCCGAAGTCACTGAGGTAGTTCGGAAGCTCCTCCCTGGCAAAGCACCGGGGGTGGATAAGGTCCGTCCCAAGTACCTCAAGTCTCTGGATGTTGTTGGGCTGTCATGGCTGACACGCCTGTGCAACATCGCGCGGCATTCGGGGACAGTACCCCTGGATTGGCAAACCAGTTGGTGGTTGGTGGTTCCTCTTTTTAAGAAGGGGGACCGGAGGGTGTGTTCGAACTACAGAGGGATCACACTCCTCAGCCTCCTGGGGAAGGTCTATGCCAGGGTGCTGGAGAGGAGGATCCGGCCGGTGGTCGAACCTCGGATCCAGGAGGAACAATGCGGTTTCCGTCCTGGGCGTGGAACACTGGACCAGCTCTGCTGGTGCTCGAGGGTTCATGGGAGTTTGCCCAACCAGTCCACATGTGTTTTGTGGACTTGGAGAAGGCATTCGACCGGGTCCCTTGTGACATCCTGTGGGAGGTGCTCCAGGAGTATGGGGTCCGGGGCCCTTTGCTGAGGGCTATCCGGTCTCTGTACAAACGAAGCAGGAGCTTGGTTCGCATTGCCAGTAGTAAGTCAGAACTGTTCCCAGTGCACGTTGGACTCCGGCAGGGCTGCCCTTTGTCACCGGTTCTGTTCATTACTTTTATGGACAGAATTTCTAGGCGCAGCCAGGGGCTGGAGGGAGTCCAGTTCGGGGACCACAGGATCTCATCTCTGCTTTTTGCAGATGGTGTTATCCTGTTGGCTCCATCGAGCCAGGATCTCCAGCGTGCGCTGGGGCGGTTTGCAACCGAGTGTGCTGGCATGAGAATCAGCACCTCCAAGTCTGAGGCCATGGTACTCAACCGGAAAAAGGTGGCTTGCCATCTCCACGCCAGGGGAGAGATCCTGCCTCAAGTGGAGGAGTTTAAGTATCTCGGGGTCTTGTTCACGAGTGAGGGAAGGATGGAACGCGAAATTGACAGACGGATCGGGGCATCGGCAGCAGTAATGCGGTCAGTGTACCGGTCCGTTGTGGTGAAGAAGGAGCTAAGCCGGAAGGCGAAGCTCTCGATTTACCGGTCAATCTACGTTCCTACTCTCACCTATGGTCATGAGCTCTGGGTCATGACTGAAAGAACAAGATTGCGGATACAAGTGGCTGAAATGAGCTTCTTCCGCAGGATGGCCGGGCGCTCCCTTAGAGATAGGGTGAGGAGCTCAGTCACCCGGGAGGAGCTCGGAGTAGAGCCGCTGCTCCTCCACATCGAGAGGAGTCAGTTGATGTGGCTCAGGCATCTGTTTCGGATGCCTCCTGGGCGCCTTCCTGGGGAGGTGTTCCGGGCATGTCCCACCGGGAGGAGGTCCCGGGGAAGACCCAGGACACGCTGGAGGGACTATGTCTCCCAGCTGGCCTGGGAACGCCTCGGTGTCCCCCCGGAAGAGCTGGAGGAAGTGTCCAGGGAGAAGGAAGTCTGGGTATCCCTGATTCGGCTACTGCCCCCGCGACCCGGCCCCGGATAAGCGGAAGAAGATGGATGGATGGATGGATGGACCTGCAGACTGGGAGGCAGAGCCTTTAGTTATCAAGCTCCTCTCCTGTGGAACCAGCTCCCAGCCTGGGTTCAGGAGGCAGACACTCTCTGTACTTTTAAGGCTAGACTTAAAACCTTCCTCTTTGACAAAGCATATAGTTAGGGCTGGCTTCAGGCAACCCTGAACCATCCCTTAGTTATGCTGCTATAGGCCTAGACTGCCCGAGGACAATCGGTGCACTGAGCTCCCTTACCCTAACCCCCCCCTCCTGTTCCCTTCCCCTCCCCTCTCTTCCTCTCCTCCCACCTCATGTATATTCCACCATTGAATGTCACTAACCTTGTGCTCTCTCTCTCCCTTAGTTTGTGCTCTCTCCCTCTCTCTCTGTTCTCTCTGTACCTTCTGCAGGTGTCCCTGGTCCTGGAGCTGTACATCGCTGATGTGCAGTTACTGGTCCCACCAACCTGCAGTGTCTATTTGTTGTTTATTGTTGCTGTTCTTTTCTCTCTGTTCTATCCACTCACCCCAACCGGTCGAGGCAGATGGCCGCCCAAACTGAGCCCGGTTCTGCTGGAGGTTTTTTTCTTCCGTTAAAGGGAATTTTTCCTCTCCACTGTCGCCAAGTGCTTGCTCATAAGGGAATTGTTGGGTTTTTAGTTTTAGTTTTTGTAAAGTGCCTTGAGATGATTTGTATTGTGATTTGGCGCTATACAAATAAAATTGAATTGAATTGAATTGAACTGTCCAGGGTGAACCCCTGCCTTTCACCTAAAGAGAGCTGGAATAGGCTCCAGCAGATCCCTGTGACCCTAATTAGGAATAAGTGGGTATAGGTAATGAATGAATGAATATATCAATATAATGTGGAAATTAGCTTTCCCACCATGAGTCAATATTGTTTGTTTTTCTTGTTTTAATCATGACCAAAATTAATTCCCCAGCCTTACCACATATTAATCAAACCAATCAAACAATAACTCTGTATGATCAGAAAAATGCAATATAAATTTTAAAAAAATGACTGATTGCATCAGATCAGTAAATATTTCAGATTAGTACATTTTAATGAATTCCCCTTTGAAAGTAAGAATATAACCTTTGAAGTTAAAATAGGTTTCATTAAAAGTTTTATAGAATCTTTTTACCAGCATCTTTAGAAATCAGTGGATAGTTCAGATATGAAGCAAATTGGTTTTATGTTTCTCTTTTAGCATTTTCCTCACCATAATCTGCTAAATCACAACATTCAGTTACACAACAGAACGGCATCACATGATTTGTAGTTAGGAAATAATTATCGCTTCATAGTTTTTCAACTAAACACAACACATAGTTTTTCAACACAATTGTGGTATAATCCCATTCTGTGTTTCATGCTCCTTGGTTTCAGAGAAATAATACACAATTTAAATATATCATCTGCCATTCAAATTTCCTGCATAACACTTTGAGTGATGTGGCACCGTGACACTACTGTATGTCTAAATGTACCATAATCAATAACTACAGCTGTTGATGACAGACTGTAATTAATCTGCATCCTTTCATAAAACAAGTAGACAGCACTGTTGGCATTTTAATATCATACCCTCAGTATTTGCACCTTCATTATAACATGTTTATATGTCAGGAGTTCACAACTTGATCCCAAAAATAGCATAAGGTCTTAGCCTAGCATACAGTTTTGTCAGAATGATGATGGTGCAGCAGCATAATGATTCTGCAGTATGCAGTGGTTCCTGGATTATTGGTTGTGTTATTACTGTGGTTAATTTTCTCCCTGCTTCCTCTCCAAAGACTATATGTTTAGCTTGGCCTGCATAACTTCACCTTCATTACCCTTAGGAGGATAATCGTAGCATTTAGATCACTGTTAAAGCAGGCAATACCATTAGCAGATGGATATACAGACTGAAATCATAGATCACCATCTACAGTTTATGCCAATATTGTTTTCCCAAACATTAAATTTTTATTTTCGCTGTGTCCTGAGAAAATATCTGCACTTAGAATTACAGGGTTCTGTCGCTGACAATAATGATGATAAAGTAAGGTATGAATGTTGGACAGTGGGCAATGGTGTTACTGAAATCGCTCCTTCTACACAAAGTACTCAGCTCATGTTGCTTACAGTGCACCACAGCAAAACTCTGGGACACCACTAGTAAGGCAAGCATGAATTAGTTGTCACTACCAAATCAATTTATTATTGGGAAACTAAGATTTAATTTTAATTCAATTCAATTCAATTCAATTTTATTTGTATAGCGCCAAATCACAATACAAATCATCTCAAGGCACTTTACAAAAACTAAAACTAAAAACCCAACAATTCCCTTATGAGCAAGCACTTGGCGACAGTGGAGAGGAAAAACTCCCTTTTAACGGAAGAAAAAACCTCCAGCAGAACCGGGCTCAGTTTGGGCGGCCATCTGCCTCGACTGGTTGGGGTGAGTGGATAGAGCAGAGAGAAAAGAACAGCAACAATAAACAACAAATAGACACTGCAGGTTGGTGGGGCCAGTAACTGCACATCAGCGATATACAGCTCCAGGACCAGGGACACCTGCAGAAGGTACAGAGAGAACAGAGAAAGAAAGAGAGAGCACAAGGTTAGTGACATTCAGTGGTGGATTCAGTGTGCGGGGTGAGGAGAGGAAGGTTAGGGTAGGGGAGCTCAGTGCACCGATGGTCCTCGGGCAGTCTAGGCCTATAGCAGCATAACTAAGGAATGGTTCAGGGTTGCCTGAAACCAGCCCTAACTATATGCTTTGTCAAAGAGGAAGGTTTTAAGTCTAGCCTTAAAAGTACAGAGAGTGTCTGCCTCCTGAACCCAGATTGGGAGCTGGTTCCACAGGAGAGGAGCTTGATAACTAAAGGCTCTGCCTCCCAGTCTGCTTTCGGAAACTCTGGGAACCACAAGTAGACCTGCACTCTGAGAGCGAAGTGGTCTATTGGGATAATATGGTACTATGAGGTCTTTACGGTATGAAGGAGCTTGATTATCAAGGGATTTGTATGTGAGAAGAAGGATTTTAAATTCTATTCTATATTTTACTGGGAGCCAGTGAAGAGAAGCCAATATAGGAGAAATATGATCTCTCTTGATAGTTCCTGTCAGGACTCTGGCTGCGGCATTCTGGATTAATTGGAGGCTTTTTATGGAGATATTGGGACATCCAGATAGTAATGAGTTACAGTAATCTAGCCTTGAGGTAACAAATGCATGGACTACTTTTTCTGCATCATTTTGAGACAGGATGTTCCTAATTTTGGAAATGTTGCGCAGGTGAAAGAATGCAGTTCTAGAGATTTGTTTTATGTGTGAGTTAAAGGACATGTCCTGGTCAAAAATAACTCCAAGGTTTTTTACAGTAGTGCTGGAGGCCAGGGTTATGCCATCTAGAGTAGCTATAATTTTAGAAAAGTTATTTCTGAGATTTTTTGGCCCAAATATAATGACTTCTGTTTTCTCTGAGTTTAAAAGTAAAAAGTTACTGGTCATCCAGGCCTTTATGTCAGTTAGACAGGCTTGAAGTCTGGTTAACTGGTTTGTGTTAACAGGTTTAATAGATAGATATAACTGAGTGTCATCTGCATAGCAGTGGTAATTAATAGAGTGCTTCCTAATGACATATCCTAAAGGAAGCATGTACAGGGTGAACAGAATCGGTCCTAGCATGGACATGAACAAACTGGAATCTGTCCGATAAATAGGATTGGAACCATTTTAACGCTGTTCCTCTGATACCAGACACATTCTCCAGTCTCTGTAGTAAGATGTTGTGGTCAATGGTGTCGAATGCAGCACTAAGGTCTAGGAGGACAAGTATAGAAACAAGTCCATTATCTGAGGCTAAGAGAAGATCGTTGGTAACTTTTAACAGTGCTGTTTCTGTACTATGATGTGCTCTAAATCGTGATTGAAAATCAATTCAAATAGTTCATTCCTGTGTAAGTGGTCTGATAGCTGCTTAGTAACAGCTTTTTCTAGGATTTTAGAAATAAATGGTAGGTTGGATATTGGTCTATAATTAGCCAAGACTCCTGGATCAAGACTAGGCTTTTTGAGTAAAGGTTTGATTACTGCAGTTTTAAAGGCCTGTGGTACGTAGCCTGATACTAGAGATAAATTTACCAAGTCTAATAGAGATGAGTTCATTAATGGCAGGGTGCCTTTAAGCAGTCTAGTCGGGATGGGGTCTAAGAGACACACTGATGATTTTGATGAAGCAACTACTGATGTAAATTCAGACAGATCTATGGGAGAGAAGCAGTCTAAACATAACTGAGGTCCTACAGATGATTCAAGAGCTACTGTAGTAGAAGATTCATTTATTGCAGGTATAGGAAGCATCTGCTGAATTTTATCTCTAATAGTTGTGATTTTATTTGTAAAGAAAGTCATAAATTCATCACTGCTGAGAGCTAAGGGAACACTGGGGTCAACAGAGCTGTGACTTTTTGTCAGCATGGCTACAGTGCTGAAAAGAAACCTGGGATTGTTCTTATTTTCCTCTATTAGTGATGAATAGTATGCAGTTCTGGCTTTAGGGAGAGCTTTTTTATATGTTAGTAGACTGTTTTTCCAGGCTAGAAAAATTCCTCTTAGTTTGTGGAACGCCACTTCCTTTCCAGCCTTCGTGATGCCTGCTTTAGGGTACGAATATGTAAATTATACCATGGGGCTAGTCTTCTTTGATTCACTAACTTCTTTTTCAGAGGGGCTACAGAATCAAGCGTTTCACGCTGTGAGGTTACAGCGCTGTCAACAACATGATCAATTTGGTAGGGAGTGGGATTGAGGCAGCTGCCCTCCACTATGTTTATACTTGGCATAGATGTAAATAAACATGGAATAATTTTCTTAAATTTATTAACAGCGTTGTTGGATAAACATCTGCTGTAGTGGAATTTTCTTCCAAACGCTGCATGATCCATCATTTTAAATTCAAAAGTTATTAAAGAATGATCTGACAAAACAGGATTTGGGGGAAAAACTATTAGATGTTCAATTTCGATGCCATAGGTCAGAACAAGATCAAGGGTGTGATTGAAACAGTGGGTGGGTTTATTAACATTTTGAATGAAACCAATTGAATCTAATATAGAATTAAATGCAATGCTGAGGCTGTTATTTTCAACATCTACATGAATGTTAAAATCTCCCATTATAATAACTTTATCTGATCTAAGCACTAAATCAGACAGGAAGTCAGGGAATTCAGTTAAAAACTCTGAGTAAGGGACAGGTGGACGGTACACAATGACAAGTAGAACTGGTTTTTGTGTTTTCCAGTTTGGATGCGAGAGACTAAGAGTGAGGCTCTCAAATCATTTACTAACAGAGATTTAGATGAAAGAGACCTGATATTTATTAAGTTCTGTTTTTCTGTTCAATAAGAGGAGTGGTCTTAATTTTTATTACGTTTTTATGAGTAACTCCTCTTCTGTTAACTTCTGATTTATTTGATTTATATGTTCGAGGGGCAGACACAGTCTCTATGTGGTTTGAGGCGGGCGGCGGCTCTAAGGAAACTGTGGAGAGGCGTTTTAGACTAAGTCTCTGCATCCCGGTCCCCACCCTGGATTGTCAGGCTTTAGGTCGGCTAATAAACTCGGCCAAATTTCTAGAGATGAGAGCTGCACCATTCAAAGTGGGATGGATGCCATCTCTCGCTACCAGACCGGGTTTTCCCCAGAAAGTGGCCCAATTGTCTATGAAGCTCACATCGTTTGCTGGACACCATCTAGACAGCCAGCGACGGAACGACGACATGCGGCTAAACATGTCATCGCTCGTCAGATTGGGGAGGGGTCCAGACAAAACTACGGAGTCCGACATTAATTTTACCTGATAATTGGATGGAATGATTATGACACGGAGTGTGATTGGTGATTTGATTTTATACAGCACTGAGCACATAATAGCTCCATTTTAGATATTTTTTTTTTTAGGTGATAATATAATTTAGCACAGCAGAAAAAGCCATAAAAGGTCTGTCAGTGTGCTTGCCTCAGTGAATGACACAACATTCTTCTATTGGACAACCTAACCTCAACTTTGAAATGTGCTGCTTCTTTGGGCCTGCTTCATTTATCCTTTTTGTTCTACTGGGGTTTTTACAAGCCACAGTTTCCATTATTCATATGCACATTTTACAGAAATGTGACAACATGCGTTCTAGGAAGGCTCACAATGAAGGCTAAATCTTTACTTCCCCAGTTTTAATGTAGAAAGGTTAAAATGATTAATATAGCAACATAATGTAGGATTTAGCTTTCCCACCATGATGGTCTTAATCATAACCATTTTTTCCCCCAGCCTTACCATATATTAATCAAACCTCAACAATAAATCTGGATGATCAGAAAAATGTAGTACAAATAAAAACCACAAATGGACTGATTGCATCAGATCAGTAAATATTCATTCATTCATTTATCCATCCTTTATCTTTACCTACTTATTCCTAACTAAAGTCACAGAGATCTGCTGGAGCCTATCCCAGCTCTCTTTGGGTGAAAGGCAGGGGTACACCAGTCTATCGCAGGGCATCAGTAAATATTCAGATGAGTAAATTTTAATGAATTCCCCTTGAAAGTAAGAATGTAAGAAAGAAAATGATCTTTAAGTTAAAATAAGTTTCATGAAAAAGTTTATAGATTCATTTTACCAACATTTTTAGAAATCAGTGTAAAGTTGAGCTATGAAACAAATTGGTTTTAAGTAAGTCTTTTACTAAAATAGCATATTTATACACAGCAGAGAAAGAAAAAAATTTCAAAAAAACTTTCTCACCATAATCTGCTAAATCACAACAGTTAGAATAACAGAATGATATCACATGATTTGTAGTTAGGAAATAATTATCACTTCATAGTTTTTCAACTAAAACACAATTATGGTATTATTCCATTCTAATGCAGAGATCCACTGTACATATTTCACAATGTTTAGCTAGCTAGCTGTTATGTGAGATGTTATTTTCAATGTCTCTCTGACACTGTCCAGCTCACACAGGTACATGGCATTCGGCTAATTCAAATTCGCCTATACTCACAGCACCCAAAATTTGCCAATGTGGAACTGTAATACTGTATTACAATGCTAAGATGCTCTGTGAGTTTAATATCTTACAGCATGCCTAGTTAGGCCATGCATTTAGTATCAAAAAAGTTTAAAAGTTTATGTTACATTCATCACTTGCTAATATTCTGTAAAATTAATATCTTCTGATTCTTACAGTAATAATACTGTTCACCTAATCTCATTAAATCATTATTTATGTTTCCTTTTCTCTCTCTCTACTCTCATGGAAGCATTGAAACAACAGAGGAACTCTAGACAGTGGTTGAGACTTTGAGCTGTTTTTAATACACTTTACTTCAGGAAAAATGACTTTCTTGCGAAGACTGCTTTACTCAGGGAAGTGAGTATTCCAACTGAGCAGCCAGCTGTTAAGACTCTCACCCTGCTGACGGTGAGCAGCTGATGATCTTTGGCTTCACAGAAAGCAGCAGGACTCAACCCTGTGGAAAGCTGTCATCTGGTCTCTGGGGGAGTTGTGAAAATGAGAAACATGCACTGTACATCCTCTTGAAAATGACATGATAGGTTGCTGTGGTGCAGACGTCAGTGACTAGAATGGGAGAGTCAGTGTAAAGTTCCTTTGAAGAACTAGTAGTTCAATCTAGCACAAAATCCATTGAGGATAAAATGAGACAAACTTTATTTATCCCAAAGGGAAATTCAGGTAGATTTGTTGTTAATTAGTAAGTCAGTAGTGAGAGTAGTCAGTTGCCATTTGCCATTAGCTAAGGTGTTGTAGAGCCTGATGGCTGTAAGGTATGGATTTCCTGTATTGTTCAGTCCTGCAGTGCAGTGAGGTGTGTTGCCCACTGCAGCTGCTTCTCTGCCTCATTCATCCAGCCTCATTCCAGTTACTGAACCAGCTTTTTGCATCGTTTTGTCCAGCTGCCTTGCATCCTACTGCTTTATGCTGCCTGCCCAGCAGACTGCAGCATAAAACAGCACACTTGCTGCCATGGTTTGGTAAAACATGTGGACATGTGTCTGAATGAAGTGTTTTCAGAATGACATGGATTGAGACTGAATTATGAGACTTTATTTTGACATATTTATGCAAATATCAACCTTCCTTTCTGTGTGTAGATTAGAGCAGGACTCAGAGCCTGCTGACCTTTAGTATTGCTGTCCAATTGCAGAGCCTTTTACACCCAGGATGCTACACATACAGTCAAGCCTGAAATTATTCATACCCCTGGGAAATTCTGACTTAATGCTACTTTTATTCACATGCCATTTTATGTTCAAATGTAAATAAAAAATGAGTAATAATTTTTTCCTCAATGATACCTCTTGTACATCGTCTTATTTTCTTCTGGGAGACATCTGTGTCATTTTTAATCAAGAAAAAAACTTGCTGGTTGAATAAAAGTAACTTTAAGTCAGAATTTGCCAGGGGTATGAATAATTTTGGGCTTCACTGTATATAATTATCAAGCTTGTAGGATAGAAAACAGCTGCATCCTGAATCCCACGGATCTGAGCTGATGTCCACTGAGTTAAGAGAACTTGATTTATTCATCTATTAATTCTTGTGAATAATTTTTCTAATAATCAACTTTCAATAAGCCACCCTGTCTCCTACAAATTATGCTTTTACTGTGATTTCATGAAGCGCTACTTTTATGTACCTGATGATGGTTGCCAGGCAAAGTGCAGGACTTTCACACAAGAGCCAACAGCACTTTGGTTAAATATATTTGCTGTTGTAATTTAGTTGTATATATATGTTGTAGTTATTTTGTTGTAGTTTCTACAAGAAAATGGGCAGCTGTTCAGAAAAAAAGCCCTGCATACCTACTGTATACCATCCAGCCAGCACCAAGCTGCAGACAGACACTAGCTATTAGATTCAATTGGTTTGACTCAAAATGTTAATAAACTCACCCACTGTATCAATCACACCCTTGATCTTGTTCTGACCTATGGCATCGAAACTGAACATTTAATAGTTTTTCCCCATAATCCCATTTTGTCAGATCATTCTTTAATAACTTTTGAATTTAAGATGATGGCTCATGCAGCATTTGGAAAAAAATTCCACTACAGCAGATGTTTATCTGACAACGCTGTTAATAAATTTAAGAAAATGATCCCTCTTTATTTACATCTATGCCAAGTACCAACGCAGTGGAGGGCAGCTGCCTCAATCCCACTCCCTACCAAACTGATCATATTGTTGACAGTGCTGTAGCCTCACTGCTTGAAACGCTTGATACTGTGGAAGTTAGTGAATCAGAGGAGATTAGCCCCATGGTATAATTTATTTATAATTTATAATTTACATATTCGTACCTTAAAGCAGGCATCACGAAGGCTGGAAAGGAAGTGGCGTTCCACAAATTTAGAGAAATTTTTTTCTAGCCTGGAAAAACAGTTTGTTAACATATAAAAAAGCTCTCCCTAAAGCCAGAACTGCATACTATTCATCACTAATAGAGAAAAATGGAGGTTTTTTTCTTCCGTTAAAGGGAGTTTTTTCCTCTCCACTGTCGCCAAGTGCTTGCTCATAAGGGAATTGTTGGGTTTTTAGTTTTAGTTTTTGTAAAGTGCCTTGAGATGATTTGTATTGTGATTTGGCGCTATACAAATAAAATTGAATTGAATTGAAAAATAAGAACAGCCCCAGGTTTCTTTTCAGCACTGTAGCCAGACTGACAAAAAGTCACAGCTCTGTTGAGCCCATTGTTCCCTTAGCTCTCAGCAGTGATGACTTTATGAGTTTCTTTACAGATAAAATCACAACTATTAGAGATAAAATTCATCAGATGCTTCTTATACCTGCAATAAATTAATCTTCTACTACAGTAGCTCTTGAATCATCTGCAAGACCTCAGTTATGTTTAGATTGCTTCTCTCCCATAGATCTGTCTGAATTTACATCAGTAGTTGCTTCATCTAAATCATCAGTGTGTCTCTTAGACCCCATTCCGACTAGACTGCTTAAAGACAGCCTGCCACTAATTAACTCATCTTTATTAGACTTAGTAAATTTATCTCTAGTATCACAGGCCTTTAAGACTGCAGTAATCAAACCTTTACTCAAAAAGCCTAGTCTTGATCCAGGAGTCTTGGCTAATTATAGACCAATATCCAACCTACCATTTATTTCTAAAATCCTAGAAAAAGCTGTTACTAAGCAGCTGTCAGACCACTTACACAGGAATGTACTATTTGAAGATTTTCAATCACGATTTAGAGCACATCATAGTACAGAAACAGCACTGTTAAAAGTCACCAACGATCTTCTCTTAGCCTCAGATGATGGACTTGTCCTCCTAGACCTTAGTGCTGCATTCGACACTATTGACCACAACATCTTATTACAGAGAATGGAGTATGTGTCTGGTATCAGAGGAACAGCGTTAAAATGGTTCCAATCCTATTTATCGGACAGATTCCAGTTTGTTCATGTCCATGAAGAACCTTCCACACGCACAAATGTTAGTTATGGAGTTCCACAAGGCCCTGTGCTAGGACCGATTCTGTTCACCCTGTACATGCTTCCTTTAGGATATGTCATTAGGAAGCACTCTATTAATTACCACTGCTATGCAGATGACACTCAGCTGTATCTATCTATGAAACCTGTCAACACAAACCAGTTAACCAGACTTCAAGCGTGTCTAACTGACATAAAGGCCTGGATGACCAGTAACTTTTTACTTTTACGAGAAAACAGAAGTTATTGTATTTGGCCTAAAAACCTCAGAAATAACTTTTCTAAAATTATAGCTACTTTAGATGGCATAGCCCTGGACAGCACTACTGTGAAAGTCCTTGGAGTCATTTTTGACCAGGACATGTCCTTTAACTCACACATAAAACATATCTACCTTCTTTTACCTGCGCAACATTTCCAAAATTAGGAACATCCTGTCTCAAAATTATGCAGAAAATGAGTCCATGCATTTGTTATCTCAAAGCTAGATTACTGTAACTCATTATTATCTGGCTGTCCCAATATCTCCATAAAAAGCCTCCAGTTAATCCAGAATGCTGCAGCCAGAGTCCTGACAGGAACTAGCAAGAGGAATCATATTTCTCCTATATTAGCTTCTCTTCATTGGCTCCCTGTAAAATACAGAATAGAATTTAAAATCCTTCTTCTCACATACAAATCCCTTGATAATCAAGCTCCTTCATACCGTAAAGACCTCATAGTACCATACTATCCCAATAAAGCACTTCGCTCTCAGAGTGCAGGTCTACTTGTGGTTCCCAGAGTTTCCAAAAGCAGACTGGGAGGCAGAGCCTTTAGCTATCAAGCTCCTCTCCTGTGGAACCAGCTCCCAATCTGGGTTCAGGAGGCAGACACTCTCTGTACTTTTAAGGCTAGACTTAAAACCTTCCTCTTTGACAAGGTGTATAGTTAGGGCTGGCTTCAGGTAACCTTGAACCATCCCTTAGTTATGTTGCTATAGGCCTAGACTGCCTGAGGACCATCGGTGCACTGAGCTTCCCTACCCTAACCTTCCTCTCCTCCCCCCTCACACTGAATCCACCACTGAATGTCACTAACCTTGTGCTCTCTCTCCCCTAGTTTGTGCTCTCTCCCTCTCTCTCTGTACCTTCTGCAGGTGTCCCCGGTCCTGGACCTGTATATCGCTGATGTGCAGTTACTGGCCCCACCAACATGCAGAGTCTATCTGCTGTTTATTGTTGCTGTTCTTTTCGCTCTGCTCTATACACTCATCCCAACCAGTCGAGGCAGATAGCTGCCCAAACTGAGCCTGGTTTTGCTGGAGGTTTTTTCTTCTGTTAAAGGGAGATTTTCCTCTCCACTGTCACCAAGTGCTTGCTCATAAGGGATTTGTTGGGTTTTTTTGTTTTTGTAAAGTGCCTTGAGATGATTTGAAAATTGAATTGAATTGAATAGCTGGGAAACCAAGTGGAGCATTCAGCAGGTACAACATAAATCCTCATCAAGAGCTGGTACAGACCAAAACAAAATGTTAATGTTCTCTATTTCAACTTAAAATATCAGTCAGTGTTGTTTTCACAACTTATTTTTTCTGTCTCCATAGGCCAAAAAGTTAATGAATAAGGTTTGTTTCTGGCTTTGGAAACAAAGCCTAAAACGAACCTTATTCATATATGTATGTGCATATGAGAATGTGATATGTATGCAATATATATTTGACAATAGGAAAACCATTGTGTTTTTCCCTATATGACAATATGGGCATTCATTTGTCAAAATAATCTTACTGTTTTTCTGTTCAAATGTCTAGTGATGAGAGACATTAGTATCTATCATTGCTGTCTCATCATTTCAGTAATTGGTTATAGACTAAATCCAAATGTGTGAATGTTTAACACCTCAGATATGATTTATAATTAGATTGGAAGTGGTGAGGATTAACTGTTCCCTTTCAGATGAATGTCTGTTTAAAAAGGCTTAGATTAATGAATACCCAGTTAGTCATGGTTCAATAATTCCCTAAAGCCAGTTCCTGCTTTGCTGTGTTGTCAGTATTATTTAGAGCCTTTCTGTTTTTGTGACTAAGCTTCACAGTAACTACACAGTGACTGGAGAAAAAAAAATTGAATTACTCTGTTTGCTTCCTTCTATTCTGATCTTTGTAGTCTGTAAGTCTACTTCAAGTGTGAGAAGTCAACGTCTGCTGTCAGTGTTAAGGAGATGTCAGCTTATAACAGCAGGTCTGATCACTATGGCTTTTATTATAGCTGTCCAAAATAACAGCTCCTCTCTCAGTACAATCTGTGCAGTCTGTCCTCTATCTGCTCTGCTGTGTGCCATTTAATGGGGTCCTTTGTTTCTGTGATACTGGTTATTATTAGCAATGAATTACTGATATAACAATGCTCTTTCCTCAAATTGGCTGGTTGGCAATTACACACAAAAAATTCTTATTAAAAAAGGTGTTTAAAGTTCTACTTTTCTATACCTATTCCAACAAAAATTCTTCAACTCATGCTTTCAATCTGGAAGTATGGGAAGTAGCACCTGGTGAGAGATAATAATATATTATCATTCTTCTCACCATCTCTGTAACTGTTGAGCAGGACAATACCCTTTGGAAGCAAAGCTGCATAATAATAAAATCTTTGGTATGCAAGTTAAAAACAAACTATACTACAGAAAAATTCCTCAGATACAAGGTTTTAATTCAGAGAGCATGTATCATTTGGTCATTAAATTATTATAAAGCTGCACTCAAAACTATGTTTGACTTTGACAAATATTAATACACAGTTAAACCTGTCAGTCTGGGTGAACATTCCTATGAAAGCCCAGTATTCATGATAAATGTTTTGACCGATGACAGGGGCCCACAGTGAGGGTAATGGTGTCATAAATCTGCTGGACCCCATGAACATTGTCTTACCCACAGCATCTGTAAACTGACCTCACATTCTTCTACACTGCTTTTAACTCCTACCCTCACTCAAGCAAATAATCAGTAACTCAACCCAGCCTCACATCTACAGTGTTTGCAGTTACATTGTTTCTGTTTCTGCCCTGAGCCCAGTTTCATGTGAATGCCACCTATCTAGCTTCACTAGTCTAAAATCTTTATACTTTATCAGAAATGTACCATCTTCTGACCTTGTGCACCTTTAAAACATTATTTAATCAAGCCCTCACACAAGACAAGAGCACAGATTATATCTGCTCATGTTCAGCTCAACTGCCCAACTGGCTTGTTAGGTAATTTCATCGAACTGCCAGACCTATTCAGTTTTCCAAACACCTTCGCTGTATAACTTACTACTGTTTGGCAATCCCTGTGAATGGATTATGACCCTTGACCTATCTTACCTGTCAAAATCAAGAGAAACACATATGATTACAGAAAATATACACAAAATAAGTTTAGCTATAACAAATTTAGCCTTTAAAATATTGGCTTCTTTTTATTGAAGATATTATTTTATTGTGTGCCCATCCACCATCCCTTATCCCCATTCACAGAACAGAGTTGGTCAGCCAAGAAGCTGAAATCTGCTGTCACAGTTGGGGCAGCCTGGATCTCCTGCTACACGCTGCTGTAATACCCCTTACTTGACAGTAATATAACCAGGGTTACACCATCTCTTGTTCACAAATAAAACTAGTCCATATTTTGTCTTGCCACGTGCCTCAGCATCTCTGTCTGCATGTACCAGGGTGAAGTTAGGTATATCCACACAGAAGTCTTCAATGTTTTGATTCAACCGGATCTCAGTAAAACATATAAGGCTCATGATATGCTCTCTGAGTCTTAACCAGTGCCTCCAGCTCCTCCCTTTTGTTCAGTAGACAGTTGACATGATGATGGATGGTAGGAAAGGTATCTTCATCTCCTAGCCTTTAGTTTAGCACCAGCTCAGCATTCATGAAGAGACCTCTTCAGCTAAGCTGGAATAGAATGATATACTCAAGATTTGCTCCATTGAGCAGCTGGCAGCAAAGTCTTGTAGCGCCTGATTTTTTACTTGTTTGACAACTACTGTCTTATTTTGCTTTTCCTCCTGTTTGTAGGAAGATGGTGCAAATATTTTACCAAACTATGGTAGCAAATGTGCTGTTTTATGTTGAAGGACAAACTAGTGCAAAAAGCTGGTTCAATTTCCCAAATGAAGTTAATGAAGTCTCATCTCAGCACACAACACTCTGTGTTGTGTGCTGAGATGAGACTTCTGATTTTGAATACACTACAAAACCAGTTCAAAGCCAGGTAAGCACAAACAGGTCAAATAATACAGACAAGGTTAACACCAAATATCAAAACAGAAGGAGGCTAGAGTCTAGACACAAAGCCAAAAGTGAAACAAGGGACAGGCTATTTACCAGAGGTCCAAAGAACAGAAGTCCAAACATCAAACAATCCAGCTGTTCAGGTGGGGGTAAAGCAGGGTCAAAGTCCATAGACAAAATTAGGTCAAAACCAGGACAAACAGAGAAAACAAATTCTTGAAACTAACAAAACAGAAGACCTTGCAGGAAGTAACTGCAGAGCACTGGGTTTTATACCTGCTGGCTGATTACACAAAAGCAGGTGAGTGTGGGCGGAGCTGTCTGGACCAGGTAAAGCTGGAATGACTGGGCCATGTTGGGAGACTGAAGTGTATCAAAATAAAAGCTTTTAGTAGGAAGTGAATCAGGTGAATCATTTTAGTAATCTACAAAAATCTATAGGTATCACATCTTAGCATTACAAAAAAAGACAAGGTATTGCCAAAGTTTTTACAGGTGATCCTGAGGTGGACATAAACAGTGACATACAATACAGTGACATTTTAATCAGAATTACCTGACAACTTGCATTTTGTTAGCCAAGAAAAAACAAAGTCACAAAATGACTTCTATTTTCAGGCAGTTTTCACTTTAAATTTAAAATGTGCCTGTGTATGAGACAGAGGGGAGTGTGGACCATTTTTGGTTTTGTGGCTGGAAAGAAAGTAGTTGGTAAATGGTTTGTTTCTGAGATGAAGCCACTGATTCCATTTTCATTGTCCTCTGAGATGCCCCTGCAGCTGAGTGCATGTGAAACGTGATATGCAGTCATCGGGACAGAGCTCTGTGTGTTTTCACTTACTGGCAGCTCTTCATGATGTTAACTGAAAGTACTCTCTCTATGAAAACAATTAGAAGGTATCACATGATGCATAAAAACACCCTATTGTGTGCAAATGCCTTCACACCATCGACAATGATACTGCTTTTATGATGAGAAAAAAACCTGTAGAGTTGTAAGCAAACAATAAATATTATATTGGCTTCAGATAAACACTAAGATAGAAAAGGTCCACACCAGTAGTGTCCATGGCATTTTGTTAGTCCATGCAGTGCTTCTGAGTACCGAAATAGGATATCTTTTAACATAACAACAGACAGAAAAATCAGGGTATGGAAATGAAATCAGACACTCTCCCCTCCCAAAACTAATTATCATTGAAGTGTATGTTTGTGCACATTATTACCTCCAATTGACCTCATGATGATACTGACCTGTAGTGCTCTTAGCAGATTTGTTCAAATAAACATATACATACAGGAACACCAGAAGAAATTACATCCACACAAAAGAAGTGTACTATGTCTTGAATTGTTTTGTTTAATGGATACACTGCTAGCAATGTGCCCATTTGCAGCCCCTATTGGTATTTGATATTTTTAGTCACCAAGGACATGGACTGGAACCACCACGTTGTGCTTTTAAACACAAATAACATGACTAATCTGGAGCCATGTTAGAGACACTGTGAGGCTATACATAGGCACAGAGGTGCTGTGACCTAAATGCTAAAGTAAAGACACAAGCATCTTCACAATGACAATGCTATAATCATTTTTCAAAGGTATGTTCACCATAGTCACCATTGTAGTTAAGGATACTGCATGTTACTATTTGCCTTTATTTTTAAAAGTACAATGTGTAATATTTAAAGCGATCTGTTAGCAGAAATTGTATGCAGTATTCATATGTTGTCATTAGTGTGTAATCACCAGAAAATCCACTTTCCTAGTCTTAGAATTTTTAAATCTACATAGGGAGACCGTCTCCTTTCATGGAGGCAGTCATGTTGCTTGATGTTTCTACATTAGCCCAAACACTGGCTCTATACAGCGAATTTTGGTGTTTGGTGTTTCGGTTTGAAGGTCACGACCTCCCTCAGACTGAGAAGAATCTCACCACTATGTGTCATCTTTATGTTTTACACAATGCAAAAACTTCAGATTGTCCAGTTGTAATAATGCCATTCAGCACAAAAAACAAAACAAAACAAAACAAAACAAAATAAAAAATCATATAGCTACTGGGAACATCAACTTGAAGTGGGCATGAATTTTCACAGCAATCCATTCTGTGTGTCCATATGAGATATATGACTCTGAACTTCTTGGCAGCACTGGAGGAAAATCACCAATATGTCACTAACACTGTAAATTACAAAATCATCAAAGTAAAAGACCAAAGGATCACCAGAGTCATTAGGGGTCATCTTCTGAACATAATACAGATGCAGATGCTCATTTGTGCCGAATGAAATGACAGCCTTCTTCATCTGGGTCATGAATGTACAATGTATGTACGTTATTTTCATTTTCTTTGTTATGTATTTCCATTTCAATAATTTCTGAAGTATTTCTGCCAGGAACAAAGTGGTGGTCGATTGACAGATCCTTGATCCAATGCAAATATACAATAGTAGGTTTTAAGCAAAGGCCAGGCTGTCATCATACATACTTTATGACACAATGTTCACAAATGATACTATCATGCGCTGATACATATGCCCAATTTTTGATAGTAAGTATAACTTCACAGCTACTGCTGGTTGCTGAACGTCATTGTAGGAAACAGGAAATGGCAGCAGTGAAAAAGTGTGTGTGAGAAGGAGTGAAGAGGAGACAAAGAAAGGAAAAACTATATAACAATTAGATTAAATTCAGAAAACTAGATTTATGATGTCTGAGTCTGAGAGCGTTATTTTATCAAAGCATCATATTGCAAAGTCTAAATACATAAAAATCAGTTAGTACAACAGCTTTGCAAATTCAAGTTTTCAGCCATATTATGTTTACTTTACAACACTGCTTTTCATATAAATCCACAGCTTTTCTATGAATAGCCTCCCAATTATTTGCTGGACTGCACTGAACTCTTACACTATAGAAATCAAATACTGTGTTGCCTTTATTGTAGGTGGTGGGCGGCAGCTGTATTTACAACTGCTGTTTCCTCTGAGCATCAGGGCCACTTCAGAGCTGATGTCGTTATTCACATCGGAGCGGAGTGAAATTTCACCAGCTGATAATAGATAATTACTGTCACAGTGAACTGTAAAATGCATGGGGGCATTTATTATTGGACATTTAAACATTTATATGCAGCAGAAGTACTGGTGATCTGTCCAGGGTGTACCACACCTCTCGCCCAGTGTCAGCTGGCATTGGCTCCAGCCCCACACAATCCTGGAAGGATAAGTTGTTGATTATAGGTGAATGGATGCATGTAGTGGAAGTATAAGTTTGGGTTGCAATATTGTGACATGTTAACAACTTCTTGAGTAACTTCCTTCATGTCACTTATTCAGCAAGAATTGTGTTTTTACCTGATTCAGAGCAAAGCAAAGGCACAGATTAAATAGATGAACTACAGCTAATGTTAATGTTATCCTTTTAGTGGCTGATGATTTTAGACTAAAGCATGCACCATTTTGTTTATATGGTAATATCAGCTAATGCCTCTCCTCCGAGTGATTCAAAGCACACAAACTGTGCACCAACAGCTGAAGATAAAGTGACTCTACAGTGTTTGTCAAATCTGTTTTGCATGTCTGCAGCTTTATATAATTTTCAAAACTCTTCCTGAGGGTTTTATCCAGGTTTTATTTTTTTCTTAAACTTTCTTAACTTTTTTTCAGAAATGTCACCTATTGGTATGCTTTTAATCTATTAATTATGTGCTAAGTAAGCACAAATATGTCAAATATGTTGCAATTGTTAAAATGTTAAAATGTCTTTAGAAAACTATATAAAGTACACAGCTGTTTTGTCAAAGAAGCTTTTGTAAGCTGCTATGTGCCTCATCAGAGGAAATTCCAAAGTGACTGAATTTGATAGTAAAAAAAAAGAAATACACTGTTCTGAAGTATACTCATAACTCTGCAGAGGCAACACTTCTGTTCTATAATGTACTTCAGTAATTATCTCTTGATTCCAGTGAGTGCTGCCAAACAGCTCTTTGTGTTTCTGAATTACATTCACAAGTTCTTGTCTCCCTCTGCAGGACATCAGCAGAGCTCATTGCTTTCTTTTATTTTCCACTTGCTGCACTAGTTGTCACTATAACACAGAGCATGAGCATGCAGTAGTACGATGGTATATACAGTATTTTAGTGTGCAACTTTTCATTATTCTTATACAGGTTATATGGAATGATTCAAAACATCAATATGTCAGCTCCACTTATTTAATTGGTGCCTTCATGTGGATGTTTTTCTTATTTTATTACACCCACTTTAGCATTCAGAGGAGCTTTTACTGTATACTCAGGAAACTGACTCATGTCTCATGTCATGTCTGAAAATGATTTTCAGAGGTGTCTGCAAATCAACAATGTCACCTTTCTTCCACACAGACACTATATTATGTACTGTTTTTCTGCAGCTGTCACTTTCACATTTTTTTTTCCTTTTTTTAACACTGTATTGTCTCAAGACACCTTAACAGTCGAAAAAGGATGATACATATTATAATGCAGTCAGTCAGAGTGGGCATATTTGTCTAAAATCTGCATTTATGTTTGGGAATTTATCATTTCAGCAGCGCTAATGTTGCAGCCATTTAACTCGATGCCCTTTGTGTCAGGATGAGCTCAGCCCTTCTTGTTTTTTTCTGCATGAAATGCCATGCTCATCATGTATTACATTCTTGTTTGATTTCACGAAGTAAACGTGTATGCGGTCCAAGCTCATTACACCATCGAGTGCTAAAGGGCACATGAGTCATTGTGGCATATCTGTTTGAGTGGGCTGGAGACATGCAGAGAAGCCCACGTGCTGCTTTTTTGCCCATGGTGATGTCATAACCAGAGACTTCCTGAACACAAGGTTCATTCACAAAGACCTCCTTCCGACATAGAGACCAAGCACCAAACAAGTTGTCTCCATAGAAACCCCAGCCTCTGGCCATGTGAGTCCCCTCTTGTTATTTGTTATTTGAGGGAGGGATGGAGTTTAAAACTGTGTTTGTACTGTCTATGATTGCACGCACCTATGTAAATAACCAAGTATTATTAGGTTCAAATTTAAGCTTGGAATATTTTTTATGGTGCAATTACAAACAAACATGTTGGGTCTCACATGGGATTCTCTTTTCCTGGCCCAGGACAGGAGGGGAGCACTTGATGAGTCACTGTCTGCTGTGAGTCCACTAATTTTCCTCTCATAATAGACAGTCAGAGGTTCTGCTTTACTGTACTGACAGTACTATCTGTGAGAACATGAAATCAATTTATTAACTCATAAGAATACCTCCTACTATCAATACATTAAAAACAAGGGCAACCACAGTGTGTAAGGTTATTATTTATTGCTACTTTTGAGGATACAAAAATAGCATGAAACAAACTTCTTAAAGGAGGAGACACACCAACTATCAATGCAGAAAATAATAGATGACAGTATTAATAACCTTTTCATTACCAAAATTTCTTTTGGGAGTTTAAAACAAGAACAATACATAAAAATATAACATATTAAGAGGACACTTTAAAAAGTTATTTGGTATTAGGTTATTTGTGATTATCCACTTCAGAAAAAGTTTTACATAGTAAGATAACATATGATTACTGAAAATTGTGTATATTATAACCAAGAGACAGATAAATGATATCTGACAGACAGCAAACTGTTTGTCTACTCAAATGTCATCATAACACATGAACAGTTACAACCGGTATCTAATATTTACAGAAAAGGGGAACAACTGTTTATTACAGATTACATTCAGGAAATGTCAAATACAATTGTGCTGTACTGGCTCAAGAAAAAAAAATTCATTAAGAGATCAATATTAGCTTTACTAACATCACAAAATATAATTTTCTATCAAACAGGTCCATATCAAATATTAAACCTTGGCATTCAGTATTTCATTTTACTTCTACTACTGCTGCTTTTTTTTTCCCTTCACAATTATATAAATTGCACTTGGTACTTTTAATATACTCCAATTCACTCAGTGAAATATTACAAAAATAGATTTTTGAAACTGCAGCTTTTGTCAAAGCAAACTGTTTTTGTGCATCAGTTATCCATACTGTACATCCCCATAGTGCTAACAGTATGACAGGAAAAAGCAGAAATTAACATGAATGCTCTTTACAGTGGCAAGCATGGAGCTTCTGCATCGGCAGGCATTTAGCGTCGAGTATACTGATTGTCACTACGGTAGACTCAAAAGCAATTATACACAAAACACACAGTATAAAATTTGAATATTTGGTCTTCAACCCTGGAAAGAGCCCCAGATGACGTTGCTATCAACAAATCAAATCTGATTTAAAAAAAAAAAAAAAAAAAAAAAAACCAAAAAGACCATCATTAACTCAGAATGTACAAAATCTCACACTTCATTTTGCGTGAGCCAGACTTTAGGCACATTTCAATGATTTAAATGCAAGATAGAAAAAAAAAAAAGTTACCTCAAGCATAGAAATCATTTAAAAAAAGAATGTAGTCCCATGCTGTCTCACTGTCTCTTACCTGATTAAATTGCAATATATATTTTACGAATATAAAAGGATACATTCTTCACGACTCAATATTATATAAAGAGTAATAACATTGACCCCCTCTATTGTTCAAAACAGTGCATATCAGGAGGTGTCACAATAGTTCATTTGTATATGGTTAAGGCAGAGTGCATTTCACTTAAAATGAGATGATCAGCATGTAAGTAAATCTACATACATACATAAAATACACAAATTGTGCAAGAAGAATTAAACAACAACAAGCTTTGGGCCAAGAAATATCATCTTTGGGCTAAATGTTTGTCACATCATCAACATGTTGACATGTAAAATTTATATTAAAAAAAATAATTTTGGAAATGTCTTGTGAAACTGCTACATAACTACCAACCACTAGTATGAGGCAAGCATATGAGAGGCAGCCCAGTGGGCAGTACAGCGGCATGCTGTTCTGTGGGAATTCACTTGCACTGTATTTGATCTTTTTCTTCTGTAAAGCAAACTGGAACCTGAAGCAAAAATCAACAAAATAAGGCACATTTGTTGGTTATTTCTCACTAGCTCCCTGGAAACCTGCTCGGTGTTGGTGGCGGATGTTACAGGTCAGATGAATTCTTCTAGTCACCAAATGTTTATTGCAGGAAAACATCCAAAGCAAACACAGCAGCCAGAAGCTGATATTTCTCTCTCTACTGGTACAGAAAATGAGGAAGAGAAGGTTTGATTGGTGGTGGAAATGCGTCACCTCATTGTCAAGCTGAAGAATGTCTGTGTGTCGGGGAGGGGTATGTTGTCATTTCCTCCTCAGTCTGTCCTCTATGTCTGCCCTCTGGCCTGGATGCCAGTCAGATCCTTTCGTATAATCTCGTTCACTGTAAAGCAAAGGAACAGGGATGTTAAGACAGTGGCCAGATCAAATTTAGGGTTTTTACAATAGAGTTCCCAAACAGTGTTCAAACAAACCTCTTCTAAAAAAAAAAAAAAAAAAGACAAACACATTCTTGAAATACTGCGTGACATTTCTGTGCAAGGCACTGTTGGCAGAAAGATAAATGTTGCATTAATGTTGAGTAACCACTAGAGGCTGAGCTATGCAAGAGCCTGGAGTGTAAGCGATTGCTTCCTGTTGCTCAGATGATTGCAAGTGTGTGTATACACATCAACAGAAGAGGAAGGGGGTTGAAATGGAAACTTTCACAGTTCATGGTTCCAAAAATAGAAGCACAGTGAGCGGGAGGATGTAAAACCTGTGTCATGCATTTAAGATAAAATCAAATAATGGATCTGAGGATTAAATAATTGATATTGTTTATACCTATTAACAGGAAAACTACAGATTTTCATTATTTGGAACTAACCACTGACATCTAACCGCTTCTGCTCACCTCTGCTTAAAAAGTCAAAAGCCAAACGTTTAACAGGTAGTTCTGCATTAAGCAGGAAGGACTGACAACTGTGTGTAACAAGTCCTCTCCAGATATGCCACACCATCTGTGCTGAGCCCAGTCTTGGAAGCCTACTCTGTGTGTCTGTGTACAGTGTTACTCTGACACATTACAGGCTGGTGCCACTGCTTCCACTGCGCCTCAGGGAACTCATTAGTGCCGATGAGTAATAAAAGTCTATCAAAGTGGGCCAAAAAAGCTTTTTGCCTATACCCAAGCCATTTTGTAGCCATGGTAATGGGAAATACTTTGGGATTGGGTTATTCAACTGAAGTTAAACAACGTATGTGAAGTGAAATCTGACTAACGGCAATAACTAATAAAAATGCAAAACATGGTTCATTTAGCAGTCTGCAGCCAGCTAGTCTGGGTCTGTGCAAAAGTTCAAAAGAATGTACATCCTTGTCAGGGAAACAAAGTGGTAAAAGTGGCTTTAGAGGTACCTTTGCAGAAAGTCTGGTGAGCTGTTAACCCGTTTCTTGTCTTTATGTAAAGGTATGCTAGGCTAACTGGTTGCAGCCTCATATTTAAGCTGTAAATATGAGAGTAATATAATTTTCCCTCCTTCAAACACTGCTGCAACTTCTGCTGCAAGTCAAACTATTCCCTTAGACCTTAACTGGATGAATGGAGGATGAAATATATTTAGATATTGAGATGATTTATCATTGAAGGAACCACTAGATTTATAAAATATTAAATTGTGCCACTTTGCACTGCCTTATTTTTCAAGTAGGGGAAGTTTGTTCGTTTTGCTTATTTACACTCTATTAAAAGCCTTAATATAGCAGAGAGGCAAAGGGTTCAAATATTAAAAGAGGAAAGAACAGCTCACCAGAAAATCGGCTACAAAAAAAAAGTAACTTTTCCAGGGAGATGGCATATCTTTATTTAGGACTAGCAGTCAAGAGCTGTAAATAAAATCAGAGAACAGACAGAATGATCTTCCATCCAACATTTGCAGACGTGAAAGAGAAACAATCCGTTACAGGAGCTCAACACACTGAGCACATTTTATAGCCAAACTGTAAGAGCAGCCAAACTGGGTGACCTGCTATCGTCACAACATCAGTTTCCCTATTTATTTTAGTCTCTAGAGGAATTCCTTTTGACACCTAATGCCTTCAAGAAACTTTCATCTCCCTAGCAGTGCCACAGGATTTTTCCTGAGCATAAAACCAGCTTAGAGAAGCGCAGGAGCACCACGACCGGGCAACAAACACTGGGGCTTTACTGAATCTAATGAAGGGTTGGCACGTATTGGCCATTTGAGGCTGGCCCAGGGAACACTCAGGCTAGTCTATTCAATAGCGGAGTGTCTGGCTTCTGAGTTCTGCACCAATGCGTTGTACTGTTTACCATTGGACGGTGGGAGGAGGGAGAGATGGCCTGTACAGTAGCTGACTTAGTGACTGCACACTGCCTGCTGTGAGCATGTTGTTCGTCTGCAAGTATTTGCATGTTCATACAGTGTACAGTATGTATTTGTGTGTGGAGGGGTGCACAGTATGTTCATGGGCTATCTGCGACTGGATCAGTTGGAGTGATGGGCTGATATGGGATTGTAATTACAGCATGGACCTAAAAGCCATAGCAATGTCTGACCCCACATCCAATGTGTCATTGCTTATGTATTTTCTAAGTCAGTCTTTAAGCAATGCTTAATTTTGGAAGATAGCGAACTGATCGGAATAACTCAGATTGCTAAAACCTCATATGAGCTCCAACCTATAGTTTATGCTATATTAAAGAGTCACTAGCATGGAATTGTACGTAAGTATTGTTTTTAAGATAATCTTTTAAAATATGAACCTGCTGAAATCCCCATGCATTAGCAAAATTAATGTAATAACTTCTACACTGTAATAAGTCAGCGGTTCATCACTAGAGCCATAGTCCTGTTTGGATACAACCAACTTTAAATGGCTTTAAGTGAGCTGAGACTAATGCATGTTCACCAGGCTGTTGCTGTGTGCTTTATCGCTCCTGTCCTGATCTTTACCTGCTGGAACAATTTCACCTGCTCCACTGCCTCTGGGCTTTATTCCACACCCACTAAATCTGTCACTTTCTGCCTTTGTAGGCTATGCCAGTGGATCTCTTCTTCTTTTCACAAACTACATAGCATGCAGTGCACTATGCCAGATACTGCTGACCGTAGTGGTCCAAAGGTTAAGCAGTAATAAATAAATATAAATATCACTCAGTAGGACCTTGTCTTGTTTGAGCCCCAGCAGGAGCTATGGGAACTAGCGTGAGGGCTGAAGATAAAGCACTCTGTGTGGGTGGCGTAAGGTTTAGTATGAAATGAAATATCTGACTTTCATTTAACACTTGTCACTTTGGTTGACACAGTTCAGACACCTTTTAGATGTGACAGTTATCGACCACAACACTGTGATGATACCAGGATGTGGCATCACCCTTTTTTCAAAAATGACTACAGACTGAAACACATGTCTCGATGAGTAATGTTGACAATCTCACTTTGGTGAAACTGTGTTTGATGGTCCCAACTTAAATGATAGTTTTGAGGTCCAGATCATGCTTCAACACTTCCGCAGTCACAGAGGGATTTTTTTGACTTCACTTATCTTCTCACTCTTTGTCTGTAAAAAAAAAAAGTTTTGAATATTGGGAAGTCCCCCGTTTTTTCTCATTAAATGTGATGACTAGACCCTACAATATGGGTGGGTGGATTATCACCTACGTGTGATAATCCATCCGTGAAAAGAAGACAACACAGCATCCAACTGCAACTGCATTATGAATAAGGTTTTAAATTCAGGGATGTGGTATTATAAAGGTACCACTCATTTTATATTTCTAAAACAAGAGAACCGCCTGTTGTTTTTTTACATAGAGAAGGTAACATGCTTTGAGTACAAAAATACTAAAACTCAACAAAGAGGCACCTTAGGAAGATGTCTGGCCATCATCAACTTCTGATGAGAGAATAAAACAGGAGGCCCAGTCTGACTGTCCCTCTGATTCCTTAGTTTACCACCTCACAGGCCTGTTGCTGTTTACTAAGGGAAACCCTGCAAGGTCCATCCAAAAAACACAAATTCCATTGCTGGCCTTTATTTGAAAATTTGTTTCATTATTTCCATTCAAACACACATGCACACATGGCAAGTTTCCTTTTCCTACAAACCACACTCCACCCTCCTGCTATCATACAGGGATCAGGCTGTATTTTTGGAGGAAAGCAGCTGCAAATAAGAATTTCTTGTGCCAGATTGGCAGAATCTTGCAGGAAAAAAAGCTAATCCCCTGGTGGGTTCCCCCACAGCACTGAGGGGCGTAAGGCCAAGGAGCAGCCCTGGCCAACTATAACAAACAAAGAGGCTTTCCCCAGCTCTCCCAGGTAGCCCGTTCCACTGTTTGACAATGGTTGCTATGGAAGTTGTTTTTGACTTCATAACAATGTCAACATGTCCGGGCGGTCAGGAGGGTGACACTTTTTCTCCTTCCTTCTCTCTCTCTCTCTCTCTTTAATCTGAGTGAGCGAGAAAAAAAAAGCTAATTTGCTCACAGACCCCTGTCACCGGCGGAATGGACTCTATTGAACAGAGCAGCATGAAGACAACTTCAGGCTGCCTTTGAACTCTACCTGGCTGACACAGGCTAAAGAAGAGAAACATACTACATCCCTTTCACAGCCTGTCATGGTATTGTAAAACCTAACATATACCGGAGAACCCTTGGCTTCAAAATAAGGAAGAGGTTCAACCTCCTACTTGCTGCTGACTGTGGACTGACATTAATTCTGTCAGAGGGTAATAGGGTTGACGAACACAAGTATAAACACATGACTCATAATTCTTGTTATTTCCACCTTGAGTGGAACATAACTACACCTCCTTTTGAGGATTGTTTTAACAGCGTGAGCTTTTACTCAGAGGGATACTATAGCACGTAGATTGGCCCGGGATGTGTAAAAATGAGATGGCACAGATATTGTAAATATCCTTGAATTGTTCTTAGGAAAAGTCATATCTCTGATGGTGGGTCTTATTATTCATCTCTTTCACAAAATGCCATTGTGCATATCCATCACTTTGGCTGCCTGTCTCCCCTCACACTTGGCTGAAGACACACACTGTGAATGAAACAACAAGCAGTCCCACTCGCACAGAATATAAAAGCATTAACTTACACTCACCATCATCTAGGTAGGCCTGGTCCAAGTTTTCCTCTTTGACTGTCACCCTGCGCTGTCTGTCCCCTGGAGCCTCCACAGGCACCGTGCCAGGTAAAGCCCGACTTTTCTGCGGCCCCTTATGCACGTAGGGCTGCTGCTGGATCACAGTGGGATAGTGCTGAGGCTGGGTCACGGCCGTCTCAGACTGAGGGTGTGTGGGTGAATGAGTGGCAGCTGCCTGAGGGGAGTAACCATCACAGTAGATGACCTGCTGGGTGTCAGGCTGTGGAGCACTGAGAGGTTGAGGGTCTACTGCCCGAAGCAGGTGGTGGTTGGTGGGGGAAAACTGGATGATAGAAGGGTGCTGGCTGGCACTGATGGGACCTACAGACTGAGCTGGGGAGCCTGTGTGGACCAGAACTGAGCGGTGAGACTCGGACATCATCCCTACTGTCTGCTGATAAAGGCTGGGACTGCCACTCAGACTCTTGCCACCGCGGGAATACACAATGGCCGGGCTCTGCTGCTGGAAACGTGCATCTTGACTTGGAAGGCTGGAGCTGAGGCGCTGGCAAGAGGTGGAGACCAGACCATTGTCTGGGTGGAGGATGCTGCGTGGGTTTTGGTAGTAGGAATGATGTGATAAGCCAAAGATCTGAGGCATAGCAAAGCCCATGTGCTCTGCCTCATACTCATCTATAGGTTCTGTCTTGATGGACGGAGCTGAACGAAACCAAAAGATCAAACAAACGCTATTAAAGTTCTGAGAGGAGGGAGTAGGTACTAATTTTTTAAGATTTTCTATGTACTATTAATAATAATAACTAATTTTTTTTACACTGTAACCCTGAAGCGACATTTACTATAAGCACAGGACAAAGAGTCTGAACTGCAGTCTTACATGGCAGTGGGGTGTAGGTGAAATGTTGAGGTTGGCTGCGCTTCCTCTTGCCATTGATAACATAGAAGTTGACTTTGACAGATTGGCAGACAGACGTGTCTCGGTAGGATGGGACTTCCACAAACAGCATGTTCTACAAGACAATGCACTATTATCTACTGATGTTTTTATTTAAAATGAGTTACTAAATCATGATAACTGATGCATCTGGTGCAGGCATTAAATGAGCACTTAAGGAACAGTATTATGTGTAATACATACAGGTTGGCTCTTATCTTTGTCCACTGTGGCTTCCATTTCCCAAATTTGTTGCCCATCTAGGAACAAAAAGAGAAAGTGAAAACCTAAATGCGATAACTAACTCTGTAAACTAATTAGGGTTTAGTTTTTCAAGATGACCCGGACAGTGGTATCTCTCTACAAATATTTAGCCTGTAAATTTGGAAAACGATGAACTAAAAAAAATTAAATGAAGTCACCTTCTGTATTTTCAAACACTTTGTTTATCTCATCTCATTGATTTGGACATCGTTATATACAGTGGGTGCTGAGACACAACATCTGACAACATTTGCTTTAAAATTCATGATCACAGAAACAGCCTTTTTGCGCATGTAGATAATAGCATTTTTAAGCCTCTTCCTATCCTGCCCCAAACACACATTCAATTACTAATCAGAATAACATTTGGTGCTGAACACTTGTCTGTCTCTCCAGTGCAGTGCTGACACAATGGTAATGCAGTAGCCAGAAACACAGCATTGGCAGGAAGGTGATGAGAACTGCAAGCACACGGACTTCTCCACATTTGTTACAATAAAGGTTTTTTATGTCACACTTTATCATATTACAGTTCTGTTGTTGTTTAGGTGGAAAAACTAGAAAACCGTAAATGTAAACTCCATGCGTCCTAACGCATGATACACAATATGCTACAGTGAGTTCTGTTTGGATGTTATTGTAGGTGGGAAGCCCTCAGATCAAAACACATGGCTCAAATGAGTCAAAGGGAGGAAGGGGGTTTCTACACAGCTTGCCAACTTTTTTTCCTCAACCTTACTTTTATGATCAACTCTCTCCACTGAGTACAAAACGTGACAACTTCTGCTTTCTTGGCATGTGTTTGTGTTTACACTTTGTTGCATCGCTAATCTCAGGGATACCCCGACTCTTGTTCTCCCAACTGAGCTAAATGCAGAGGCTGAGCAGGCTTGACTTGGCTGGGGAAGCTTTCCTTCCCTTTATACAGCCTGTGTCCAAGCGCCAGAGCCAGGGGAGCTCCAGCCAGAGGCAGCTGTCTCTCATTCACAGGGATTTCACAGCTGCGCTGCTCCAGAACTCTGTCATACAGAAATTCTCCAAAACAATGGCAATCCCTCTTTGTAAGATGTCTTTTTCCGTCTCTCTTTTACTATCCATTACTACGGTGTTGTGTAACACAGCAGCAGGGAAAAAATAAATAAATAAAAATTAGCCAGCTGCTGTGGGTCCACGTTTTAGCTGAAGTACTCTGTGTAGTGTTTGCATTTCAAAACCCAAACATTCCACTCTCATACAGCAGTGAGTCACATTATCAGACAATCAAGTATTTGAACATAACTGTACCAGAGAACCTCTGAGTAGCAGCTAAAGGTAAATGACTTAGAACTGTAAGAGACCATGATTTGCAACTAGGGCTAAAAACAAACCTACCTGCAATATGGAAATCACATACAACTCGCTCTTTAAATTAATTTTAAAAGGTAACTCATTTTAAATTTGCATCAGCTGTTTTTTAATTTGACCTTAAACAGGTGACACAGAGATGTGATAACTAGATACAAGGGTCAAAACATGAATTCCATCTACTAAACTTAAACTATAACAACATGCATTTCATTTCTAGGAAAGAATATATAAGGAAATTCTTTAGTTCCAACCAGATATAGTTGAGTTTTAACCAGGAGCCTCAACAAACATACACAAATTCACCTGTCATGTGGCACGTTGAACCATTAATCAAACAACAAAAGGTCCAGTGAGTGGTGATAAGACACCAAGGCTGTCAGTGAGGCAGAAAAGGCCAAAGGGAAGTCAGGCAGCAGTGTTATCATTGGGGTCATGCAAATAACTCATGCAGTTCCATCCAAACAATGATGGAGGTGAAATGTGAAAGTTACACAGACACTGCTACTGATGAGTCACCTCGATTGCTGTGATGGCACTGCATTGTGTAATAGCACAACTAACAGATGCACAAACCAGAGATTTTATAGATTTAGTCATGGGTTTGGATTTTTTGTGGTGTATATCTTCATAGTTAACTTAAATGCTGCAGTAATCAATAAAAGAGTAAATGGCTTTTTTTCCCCACAAGACACGAGCTGATGTGTTTCTCTGCCACTCACCCTGGGTTTTCTCCATAAAAATGACCTTGGAGTCGGAGCTGAAGTTCTGCCCAGTCAGGATCATCTGCTGGCCGCCCAGAACACAGCAACTGTCCATGTCCTGCTTCTCCACCATGGGCAGTTCATGCGCTGACCGCTGAGCTGCAGGGACACAGAGAGGGTGTGTGTAACATTTACTGTCTGTTTACAGTCCTCATGCTTCTCAACTAACCACACCACTCACTCACATAATACTAAAGCTTAGGTCAATTAAGTTAATTTGTGAACTAGCAGAAAAAATACTGCTAATAATTTTGGTAACTGCATCATTTTAGTCATCTAACAAAAACAAATTGTAAAAATCCTCAAATCAATTTCACCACTGTGAAGTTTTTCTGCTTTTCGGTGTTTTATGTGACTGTAAATACTAAACATATTTGAGCTTTTAAATCAAAAGACTAATCTTCAAATTAATCAATCATTATTTACAGCCCCCAACAGTTTACTTTACACTGAGAATACATGTAGACATATCAAAGCATCATTTTCAAACTATCTACTGGTTTCTGACAAGTGCACAGCTACTTCTTACAGTGCTTTACAATAAAAAGGTGAGACAGTAATGGAAAGGTTAAAATCTTTGCTTTCGGTTTTAATAAGCTGTGGTATAAATCTCAACCAAGGTGAGGAAACAGCAGTCTAAAATTTTAAGGTTGCCTGAGTCTTTACTTACAGTAAAGTACTGTACAGGAAGAGTCTGATGCAATCTGATAAAGCAGCCTGACAGTATATACTACCTGATTTATGGAAAGCTTGAAATGGTGAACAGGAATTTAAATTAAACTTTTTCAGGATCATAGTTTCCATAATTATGACATTTTAAAGTATATTAAAGTATTACTGATTTATTATTACTATATAAATGACAGTGGCTCGGTTGCTATGCTTGAACAAGGGTAAAGTAAAAGACCGTATCCTGTCTCCTCACAGACATTACTGAAAGCCTGCTAATCAACAAGCCTGACAGATGTATAAGCAGCGTGTTTGCCAGCAACTTTACGCATGATTGGTTTTCACTGACAGCGATTGTTCTAAAACTCATCTTACACCATACAGGCACCAACCATTGTTTCTGTGACAGGAAAACAGATGGGAAATGACGATTATAAAATGATATTACATTGCGCGTCATGTTTTTTTTAAATTTTACAATGACAGGAGCATATTACATTCAGCCTGTGTCACACTAATATAATGAATCTCATGTCTTGATCGGAGTGTTGGTTAAAGCTAGATAAGGGACCTTCTTGTTTGAGTTTTGATTACACCAGGTGCTTTAATAACACTGTGTACACATGCACTGATGTACCCAAACAGACTTTTACTACTGCACACATACAGACAGGTACACAGAAATATGCAGCGCCCACCTACTGGATGGAAGCCCTGATTGCATAAAGACATCTTTGTGCAACCACGGCTTATGGACTATCAGCCAGGCTCCAAACTCATTTGAACGTCAAGTCGTCAAGTCGTTGATTGGTACAAAGTTTTGTTAACTGATAAAAACATCAGTAGAATTTATAAAGGTTGCATTGAATCGGGACTTGTAATTATTTTTTTAAGAGAAGTTTAAATATATAATATTTATCATAAACATATTTTAGGGGTAGCTGCTTACAGCACTCAATGGGATGCGAGGCCACTTGGAGAGAGACATGCTGGCCTCCAGGCTGAGGTATATGCACGCGAAACACAAGACGAACTCGTGTGTTTTTCCGACCCACGTCAGTCTCGCCCTTCCTCAGCTCAATGTCAGCGTTCCTGAGCTTCAGGATACCAGCACAGTCAATTCTGTGAACAGAAACAAATGTATAACCGCTGGCAAACACACTAAAAAGAAGAAATTTAATTATTCAGAAACACAATGCACACATTCTCACATTGCTTTCATGTTGTTCTTTGGCTCCAGGGGGATCTCTAGGACTTTGGTGCCATTTATAATCTTCTCAAAGCTGGTGGTCGTGACTGTCTTGCCAGTGATACGGTGGACTTGATAAAAGGCATGGGGCTTGAGGATGCGCTCGTCCGCTGTGCCAATGAAGATCTGCAGGCCAAGTGGCTCCTTGCCTCTGTAGCCATGTAACTGCAGACACAAGAAACTGACTTGTTTTTTTGTTTTTTTTAACTTTATTTAAAGCTCCATCTGTCCGGTGATTAAACAGGAATACATTACTATTTAAGAAAATGTCTGTCACTTTAAACTGGTTGCATTCCTCTGATTCCCTTTTGTTCCAATTCTGTATTTCCAGATGTGGTTTGCCCCAGAGGTGGCTGATCAGTGCCACGTGTAAAAGCATGAGGTTCTCTTCTGCTGCCTTAAACAGAAGCCAGCACAGATCTCACATCTCTGTACCAATGCTCTCTCATAACAGGATGGAGAATATACCAGGTGCCCTCCCTTTCCTAAAAAAATAAAATAAAACAGCTAGCCTGATGCATTCAGCATTAGACCTATTTAAATGCCCTGCTGAAAATAGAAGCAGAAAATAAAAATATATGATATATGAAACTGTAAACTGAACTGAACAGAACAGAACACAGAGAGAGAGAGAGAGAGAGAGAGAGAGAGAGAGAGAGAGAGAGAGAGAGAGAGAGAGAGAGAGAGAGAGACAGAGACAGAGACAGAGACAGAGAGAGAGAGAGAGAAGTTACTTTTAATCTGAAGTGTCTCCTGAGGAAACCTGCAAAAACCACAAAGCATCAACTTGCATCTAAATGCTGTTTTTGTGCAAACACTATAGTGCATAACCTTTACCATAGAATGAACTGGTTGCCCAGTGACTTGACACACACTGTGACTCTATATGTAATAAGCATGACTAGCTAAAAAAAAATTGCAGTGTGTAGTTCATTTCCTATCTGCTGTTTCTAGTGAGAAACTGCCCCTTTTATTAAATGGCAAGAAAAATGATATGTGTACATGACAGTCTAAGTGAATGTAACTGTCAGACTTCACAGCAGCTGTTGAATGTAAGCAGAAACTATGGCAACGTGTAAGAGCGCGCTGCTTCTATATCCAGGTAGAGCATGAAACTGAATGCAAACACTCATCAGGCCATGTGAGCTGTCGGCCTGTTGTCATGGCAGTGGAAGGAGCAGTGAGTCATGACAGGGAGCAGTGTAGGAAAAGTAAAGTGGGGGGTTTGACGCCCGGAGAGAGTGAAGGAGGAGAAGAGGAAGGGAACGACGAGGTGAAGGAGTGCAGCCGTGGCTAGCCAGCCCTGACCATCTGATTGGCCTGGCAAACCACACAGAACTGACCTCAGGGTGAGGCTTTCAGGGATGGGCCGAAAATGGAAAAGAAGCAAGAGAAGTTTTATTTCCAAGTCCTTACTATCTCTAACAAGACCAGCTTTGAAATGTCGCCACAGTAACACAAAGAAAGGGAAGTTAAAGCTATTCGGGGACACCGCAGCAACCAGTGTGTCGCAACTAATTTCAACATGCATGAATTTGAATGTATGTTGTTACTTTAACAGAAATATTAACACTTTTTTTTTTTTGCAATCTATAATTATTTAGTAGAAATGTCTAGATAGGCTGAGGGTTTCAGCACTGTAACTCAGCTTCCTAATATGCAACCCACATAGTCAAACACCAGCGTGTAAGAGGAAGTCAGGGACAACATGAACACAGATCTGTTTGTGTGGGGCGAGGGCACACAACAGCATACTATTTTAGGCTGGAAGAGAGAAAAAAACTCCATCAGAGAGCCTGTGCTGCTTGCTGACCTGAGTTCAATTCTCAGGGTGGTTACTATGTGTCATATGTCTGAGGTTAGTGTGTCCTTTATGATTTGTTTCAGAAAGTGAAAAAAGGGAGAGATGTGAGAGTAATCACAGCAACTCATCACTTTCATATAGCTGGCCCTGGGCAGTAAAACCACCAGCAGCGAGTGTGTAAAAGGTATGAAATCGGATCATCCCATCGGGGTTTCCGGACGCACTGAAAGCTCATTCAAGACACTGAAACCACTATTAACTTAATATTTTTGTACTTATTTAAACGATCCTAAACACTTTCATTTACTCTTGTTTTGGGCGTACCTGCACAACCGGGTGTCCTCCTGTTGTGGCTTTGACTGCACCTCTGCTTCCCTCTGTCTCATAGTGAGCTCTGTGGTGTGGCTTGGGCTGCACCTCAATGTGAAGCTCATACTGATCTGTGTGACTGGGGATCGGCCACTCCAGTGGGGGCAGAGAGGCCAGCGGGATGCTACTGAAAAGTAAGGAAAAGGATAAAAATGTAAAAAAAAAAAAAGAAATACTTGGGGAGGTTACCTTGTGGATATGTGTTAACCAAAAGCAGTAAGCTTCTGGTTTCCCTGCCAATTTACCTGCAAATGCTAGAAACCAGAGGCTTGGGCCAAATAGGAGGGATAACAAAGAAAGGCTCTGCAGCAGGTTTGTTTTTTATGTCATGGTCGCCAAAGTAGTTTCCTTCTCCATGGTTCTCTGAGTACAGAGTGTAAACCTGGTTGGATGTCTTGACTATTTTATTGGGCACAAGGCCTGGCTGAGTTGAGCCAAACCCATTCATGGCATCAGCAAGACTGCTGTGCGTATAGAGGACACCAGTGTTGTGATCTTCATGGCCACCGTGGGGGGAGGGGCTACGAGAGCGTTGCCCAGGGACTAAGCCTTGATTCCTGTACATGTCGTAGGTGCGTTTGCCCTGTGGGGAGGTGGAGCGGGAGCCAGGTCTGGGGGAGGGTGACCGGTGACCCAGGCAGCTGTCCTCAGTTAGGCTGGTGCGAGGTGAGGTGCCTGGGGAGGTGCGCGGGGAGCCAGTGTGGATATTCTGTAAACGGGGGCAGAGGTCTCCAGGGTTCTGGCCACTGCTGGGGGACACACAAGGTGACGCCCAGGGGGAGTAGCTCTCCGAATGCCAGCTGGTGGAGGAGTTGCTGCTAGCGGGACTCAGGCACTGAGGTTCACGGTAGGCAAGGTTTTCGTGGCCAGGAACAGTGAGGGTGGGTCTTGGACTAATGTTCAGGTGGTGGTTCTGCAGGGAATCCCGACCATGGCTATAGTGCTCACGGGAGGGGGTGATTTCAATCCGTGGGCTCAGAGCCAGGCCTACAGGCCGAGTACTGTCCAGGAAGTTTCTGGCCTCCTGGTTGTCATATCCTGGTAGAACCTCGGGGTTTTGTTCACTGTAGGAGGGACTGCAGGACTTGATGCCGTATGGAGAGGCCTCCTCCAGAGGAAAAGGCTGCTCAGGCTCAGAGCTGAGGACTTTGTGAGATGCAAGGTTGGGGTCATCTACAGAGGATGAGAGATTAAACACATCACATATACATGCATTTAAAAACATAAACAGTGTCACAGCGACAGTTATTTACCAATATTCCAATAACAGCTATTCAAGACTTCTCTAAATGACATCAGTACATGCAGCTGCACCCCAAAGTTCATTTTTAACTTCAACTAATATAAAAGTGACAAGCTGGAAAGGAAAAGCTTCTTGTTTCACATGGACATCAGAGATCAGAGCCCTCATTAAGAAGCCTGATAAATGTACTTCCTGTTTTCTTCCTCATTCACGTGAGTAAACCCTAAAGACGCTGTATTAACTTTGAGGTCAGAAATAACCAAGAGAGGAAGAGGAGTCAACTCAAAAAAGAAAAAAAAAGGCCATGGACAAACCTTGAGCTCCCCCAGCAAAGTCGCTGCAAGGTGGTTCATATTCAAACAAGTACTCAAACTCCAAATCCTCATCAGGACAGTTTACTCGAATGAGCTCTTCCTCCAAAGCTTTCTCGTCGTAAAAAGTGCTCATCTGTCTAGTTTCACCCTAACGATCCCTCTGACTTCAGAAGCGACAGAGACGCGGCTGAGGTGTTGCGGAGCTGATGGGAATTTGGAGAACCTGTCCAAGCGTCCAATGATGCTTCGCTGAGCTGCGGGAGGTAAAACGCACAAATTTCCTGTTTCAGCTCGTCTCGGTCTATTTTCAGATGGAGGCGGGCTTAATTTCACACTGAATGCACAATTTTCGAGTACATCTCTGAGTTTCACTCACGCCCCCCTACTTTTCATTGATGGGTTGATAAAGTAAACAAAAAAAAAAGAAAAGAAAAAATGAAAAGTGGTAGTGATAAATTAAACTGCCCCTTTCAAATAGATTACTGCGCGTCTTTTGGCAGACTGTGCAGCTTACTGCTGCCCCCGAGTGTCTGGCACGGCGCACTGACACAGCAGGGTGCTGCCTGGGCTCAACCCCAACCTGTTTAACAGCTGACTTACGCGGCGTCAAAACAGGGCGTCACTTCAGGTTTGTCAGTACATACGTACTGCGCACAGGTGGATCGGCGGGTGAAAGAGGTTCTTTTGAGGGAATCCCCAGATTTACGCATGGCGCCGTACACGACCTAGGACGTCCCTTCCAGTTGTAGTTGTAACAACGTGCTCTGTCAGCAGCACTGAGAGATGTGAGAAACTGATCTTATTGGTGGTGTGACATGCCAATCCTAACTACAACAACAACAACAACAACAATAATAATAATAATAATAATAATAATAATAATGGGTTAGGTTGGGCTTCCCACCCAAGTGAACCACTAACAGCGGTAACAATTTGCGCCATCTCATCAAAACAAACACCGAATTTTTATGCACAAGTGCCAGCCTTAAAGTTCTTGGAACAACAAATTATTCGCATATTTAAATGAGATGAATGGAGAATCAGTATCAGTCAAAATCTTAACTACAGGTACAGCTGACTTGAAAATTGTTGCCCCCAGTCTACATACTGATGTCATCATGAAGTTTAAAGCTGGGCAGTCTTGCATATCTTAGAGGTTAACCCTAATTTAGACCCAAATACATTTTTTACCGATAAAGTAAAACTGTGGCCACTGCATTATTCATTGCTGTTTCTTACTCAGATCAGTAAAATAGCTTCTTGCGCGCCGATCCAGTATAAGCGCAGCAGCATATCTATATCAGCATATCCAAACATCAACATTTCTCTGAAATGTAACGTAGATGTCATGACAGATGACATTACATCATTTCAGTCCTAAACAACCAAAGCTAAGACTACTCGTTCGGTTAAAAATCAAATGGGTTGATTACCAGATAATCACAACACTTCAGCAGTACCTTGATCCATCGACCTCATGGTGTGGTACTGTGCCAGCCTCCAAGTATCTCTAAACATCTGGAGAAAAAGTGTCAAATAAATAGAAAATAAACAGATGAAAAAAATTACTCTCCTCTAACAACCATAGCAGAAGAAGCTTTCTCCGGTTGAAAATGTTGAAAAGTGACAAAACTGTTCAAAAACTTAACGCTGCGACACAGCGGCTGCGCGCAAACTCCTTAAACATACAGCCGCATCAGCTTCAGCTATGTTTCTGGTATGAAGTCCCCTTTCCTAGAGCTCTATAAGGGTTACATGAGTATCAAGAGCGGCTTCCTTCCCCGCTCTGGGTGTTTATAATGGTCCAATGCTGTAAAATAACGGGATTCCCTCAGTGTTTCCTCCTGTTTGTGCGCCTTTGCCATGGAAACCTGGAGCCGGTCCATGTCAGAGACTCAGGGCTTTCCTGCAAAGCCCCACACTCAGGAATCCATGACGTCTCCGACTCCTGCGCCAAGGCATTTCTGTGGCTTCTCTCAGACAGTAGCACACAAGAACTTCATTGTAGGGATGAAGAAATTACTGAAGGAGACTGTGGGAGAGAGAGAGGGAGAGAGAAATTTGATTACAGGATACACTACATGAAATTTACTTCACTAGACTGTTCTAACAGGAGTTCAATATATCTTCCAGTTTGTAAATATAAAAGAGAAGTAGAGACTAGGCAGCTGTAAACTGTTTAGGATATAGTTAAGGGACCATGTCTCATTTTGGGCAAGGAATATAAAGAATTCCACTGTTTCCATTGGGGGAAGATGCTACTATCAATTTCCATTTCCTAATGGAAATAGGCAGCATCTTCTGATACTCCACTGGAAAACAAAAAAAGGCTGAACAAGACCACTACATAGACCGACCGCAGTAGTCACGTGGACAAATTCTCCACTGCAATAAAAGTTATGTAAGGCAGCATCCAAGGGAAAAAAGAATACTGATATCCTGGATTCCACTGTGTTAAACCTTCTTATGCAAGTATATCGTTTCCTCTCAGACACCAAAAATACAGACTCACAGACTCACTTTTTCATTTCTGCATAAAACCTCACTATGTGCTTGTGTTGTGGAGGAAAGTTGTGTCCAAACATAACAACAGATGTCCCAGACTCTACTTCTCTGAATAAATCACATGAGCATTGACTGGATAACAGTGATAATACTTCTTGCAGTACCCTTCAGCAATCTCAATGTCCCAATCTACTTTAAATCTGTGACTTCGGCAGTGTTGGAAAACAATCCATTCTATTCCTTTCACCTGCTGAGGTGCCTTTTAGTTTCTAAATGGATAATGAATTAATGAAAATTTTGAGTTTGAAGTTGTAGCAATGGGCAGCACAGTGGCTGAGTGGTTAGCGCTGTCAGCGTGAACATTCCTGGTTCGTAACCCGTCAGGGGCCTTTTTGTGTGGAGTTTGCATATTCTCCCTGTGCTTGTGTGGTTTACTCCGGGTACTCCAGTTTCCTCCCACAGTCCAAAAACATGTATGTCAGGTTGATTGGTGATTCTAAATTGCCATAGGAGTGAGTGTGAGTGGTTGTTTGTGTCTATGTGGCCCTATGATGGACTGGTGACCTGTCCAGGGTGTACCCCTGCTTTTCACCCAAAGAGTGCTGGGATAGGCTCCAGCAGATCCCTGTGACCCTAAATAGGAATAAGTGGGTATAGATAATGGATGGATAGAAGAAATAATGTACTAAATAAGAACAAATTATATTTAAAGGATTCTGGTAGCCCTTTGGGCAGGTCCTGGCCAGATGTCCTCAGCTAACTGTGACTGACTGTAGCTTCATATTTAGCACACAGACACAGAAGTGTCTGTGTCCTTAATTGCCAGGAGTGCCAAAAAGTGCCAACAGATGGGGAAGATCTGACACTGAGGGCTAAACCGTTCCAGTCTGGAAGCAGTGGAAAAAGTTCTGTGAACCTTAGGTTTCGACTGTGAGTGTGGAACAGAGATCAGAGGAGCTGATCAGAGGATCTAAGGGGTCTGGATGTACAGTGAAAGGTGAAGACGTCAAAATGCTTTAACACAGAGTCTAAAGTCATTCTTCTGCCATCTGTACAGATTTTTAAAGACAGTGGTCTTTAGCCAAACCATCAGAGAAGTTATCTAGACTAATAAAATATGACAAAAAACACAGCATTCAGCAATTTAATACAAATCCTCTAGACATCAGGACAAATCAAAGCATCATGTACTACATCAGTTCATATAATACCATTCATAGGAAGATGTATTCACACATGACATGGAGAGTGGTAATCTGAGTGGGTTGAGACATGGATTAGTCTGAATGAGGTGGTCTGCTAGACTGCTGGGTGAACAAGTTGACTGCAATGAGTCTGTAAACCACAGTGCATAGAGCCTGTGTATTGGGGGTAACCAACCAGCAGCCTTGTCTACCAGATGTAAATTCCTCCACTGTTACTGAGCTTTTGTCCAACTCAAATTATGGAAATGTGAGTAAATGAAAATGGCATAGGCTTAAGAAAGGAAAACTGCCTGTGCCCAGACAGTCGAGGTTGCACTTCCGTCGTTTTTTTTTTCTCAGAGAAGCCACTTTTTCCAGGTTCATGCAGTATTTCCATCAATGTAAAACAGCTCACTGAGGTAGAGTTGTCTGGGTTAGAGAAATGCCCTGTTTGAATTTTCCAAGTGTGAGTGAGCTTTAAAATCTAAGCAGTGTAACTTTGATAGATAAAAGGTATCAGTTCTAATGGAACTATAATGAATTGTTCTCTTTTGATAATATTTGAAATAGACCATCCATCCATTCATCAGTTCATCCTACTCAGATGTTTATATGCTACCACATATCCTACCTGGATGTTGTCAGTCTGTCACTGCTAAACTGTATTAGGATACTGTGTCTGAAAGCAAATACACTTACTCAGAGTTAAATGAGAAGTGATACCACTATCATGACTGTGCATTAGATATTAAGCTGCAATGAGTGGCCATCTAACTTAGCTTAGCAGCCTGGAAACAGGTGGAAACAGCTAGCCTGGCTCTGTCTGAAGGGAGCAGAATATGCCTCTTCAGCAGGTGTAAGCCTTTTAATGACGTAATTCGGTAATAAAATTATGTTGTGTGTCCTAATTAACAGTAGACATGAGTCAAGTAGATGGTGATGCTGCTGAGATCACTGCTAAAAGGAGTAAGGTTGGGGCTGTGCTGGCATGTTATTGTGCAATAAGGAGCCTTTTTCTTTCCTGCCACAACTTCAGATCCTTGGAAAACATTTTCCTTTGTCCCAGTAGTATGAATGAACTAATAAGTTCCATTAACATGGAAAGTACATACATCCAAGCTGGACCTCCTACCTTATGTAACAGGATTCTGATCAATACTCAAATGTTTGTCAAAAGAATTCAAGTGTCTTAAGTCCAGTGGAAAAGTGGCAGACTAACTCATGGATTTTTCCTTTTTCGGTGCAGCAGAATGAAATTCCATGTCACCTCTATTTTCAGAGTTATCCAGGTTTCCAATTCTATCCTACAGTATTTCTTAACTTTAACATCTGTCTCTATTTTTGTTTTGCATTGTGGATGCAAAGAAGTCAAAATTGGGTAGTCAAAACAAACAGGAATAATCTTATTTAACATTTCAGCTGAAAGAAAAAATGATCCATGCCATTGTAAACTTCCTTCATAAAAACAACTGACTAGGCTTTGCTACACAATTTGATTAAGAATTTAATCCACTCAGCCTAAACATGATTTGTGCAGTTTCATTCAGTTGCTTAGAGAGGCATTAACCAGTATTATTAGTGATCAGGGGGAAGGCAGGGAAGCACATCTGCAGGCCTTCTTTAACAGTGGTGGATGCTAAGACAAATCAAAGCATTCCAGGCCCACAGAGCTATAAATAGTGCAGAAGAGGGTGTGTGTTCATGCTTTGCAATGTTCTGTGTGTGGGGTCTGTCATTGCCAAAATCCAATATTTGCACAGAGCAGTAACAGTGGTAGTAAACAATTCATCTGCACTGGCTTGTTCATTATCGGGTATCCAAATCATCCATCGGGTTTCGGTTATTTCAAAACAGCTCACTGCATCCAAACAGACTAGCTTTAATGCGGTTTACATTTGCATTATGCAAATTTGATAAACTGCAAATGACTTCATTTGGACAATTAGATGAGACACATAGGCATAGCTGACCTGAGTTCAATGTTTCTTCAGGAAACCGGCAAAGGAACCAGTGACCTTGTTGGTGTTGCCTTGGACTGAAGGGTGGATATGATCACACATGGTTCCTGACTGGAGCGGTTAATGCAGTTATATTTTGTACCTTGTTTCAAGTGGTCTAACTCTCTGTCGTTTTTGCACTCTTTAACTGGGAACAGTGTATGTTTCAAAGCTGGAAACTAAATCCTGTTAAGTGTCAAAATTAAAATGACCTTGCGATAATTAGTATAATAGAATATGTTATGGAACAGCTGTAAGGTACCTCTTCTTAAGGTCCATGTGAAGTGAAAATTAAATTTTAAAACATACTTTAAGTCTGATTGGATTATGGATTTGGCACTGGAACAGAGGCCTCTATAACTTCAAAAGGAAGGAAAGACCATGAATGTTAAGGTTACAGGGCAGCTCTGTTGATTCTGGAGTGGAATTTCAGTTTTAACAGGACTGATTAAGTTAAATGGTTTCTGTTAATGCTATAACTTACACACTGGGCAGTGGAAGAAAAGGGCTGGAGATATATAATGTAGTTTCAACTTGATCATGTAATCCCGAGGTGCACATGACTACACATTAGAAAAATAGGAAAATATTTTCACAGAGAATCCAGTCCAACGCAAACATCTCATCACGCAACATTACAGCACTTTCCTAACCTGCAACCTACATGCAAAGCTCCTTCTAAAAGCCAAGTGGTGCATTATTTGCAATGTTTCCCATTGTTTTTATTATAAATTTTCTATATTTTAATTACTTTATTTTCTTGTCTATATTCTTATTGTATATACCTTTACAGTTACTTTTTAAAGATTTCTTTCTTCCACTTTTTCTATACTTCTGTAATGTGTGGAATTTCTCCACAAATAAAGGTTCATCTTTTCTTAATGAATGGTGATTTAGCAGAGTTATTTAATTTCAAATGATTTGATATACAATTTTGTGTTGTACTCCTTTAATTCCCGATTATGTGTGGTGCCAAGAGTTTGACATTGTAAATAACATGGAACATGTATGAACCCAGTGAGTGGCTTAGAGTGAGAACAGGCACCAGGGACTACCTCCTCTGGTAGGAGTGCTAAACAATCAGCCTCCAAAATCTGCCTGTACAGTCCTGTGTACCTCACAGCTCATCAGGAACTGAAACAGGCCACATCCAGAAAAAACAGATAGTTTCTGTCCAAACTCAATCCATTATGTACAAGGACTGCACCTATAATACAGTCCCCCAAGAAATGTAGTTTACTCCTCTGAATAGTGTAAATTTCCAGCTATTTTAGTGAGCCCTTAAAAAAACAAACCACTACATTTGTTTCTTCCTTCTTTAGAAAATAAGCTTGAGAAGGAGTCTGATATAGAGAGGGTAAGGGAATTAGAAAGAGACAGAATAACATATTTGGTCTTTTCCTGAGATGTTTTGGCCATTTTTAAAAAATGTCATCTGGAAGAAAAAAAAAGACAAAAGAAAAGAAAACATGAAATTTATTAATCATCATTACAATACAGACATCAACACAATGCTCCCTTTTTGTTCTGCTTATTTGAGTGAAATCTCCACCATTAAATAAGACATCTTAATAAATAAAAAACAGGTAATTTACCAGCAACCAAATCATTTTAGCATAATTTATGTTTTGCAGTTCTATTATAACATAAAAATAGAATAATCTGTTTACATAATAAAATTCTGTGCAAATAACTTGTTAAATGCATTGGCAATCCAAAGTTTAGCATAAAAGAGAAATGATTACTTATGGCACACTGCATACTGCGATTCATCTAGTCACATGACAAAAGTGACCATTTTCCACAACTGAAATTACTTTGAAATAAGTGAAAATGTGGTCACGTTAGTTGTATTTACAACATCTCCATCACTGCCAGTGAAATAACCAACAAGGAGTGAGTACACATTAGAATCTTTTTTTTCATGTGCAGTAATACTTATACAATATTAACATTGTCTGCCTAGAAGTGATTTGTTCCATTTCTTCTTTCACAGCTTAGATGCAGAAGTTAGTAGCAGTGAGAATGAGAGGGCCCTGGACCAGACAAATTTGAAAGGGGGCAGCTGGATGCTGGTCAGCGGGGTATTTTCAGTTATGGCTTTAGGTCACTGTTACAGTGAGTCATCGTGCAATGCTGAAGCATGGCCAATGCCGGCCAGCCCAAGCAGCCACATGAGAGGCTGCACATTCCCTTGCGGACATGCAGCCTGTCAGGAGCCCCAGAGAAAGGTTCAGCTGCAAATAACAAACACTCCTTTGTGGCTGTTTTGACCGCGTTCCACAAACACTAACAACTCATGGTTCATACAACGGGACAAAGACAGACTTAACATCAGACACCACGGGTCAAGCTAAAATAAACAGCCACAGCACCTCCACTGTGTCAGGCTCTAGCATCGGGTGACGCATAAACAAATACAAAAACTTGCAGCCTGTAAACCTTTTTTTTTTTTACCATGTAATTCTTGAACTCCATTTAGAAATCAGTGTTTAAGGAGATTGTGAATCAAATCCTGAGTGAGAATGCTACATCAATTTCAGCATCTAACAATAAAATGACTTTACTCTTTAAAATGAAAGTGGAATAAGAGAAATTTTGCCTCCAGCCCAAATGACACAAACAGAATCGAGTGACAGCCAGCTACTTTTCTTGGTATCACTTTTGACATTATAGAACTGGACCTGCATAATTTACTTGAACTCATTTTGTGCCTTAATGTATCATTATTACCTTACATGGAACATTTCTGCATCTTTAACCTTGACAGGAAAGCTGAAAATAAAAATATTGTACTGACAGTCTAGTACAAAAAGTTGTCATCTGTTAGTTCTTGCATCAAACACATGCAGCAAATAACACTGCTTTTTTACCAACACAACCTCTCCCACTCAGTAAACAACCTATCCCTGACAAATTTTGAAGGAGAACTTTTCAAATTAAAGGGAATGAATTGCTGTTTGGTTCTCTGGTCAGACTGTAGACTCTGCTGGATGAAGACAAGGACATCTTTGTGTTTTCCCACAGTAGATGAGGCCAGAGGCTTCTCTCACTTTTTAAGAGGTAAGTTTGGAATAGTTGGGTGGGGAGAATCGTCGGCGCAGGTACTTTAGTATGTAAAGAGGCAGACAGCTCACCAGCGTGATGACCGTCACCTTCCACAGGAACGAAACAGTGGTGATGAAGTATACATCTGGCAAAGACAAAGAGTCAAAAGTCAGAGTAAGATTGTACACATACATTTCTAAGCACCAGATGAATTTTACATCAGTTTTATCATGACTGTAGCCAAAATAATTAATTATTTCATTCTGACAGTGTGTTAGGTTTGGGCTACAGTATTTGGGCTAATACTCAGGAAGAGTTAAAAATGGTTTTAGCAGTTTAATTGCCTCCATGTGCTGTACCAACCAACCAAGTCATTAAGAGCGTCAACTACAATTAATAACTTTTGATTTTAAAATACTGCCATAGACCTCTCACTTTCATGATTTTCCCTCTGTGTCTGTGTTCACACACACCCCTGGGTGCCTGCACCTCAAAGTTTGGAAACCTTTAGTATAGACTGCCCATGGTAAAAAAGAGTAAAATCAAGTACAAAGTACAGTATAATTTCTGCCAGGAGCCAGGAATCTTTCTGAGTTGGAACTATATCAGTCCTGGTGGCTTTGAATTTACATGACCTCTCACACTTTTTTGGAAAGTATCCAATTAAGTGTGTAAACTGCACAACAGGCTGATTTCAAGATGGAGGAAAAGTGTCTAAAAAGGTCACACTTGACCACATGCCAGTCATGAACCTCAGTGGTTGAGATTGTAGACTGAAAATGGCTCCACACCCCACATAAAGCTGAAAATAAAGGCTGGGAAAGCTCTTGGTTGGAGTATTGTATTTGTCACAAGTCTTAATATGGCACAACTAAAACTGGCTCATTTTCTAGACAGCTCAAGTAAATAAAAGCCTGATAGTAGGCCAACAAGCATGCTAGAATGGAGAAATATAAATGACCAATATTATCCTTTTCCTCTATAAATAGTTTTTATGTTTCATACTTCAATTGACTATGAATTGGTTGATACCTAACACTAGGGAGAAAACTATTGTGGATAGTATTTTCTACCAGACACAATGTTTCTGTAATAAACATATGAACCTTGGCAGTCCACAGGAAACTAACAGGACTGTTGGCATTTCCCCTTTGATATTACAATATGCCTGAGCTTCGTCAACACCAAGACAATTTGTCTATGTATTCACCTTTAGACTTCCTACTCTCCAGCATACCACAGCTTATTGTACACCAGAGGCATTATACAAATGAGAAGTTACACCTCACTGCTGAATCCTGACGTACTATTTCAAGGTCACCCAAAACATAATACCAAAAAGCAGGCTACACTCAAATTAATGCAGTCTGCATTTTTATTCTTGTTGTTATGAAATATTCTGAGTTTGGGTGAAATGTGAATTTACATATGTGTCTGTGTTCATTTACCTATGAACTCATGCAGGAAGACCAGTGAGGCGACATAACAGGCCAAGCTCAAGAGCTCGCCGACTATCATGAGCCAGTGCCACGTCTGAATGGTCAGGGCCACCATCAGCAGCTCGGTCAGAATAAGAGAGGTGAAAGAAATGGCAACGATATGGACAAACTCTGACTCGAAGAGCAGCAATGCCCCGTACATGATGATGCTCCCTGCAAAGGAAAAGGAGAGCGTGGCCTCAGAATGAGACCAACATTTTACAAGCACAACCTTTAAAGATGTAATCTAAGATCAAGGCACACACACGCACGCACGCACGCACGCACGCACACTTACCTTGATAGATACTTATTAGGACCCATATTAGAAATGTCTTGAAAGACAGTGGTCGACCCTATGAAAGGAAACCAGAAGAACATGTTATGTAAAATGTATTTATTATATTTGGCTGCAATAGAATATTTAGAAGGAGAATATTCATTAAAACCTTTAGGAGATCTTTGTATAACTCTGGATACAACATGGCAACTTCTGACTTAACATCTTTGTCCAACACCAAGGAGAAGACAGGAAACATGGTGTAGATAGTGGAGTAGCTGAAACCGACAAAAATCATGTCTTCAGTGGAGAAAGTGACACATAGTCAAAAGGTTTCACACATGTCACTGTTAGATTCTGCAGTGAGGTACATAAGTCCAATAGTCAATACTTTCAGATTTTCCCCTTCTCATATTTCAACAGTGCTTTAACACAGAGGAAATGCCAGGCAAACAAGGCAGCCAAATGCTCGCTTGATAAGTCATCCCCATTCAGAGTCTGTATCTTACCCAATAATCAAGAATCCTTGGTAGAGAGGGACTGAGGCAAAGTAGAAAACAGAAGAGAAAACTGCCTAGGGAAAACGGAAAAGAAGAAATGAGATAGTCAGTGACTCATTTATTACTTTTTTCATGTAAATATTCAAATAGAATTTGAGATCACTTTCCAAATGCTACAAACAGAAGTAATGCCAAAAAGTCCATTTAAATCAGAGAAACAGGAGCAAATGAAAGATGCAGGATTAACTGGTTATGGTAGCTCACAAATCAAAACACATTGACTCGTCCATTAGATAAATTTCAACACACAAAGTGCAATGCTGCACTAATCCTCTATAGCAGTATTACTGCTGGAGAAAATCAGACTTCACTGACTAATTCAACAATGTGTCTATAACATATGTATGATGCCAATATTGAGCTGTCAACTAGTCAGCGTACCAGCTGGGCAGACCTTAACCAGACAGGTCACAGCTGTGGCTGTGGTTGGTGTTAATGTGAGACATGTGGAGGAGGGCCTCCCTAAAACCCCAAAGACCATGATGCAGTGAGTCATGTGCTGTCCTTCCACAGTGGGGGCTGAGATTGGACTGGAACATGGGAATTAGACTTTGTGTGGAGGGGGTGCCTGTGAAGGGCACCATGGGCCCACTCCTCTGAGTCATCTTGCACCTCACCCTTCCATGGCTACCCCAGAAAAATGTCTGCCTCACTCCAGTTGTTTCTTCCTAATGTTTAGATTTTAGGTGTCGTGGATAAGAAGAACCCATATCTCCCTGCACATATTGCAATGTATTTCTTTTTGATTACAGTTGTAAAATGTAATGTCTGTTACCTGTGTTTATTATGGAGTAACAGTAAGTGCTTTCCAGCATTAGCACATTTATGAGTAAACTTACATCTGATTTAAACATCAAAGAATTCCTGGGTTAATTAAAGTAGAGGAGAAAAAATAAACTGATGCAGTGAAGTCATATCTCAATCATTATTTTGATTTGGAAGGATTTAGGATTTGCACACAAGTAGGAACATTACGTTTCTTGAAGACATGCCCTAATCACTACCTGCCTAGTGGGGACCTGGATTTTGTCCCTACTTAGGAAGCTGAGCCCCCCCCCCCCCCCCCCCCACCAGAGACTGGTGACAAAACAAAGAAAAATCTTGGGGCCCTGAGAGTGAGGGGCCTGTTGACTCTTTTACACCATGGGGACATTTTGCTGGGACGGTTTGTGTCCACTTGTTCCTTTAGAGGGAAGGATCATTGCAAATTAATACACAGTTGTTCTGAATGATCACCTTGATTGTAATGGGAGTGGTCCCTTCCAGGATGATAATGCCCCCATGGCACGAGGGGTCACTGAATGGTTTCAGTAGAATAATGAAAATGATGGGAGTCATATGCTGTGGCTTCCACAGATTTTAGACCAGGGTGTGAGACAAAGCTCTCCACCACCATCATCATTCAAATACCAAATCAGGGAATATTTTGGAAGAATGGGATTCTTCCCTCCAGTACAGTGCAGAGACTAGAATCAAGGCCAAGGTCCACATTTTACTAAGACACATCATGTTTGTTTTGCCTTTCATCTTTAAAGCACTACAGCATATTGACAGTTACAAACTGTTTTAAAGATTGTTGTGTACTTCCAAACTTGTATGTGACCTGTTACCAAATACATGGGATGTGATCAGAGTTTTACAATTTGAAACTGTTGTAAAAACTGAGCCAAAGTAATTGTCAAATTGTTTCTGAAGAAATCAGTTCAACATGACTGATGAAGACAAATCTAAATGGCACCTTATAGTTGGACTCTACCTGCATGGTGCTGATGCACAGGCTTCTGTGAATAACGAACTGGCTGAGAGCTGCAGACCTTTTGTAGCTGTTCCGACCATGAACCATGAGGAGACGGCCTAAATGTTTGAACTGAGTCACAGAGAAGTCGGCTGCCAACGAGGCCTGCTTTCCTTCCTGGCAAACACAGAGCACAGGGGACAGTCAGGACATGCTCTGAGAAGTCCTTGCTGACCTGATAAGCAGGCTTTTGAGTGCCTAGTACATTTTGAATTGATCATATGATGACAGATAGATAGACTGATTGCTTAAAAACCCACACATAAAAAAGGGTAACAGACAAATACTCTCTAAAAACTCTAGACTGTTAAGAGTTATGAATCCTTCAGACATAAGCTCTACAGATTTTAATATAATTAATGATCACAGATAGTCTGAACATGCCATATTAATCCACGCTAACCATTAGAACAGCAACTAATTGTTCTTTTGATAATTGATTAAGGCGAAGACTTAATCTTCAGTAAACATCTGGTCTGCAAAATATCAGAAAATAGTGAAAAATGTCCTATCACTATTTCCCAAAGTCCAAGACAACATATTTGTATTGCTTGTTTTGTTTGATTTACAGTCCAAAATCCAAAGACATTAACTAAAGTATACATAGAAGGCTAAGAAAACCAGTAGATAATGACATCCAAGAATCTAGAATAGCTTTTTATCTAAAAAAAAAAAAAAAAAAAAAAAAAAAAAAAACAACTAATTTAAATTTATTTGGATTATTGCAAATTGAGTAATCAACTGATCTTTTCACCTCTTGGTGGGTGATTTTTATGATCATACTAGATTTTCTAATATGATTGATAGCTTGTGATAGAGTAGGCCAGGTGTGCATATGTCAGTAGAAGAACATAAGAACACTTCTGCCTGGCCATGTTTATAAAACACGTACCTCTTGGTTATCAGTTGTCAATTGTCAGTCATTTCTATCCATATTAGATATATTTTTACATGATCCATTTATACATGTTTACATGTAACAAAAAGAGGAGCTGCTCTTTGTCCAATTTCTCTTTGTGGGGTGTACTTGGGCCAATGAAAGCTAGATAAGATCAATACCATTCTCATATATGTGAAGCTAAAGCCAGGAGATTGTTAGCTTAGCATCAAGACTGAAATCAGTGGAAAACAACTGGTCAGGCACTGTCCCAAGGTAACAAAATCTGCCTAGAATCACCTGTACAGCCCCATTTTTACTCTCCACACAAACTGAATTATAAAAACGCAATTTGTGGTTTTATGGGGTGTTGTGTGCAGGATTATTTCTTGGCCTACAACAGTGGTGTCCTGGAATCTTGGTGTCACTATGAAGTTGCAAGTTTTCCAAGGAAGACACTGATCCCAGCCAAGAAATAGTTCCACACATGATCCCTGATAAAACCACAAATTCCTTTAGTTTAACATTACAGAATAAAAAGATGACATAAAGCCTTAAGTGGTGAGCTTTGGAGAGAGCCACAGTACAAAAGCACACAAGCATCCTGTCATACTTGTTTCCTCTACTCTGACAATAGTTCTTCACAGAGAGGAATCATCTGTGTGAATGTCCCCTACATGTCTCTGAATGTGAGAGATCTTGACAGGAAACACAAAGTAAAAATCTGTGAGAGCAGCACGTCAGTGTGAAGCGATGGGATTGAGAGAGTCTTACTTTTCCCTCCACTCCCACGCCACAGTCAGCTTCCTGGATCATGCTGACATCGTTTCCTCCATCCCCTAAGAGAAAACAAAAGCCACCGAGGTGTCAAGATTCACATCAGTGACTCACCAATATGAACTATTAGTGAGAGTAGTGTGTGCATATATTGAGACACTCCCTTAATTTGACTTGATTAAGAGATTAGAGGTACAGCCACAGAAAGGAAAGTTGTAATGACTTCGGAAATTATCAGATAAAGAATGGGGCAATATATCAGCAAATTATGAAAAACACAGTATTAATAATTCATTATCATCATCAAGTAATACACTGTGCTTAATTGTGGCATTTTATTAATGCTCAAACCAGGAGTGCAGGTGAGATGAGCAGAGTAGAGTAAGGAAAGGTTTGTGGCTGAAACAGATACTGTTTGTGTATATGTTAGAAACCCACAATAAAAAAAAAAAAAAAAAAGGAAAACAAAAATCAAACTGAAATCTTCATTTGAAAATGCTGCTGTACTGTCTACTCACCAACAGCGCAGGTGAGTTTGCCTGTGCGCTCTTGCAGCAGCCGGACTATCTGGGCCTTTTGAGTGGGTGTACATCGGCAGCAAACCACAGCGGGACACTGACAGGCAAGCTCCATAAACTCATACTCATAGTATTTCAGACAAACCTGCAAGAAACCCACCATAAGGAACAGGTGAGCAAGTTAGGCCACCTCATGTAACTGATCTCAACTGTGTATCTTAAACATCTCAGTTTAACTTACAGTTTAACTCCTCCTGCGGTTTAGAAAGTGACTCTGACCACAGATACCACTTCCAGAGATGCTTCAGTGGCAGTAATACTATCGTGCATCGCATATGACAGACTTTCATAAGGAGAGTTAGGTCAGTGGTGGGAGGATTAGACACACACAGATGTGCTTACCTCAAGCGAGTCCCCTGATATCACCAGTGCACAGTCGTGTTTTCTCCTGAAAGCGTTGAGTTCCAGGTGAGCTTCCCCTCGTGTTGTCACCTGTGGCAACAGCAACCACATTTTAAATGCACATGTACGCAAAAACACACAAAATAACATCCACAAGCAAAATTATCAAGAGTAACAATCTGTCAGCCTTTGCATCCTGATTGTTTTCACACAAATGAACAGCTGCTTCTTTCGCTCTAGCTGCAGTGATGACAAACGTTCGAGCAACCAGATTTCTGATGGACATCCATCAATTACATGTGGAATAAATATCATAACACTGAACTGCTTACTTTTCCTAGATAAAGTGAGGATGTACCAAGCTATTCATTTCTCTTCCGATACTTATTTGGATCAAAAATCAGTAAAATCTGTACGACACTACTTTACCATGTGGAAGTCATTGGACTTATTCTTATGTATTATAGTTAGTTAAATTTTAGATTAGAAGATATTTTGACTATAAATGAAGATATTCATACACCCTCATCCTTGAAAAGATGTGCATAATTTAATTATACTTAAAGCAACAATTAGCTGATTCATTGATTAGTTCATAGATAATAAATTGTCAACTATTGTAAAAGGTAATCATTATTAACTATTTAGCTATTTAACTATTTATTTTAAATTGTATGTTTATTTAGTATATAATTTATATAAATTAAAAGTGGTTGACGTGACTTGATCTTGACTAAAATGGTAATCCAAGAAGTGGCAAAATATATTGTACTATAAAATCAACTGAGGTTCCTTCTGTGCCAGCTTTAAATAGATTTAAAAATTCTCCAAAAATGCAACACTGACAAGGCATGTGTTAATCTGTCAACAACAGTAAAGCTCTGGTATGAATATCCTTCAACCAATGACTATTCATACGTCAATCCAGATCAGGCCATTGGTGGCCACCAGGAAACTAATCCAGATGTGTGTGGCAGGCCCAGTCAGCACTCCCCCATCCACTGGGATAGAGGTTTTCAAGCTGTGCCAGCCATTGTTATTCTCTTCCAGTAATCACAGTTGTACGCAAGTTTTAACCTTCCTATATGGCAGCCGCTCCTTCTGCTCTGGCACGGCTCCAGAGGGGAAGGCAGAAAGGGGCTATCAAAGCAGAGAAAGAGCCCAAACCTGCAAAACAAATTAGGAAGTGAGCCCTCTACATGTTCCCTCTGGGAGTGGTTCAGCTGGTTTCTCCTCTCTGTTTGAGTGAAGATCTGTTTGTTCTCTTTGACAGTGGCTTGGATGCTTTCTCCAGTGGGAGGTGATTTATTCAGCTGTGGATGCTGGCTTGGGCTGCATGTGTAGTTGTGTGGGTCTCTATGACCACTAGCTAATGGGCCTTGGTTGCACAGATAATGGATGCTCATGGGTCCCCCAGGGCCAGGAAAGTGTCAGTGCCACACTGAACTTGGATGAACCCAGTGGTACTAAAATCAACTGTTCTCCACTTCATATCCACCTAAAAGGAAGAGTGGGTCCTTGTCCTGCACTTACGGGTCTGAAGATATGGATGTCCTGGTTGCGGGTGATCAGATGGGCGTTCTTAGCAGTACATGTGGCTGTTTCAAGCTTGTCACCTGTCAGCATCCACACCTACACAGAAACCGGACAATAACGGCTAGGTCACCTAAAATCAGTTAATGGCCAAATCTAAAGATCAAAAACTCAAATCACTGACTAAATCAAGCAACCTGTAACTGTGCTTTCTCAAGCCAACATTTGTGGACTTTCTGTTTCTCATATGACTTACTATATTGTAGTATTTAAAATGTAGCCCAGTAATTCATATCAACTACCTTAAATGCACCAACCAGCAACCATTTCAAAATGATTTTATAACTCATTCACATTCACTGTAGTCTTGGTTCATATTCTTAAGGGAGGCAATTGAATAAGGCCTGCTCATGTACAAAGATATGAAAAACATATGTACTTGTCATGTTTCTCTGTTTTGTTTTCTTAGTTTGTTGCTACTTGGAGGTATGAGACCGTCTGGCCCCCAGACCTTGATGCCTGCGTTGCGGAGGATCTCCAGGGTGGGCCTGACATCGGTCTGGAGCTGGTCCTCCACCCCAGTCAGACACAGCAGCTCCATCTCCATCTCCAGACTCTCAATCACTGTAGCCACCTTCAGAGAACGGTCGTGGACGCTAAGCTTCGCCTGAACGTACCGTGCCTGAGAAGCAATGAAGGATAAGAATATTGGGATGGGTCTGCAGAGTTAAATTAGAATAAATAAAGCAGAATAATTGCAAAACCAAAGAAGGGAAATGGCCAGCAATAGAAGGAGAAAATATCATTTTGGCCACTATTAGTGGAAAACACAAAAAGCACAGGGAGAAAATCTTAAATAACAGCAACAAGGATTCCTCACACAGCATGCATACATTAGCTGAATTTTGCAAAGACACTGTGAACACCTCACATTCAACATAAACTGAAAGATTTAAGATATATCAGTTTTAGTTTTAATTTAAACTACTACTTTTTTCTTGAAAACATGTTTTAGAAAGCTAGAAGTCCATTACAGAATTGATCAATTGGTGAACGCCCATCTTCAGCGCTCCAGCTCCACAGCAAATTGAGTGAGATAAAGCAAAAACAATCTGAATGTGACTCATGCAGGAACACAAACTCTGTGTGTGACTCAGTTGGTGACTCACTGCTGCCCACCAGCTCTGCTCACACAATTATACACTTGAGTAATGGGCCTGGGGCTGAAGACTGCAGGGGAGACAGCCCTGCCCTGCTTAAACAATGAGTGGGGCCTGGTGTGTGCACGGCAGGGTGGGGTGTTGAGACTGAAGAGGGGTCAGAGATTAGTCTAATTACCCAAGAGCACACTTTGACATTTAGAAATACTGAACAGGCCTGCATATATTATCAGTCTGCATTTGTCTTGTCATTCAATAGATTTGGAGTGTAATTTGAGCATAGGACATATCTAACACACTGCTGAGCTTGCTGTGGTTTACAATCTGTTATGGCTTTACTAAACATAAACCAAATATAATGAATGTGCAAAATTGCTGATGAAGCCATGTGCACATCAGCAAGATCATCTTCCTTTACTTCAAGAGGAACAGTAGATTATATTCCCTGAGCTCAGTCTCAGATTACTGTGGACTGATCTCATGAAAGGGTGCTTACCTCAAAATCTTGATACTGCTCCTCTGTCAGGGACTTCTTGGACACCACAAGGACCCTCAGACCTTCCCTCGCCATGTTTCCGCACTAGAAAACAGAGACAACAACATCTGGATTCTGCAGGTTTCAAAGTCGGTGAATTCTTTATGAGAGGAATAAAAGCAGCCACAGCAACAGGATTTATGAAAAGGAGGGGAATACCTCCTCTTCCAGCCAGTCATTATACTGGACGATGCCTGCCATCACCACATCAGCTCCCTTCATGTAGAAAGTGATCTCTCCTGTTGACTCATCCTGAAAACCAATATTACCAGTTCAATTAAAGACATAAATGGGATATAAAAACTTCATACATCATATATTAAATACCCAGATATCTGTCATTCAAAAGAATGTCCACTTTATACCCACATGAGCCAAAGTGCACGTGGACTAGTTTATGATTTTGTGTTGCCTAGATATTCATAACTTATTTTGGTATTCAGAAGGGGGTTTAAAAAAGTTTGAAAATATCACTAAAAGGAAGTCAAGTTTGAAAATCCCAGGCTTCCTGAGTTATAGTGTGGCCAACAAAAATAAAGTTAGTCATCAGACTTAGTCAGAGGTTATTATAAGGTGAGGCTTTCTCACACAATACATTTTAAGATTAATCTGTTTTTCTTCTTGTTAAAGCCAGTGTCTGGTCACAATCAGCTCCATAGTAACAATCACTGTCCTTCATTGCTTGTAACTGATAAACTAAAGTCTAAAATGAAGGAAAACTAGGAAATCAATTCAGTTTCTTTGAAACTCACATAAAAAGGAAAGTCCAACTCCCACAATTTAACTGACAGATGAGAACATTAATCATAAATCACATAATCAATCCTGGTACTCACTCGCACAATGATGCCCATCCTCTTGCTCTCATAGGTGAAGGGGAATATCTGCAGGATGGTGAAGTTTAGGATTTGGCCAGTAGGGGTCCGCAGCTGCATGGAAGATTGGTCTCTTCCCACCAGCGTAAGTCCTACACTCTCAGTCCACTGCACCAGCGACACCTATCAACATTACATTGTAAAGGCTTTAGTGGGCAGTCAAATATATAAGTGTAAGTAGGGATGGAAAAAGATGGTCAAGCTACAATAGTTAAACAGCTAATATTCCGTTTTTACAACATAAGAAAATATAATCATCATTCATGAAGACAAAGAGAAAAGTGACCATTGCTCAGGGTTTTTATTATTCTCCTGGTAAATCCATTATACCAATACAATGTTTTATTATTCTAATAACAAAGAAAACATTGAAGGACACTTTGGACTGAGTATGTTGTCTTAGAGCACAGTAACCATTTAGCTCGAATCAATAGCTTAAGCATTTTCAGCACTCAAGACTATTGATTGATAAACTAGGGAGATGTCTCTTTCTGAAGTGACAATAATGTTTTTCTACAAACCTTTCTGAAGGACACAACACATGACATCCATTAATACAGCATTAATGTGTATGTGCATCTGTGTAGGGAGAAAAAGAAGGAGATGGTATAGTCTAATAGCCTTCAAACCAGAAGCTGGATCCCATACCCAATTCATCATCCATCTTCTGACAGGACTAATAGCGGAGCAACAACACAAATGAGAGAAAACAACACAGATTACTGTGTTACAACTTTATTTTTAAAACCACAGAGTGATTCAAAAATTATTTATTTTAGAAATACATGACCTTGTAGTCTGACAATGCCTAGCCAGCAGCACTTTAACGTCAGTTAAAGTCATCCAGGTTGGGAAATATGAAGACTGTACCTAGTCACAGTCTAGAAATATTCACTGTCAAGGCACTCTGACACTCACTCACATATTCACTCTGGCACTCAGATCTAGCACCACCTTATACTAGCAGCATCTGGTTTCGCTGTGGATTTCTAACTGCATTCAGTTGGCTTGACTCAGAACCACCTCAAGACTGACCAGATTTTTATAAGCTAAACAGCAGAATGATTCAGATATTAGCTATCCTGTGTTAATCACACACCAAATAAGTCCTGTTTTTGATTATTTTTATATTAATACATGAAAAGCAAAGAATCCTATTTTCTTTTGCATGTGGATATCTCTAAAATGTGCAAAAGTAGCAAAAGGTTTATTAAATTGCAGCAGCAAAAACCACACATTTAAGAATAACTGTCATTGTGTGCTTTGTGCACAGAGACAAAAACCAGATCTATATTAAGACTTCCTGAAAGCTGTCAGAAAGTTAACTGAATCTCAAACTGATACAATGCGTCTTTCTTGACAGAGTAACTCAAACCCCCCCCCCTCAAAAAAAAAACAGTTACAGTTTTCTCTCCAGCGTGACATGGAACTAAACAAAAAAAAAAAAAAACAGCTCGTCCTCTGGCCAACAATACAAACCATTTTTAATCACAACAGATGTGTCGTGCTCTACTAAAATATGCTATCAAAGAGGAAATTCAGTGCAACAGGCTGGGGCGGACATTAAGGAAACGTATTCAAACATCAGGAAAGGGATCAGAATTAATTCTTCAGCCCTTTTCCTGATGTTCAAAGAATTCATACTGATCAAGGACATAAATGTTACAAGACTTTATGAACAAAAAAAAAAAAATCAAGCACTCTGCATCTTGAGATTTCTCCTGTCATGTCTTCCCTGTCTGGCATTGAGAAAATGATGTTTAAGTAGATTAAGCGCACATTTCCCAACAGGTCAATTTAAAAAGTATTGCAGATTTTCTGACATCACATTTATTAAGACAGGATAAAAATGTTTTCTCAGTCATGAAGTAAAAAATATATATCTCTGAACCATCAAGAGTAATAAAGATTTCTCTAAAATGATATGTTAAATTTATGATAAGATGTAATGTAATCCAATAAAATATATAATATTTTAAAATATAATATAATTATAAATATATAACTGTCCATTCAGATATATTTTAAATCTAAGACTATTCTGTCTTAATACTCTACATTTTGGGGTATAAAAATAATTCCTATTTTGATCAAATTAAAGCCATGGTACATACACATTTTCATATAGCACATATCCTATGGGTTTAAGAAAACACAATTTCCTACTGCCAGGCATGTTAATTCTGCTAACAAAAACAACATGAACCTCGAAGAACATGTGGTTTTGTGTGGCTGGCCACCATACCTCATCTGGGCTGGAAGCCTGGTAGACTCTGCATGTGTCTTCATAATGCTGCTCAGCCTCGGCCTGGTCAGTCACCCCATTGGACTCGTATACCGGTGTCACATTGTGTACCAGGGCGATCGCCTTGACAGCCTCATGAACTCTACTGCTGATGGTCTTGCGGACCTTAGTGGCTGCTGGAGCCCTGGAGGCTGGAAGGTCATGTGTGGGCTGAAAACAATTACAGAAGACACTGAGCTTAAAACAGGGGTATACAAGCATCCGAAAAGAGTTGCAACACTCCATCATAACAGGAGCCTTTCACTGGGGCCAAGGTGTCTCTAACATGGTGCTGTGAAATTAAAAAATAAAAAGCTGTATTAACACTTGAGCTCCAATATGCAACAACACACACATTCAAAAAACAAATTGGAAAGCAGACATTACAAAGTGGAGGTGTGTACATTTCAGATGATTAACCCTGGTTTTAGTCATTTCTGTGACAATGACCTGAAAACATAAACAGATGTTTAAAATAAATATGAGCAATTTGCTTTTGCATTGTGGCCTTGCTATTTATAGAAAGCTTTGTGTTCTAGGGGTCAATGGTAGCGTCATTAAATAAGTCCGGTTAGTGCTGTGGGGTAATCCTGCTTCCTGCTTCACTAACCTCTGGTGTCAAGGAGGACAAAGAGGGCATTCCACCAAACAATAATAATAAACATTTCTTAAAACAAGGTCTGTGTGTGTTTGTGGCCCCAGGTTTAGGCATTTGAATCTTTTTGTTTTTGCTTGTTTTGTAGATGTGACTGCCTTCATTTCTGGTCTGTCTTTCTTACCTGTGTGTAGGCACTAAACACATGGCTCTGTACTTCATCCATAGAGTCCATACCATATGCCACAGTTCCAAGATGGAGCCGCCGGAACATCATTTCATTTTGGGTAAGAGTCCCTGGTAAAGATTATATTACAAAGAATCAAATAGAAAAGTTCCTTCAAAATAATTATATCAGAAACAACTCATTTCAAAAATAATTCCAACATTTTTCACAATGATTGGTAACAAATTACAAAAACATAAATTACATAAATTGCACTGGTTGTAATTTACAAAAATTAACCTCCAAAAGTTTAGATATGGCTCAAAATTCTCACATTTTACAATGTAGTTTTGCTTTCATTCAGGTTTACTGCTATACAATATTATTTTGGAAGGCTAAACATCATAGAAAAGTAAATGGACATGAAGTTTCATGTGATCATTGGCATAATTTTTTTGTTTATTTTTTTTATAAAGAGCCTTGAGATGATTGTATTGTGAGTTGGCACTATACAAATAAACTGAATTGAATTGAACTGAAAGACCTTGGACAGCTCAAAATGGTCACTACTGATTTTGACTTTTCATAGCAGATTTAAAGTTTAACATTTCTGTTTTACCCAGAAACTGACTTAACCTCGAAACCATCAAACAGCTAACAAACATTAATATTTGCATGGTACACTGCCACATTGATATGCCAGAGATGCTGCAAATACTTCTGTTCAAACATATCAAGTTTTTGGACATTTGTTGACATTTTTCTTAAATAACGAAAAACAGGATTGAAATTTCACGAGAAAGAAGACAGTGACAGTTTTCAAAGATGAGGATTTAGAGCAGTTGCCAAGCTGGAGGTGAAATTATGATTCCTCAATGTCTTACTCCAACAGTGGGTGTAACACATAGATGTGTGTAATGATGTGGGGGTGTTTTGCTAAAGACCAAGTTGGGGATATCCACAAAATCCAGGGAGTACTCAACTAGCATGACTATCATTCCCATCTTGTAGCATCATGCTATTACTTCAGGAAGTTGATTGATTGGCACTAATTTTGTTCTGCAGCAGGACAACAGCCCCAAACACAAATTCAGGTTGTGCACAAATAACTTGGAAAAGAACAAGAAGTATTGAGTGCTATCAATCATCATACAGCCTTCTAAGTTACCCAACCTCAAACCTATGGAACTTCTTTGGGACAAATTGGATTGTAAGATTCAACGCATGCAGCCAACAAATGCACAAAAGCTCTGCCGATGTCTGCACTGGACTAGCAAAATATTTGGAAAAACTCACAGCTAGAATGGTCAGAGTTTGCAAAGCTGTAATCAAAGCCAAAGCTAGATATTTTCAGGAATCAAAGTTCTAATAACTGTAACATTAATATTCATGTTGTTTTGTTGCTATTTTAAGAAATAATGTTGCATTCCAAATAGCATTGTACATCAATAAACTTGAATGAAACCAAGATACATTGTAAAACTTTTCAAGGTGTATTCAAACTTTTGGAGTGTACTGCATATGGTGACTGAAAAGAATATTAAGGAGGTAGAATGCTTTGCTTTGATACTACACACAACCTCTGCACAATTACTTTAAAAGCATTTTCCATCAGAGTATTAAGGGCCCTGCATGTACATTTGACTGACCTGCAGGTCCCAAAGGCCTTATCACCCTCTGGATGGGAGATCACTGATCATTTTATTGGGTAAGAGGGCTGTAAATCTGATGTGCAACACCTCATACCCAAGGAAGTGCACAGTGGTGGAGGTGTCATTCTCTAAAGGTGTGTATGGATAACAGATTTTGTGTTCTTTTTATGATTTAAGGGTCCAATAAGAAGTTGGACTCTGCGAAACAAAATCCTGCTATAGAGTAAAACCCCCTAGGGAAGGAAATTACTTAACTGTGATACTTTCTTGGCAAAGTCTCAACACTATAACTTGCCATTTTAGTACACAACATGCTGACCTCAATGCTTCATCTGGCTACACAGCCAAGGCTAATGTGGAAGTATGCTGGCTTCAATGTCATTTCCTGCAGTCTAACCTGTTTTGTCTGTCAGCAGATAGGAGATGCGTCCAAGCTGTTCAGGTATGGTGCTAGCCCTCACCACCGTCCCAGGGATTTTGGGGTCTTTCTTAATCATCCAACTGAAAACCATCTTTCCCATATCCAGATTGACACGCAAGCTGCATCAAATTTTAAAAAAAGTTGTTTTTTTGTTGTTTTTAACTCTGTACACATAAATATATTGCAATTCTGAAGATGGCTTAATAGTCACAGACAATCTCAATTCATACCTAATGGGTACAATGTGAGAGAAGAGAAGCAGGAAGCGAAAAATCTGGAGGTACCAACGGCCAGCAAAGTGCTGCAGGGCCACCATGACCAGTGACACCACCACTAAGGCTCCAAAAAGGATCTTCGTCAAACAGTTCACTTCCAAGTCAAATAAACCCATCTAGCGTAAGAAACAGAGACAAACATTATGCATCAAATAAATGTAAACACTAATTAACTGTGTATGTACAGTATGCAAGTCTAAGTAAATCACAACTATTTAATTAATCAAAATGTGTAAAATAAATACATGTTTTTTAACTAAATGAACCAATGTTAGTATTTAGGCTCTGGTTCACATTTCTGTACCTTGTGTCTTGGGTTGGAGGTGTTCATGACACTGCGCAGCTCCTTGCCTGTATAAATCACAACCCCCACCACTGTGCCTGAAGTAAGTGACACAAAAGACAAAAAAGTTAATAAAGGAACATAAAACGTAATATGTCAAGAAGATGCTTCCCAGACTTATAATCTTGACAAAGAGACTATTTCAAATGAAGAATGTCCATTGGAATGATGCAGATTTCCAATTGCCTAACAGACAACATATGTTAGAGTAGGCTAAAATGGACTCAGCCTCTTGAGGAAGAAGGACATTTTATTCACCATTATGGTTAGCTGCCACAGAGTTGTTTATAACTGAGCAAAATTCCTTATTATTGTTTTCTGTGCGTGTGATTTAAACAAGTCATCAGAACATTTGTGCATGCTTCCTCGTCATCAGATCCACACCACAAGTATATTTACCAGAGGCAACAACAGTGCTGGCCCACAGGGTGTTCTCAATACTGAGGCTTTCATTGACTGGAGGGTCTCCATCTTCCTGTAACAGTTGAGACAACATCCAAATATAAAGAATAATGAAAGACTGAAATAGTCAAACCTGTCATCTCTTTAAAGAGAAAGTACAATAAAACAGAGGTGACCAAGCCATGTTCATCGACAGCCACTGTTTTGCTTTCAACTATCCCTAGCCTACCTATTGCCAATTACCTGGATGTGTGGTCAGCCAGAAGCAGTGAAGATACCATTTCACTTTTTCTTCCACCCTTCACACCCTCATCTGAGATGGTATCTTCCAGCTTTGGATTCAGCAGTGGTTAGGGCAGGGACAGTTGAAAAACAAGCACTAAAGGATGAAATCTGAAACAGTGCTGTCAATTTGATAAAGTGACAGCTTTTGGTTATTTATTTTTTTTTCTTTCTTTCGGCTGTTCCTATTCTGGCTCGCCACAGCGGATCAATTGATATTGCATAATCAATTTTGGCACAAGTTTTACGCCAATTGCCATCATCGGTGGCTGAGGCTATAGCAGCCCCTGGTCTTCCAAGTTGGTCTCCCATCCAAGTACTAACCAGGCACAGCCCTGCTTAGCTTCCAAGATCGGATGCTATCGGGGACATGGACTCGGGTGCAGTGGTCTGTTTTAACATTAATATTCCTTTTCGCAATGATCAATAATGCTCTAACCACCTGCTTGGCACATAGAGTCTGAGAGTGAGCAGAGGGAGAGGCTGAGGGGAAGTGAGACCAGCAGTTAGTTAAAACAGTGAGACTAGAAGAAAGATGGTTATTAAGGTGCTCTTTTATGGAGGCAGAACAGTGACAGTTAAACTTTAGAACTGAAAAAGAAATTACTGGCATGGAAACTGATGCAGAAAAATTAGTCCATGCATTTGTTTCCTCAAGGCTAGATTACTGTAACTCATTACTATCTGGATGTCCTAATATCTTAATAAAAAGCCTCCAATTAATCCAGAATGCCGCAGCCAGAGTCCTGACAGGAACTAGCAAGAGAGATCATATTTCTCCTATATTGGCTTCTCTTCATTGGCTCCCTGTAAAATATAGAATAGAATTTAAAATCCTTCTTCTCACATACAAATCCCTTCATAATCAAGCTCCTTCATACCTTAAAGACCTCATAGTACCATATTATCCCAATAGACCACTTCGCTCTCAGAGTGCAGGCCTACTTGTGGTTCCCAGAGTTCTCAAAAGCAGAATGGGAGGCAGAGCCTTTAGCTATCAAGCTCCTCTCCTATGGAACCAGCTCTCAGCCTGGGTTCAAGGAGGCAGACACTCTCTGTACTTTTAAGGCTAGACTTAAAACCTTCCTCTTTGACAAAGCATATAGTTAGGGCTGGCTTCAGGCAACCCTGAACCATCCCTTAGTTAGTTATGCTGCTATAGGCCTAGACTGCCCGAGGACCATCGGTGCACTGAGCTCCCCTACCCTAACCCCCCCCCCCCCCCCCCCCTCTCTCCCACCTCATGTATATTCCACCATTGAATGTTACTAACCTTGTGCTCTCTATCTCCCCTAGTTTGTGCTCTCTCCCTCTCTCCCTCCCTCTCTCTCTCTCTCTCTCTCTCTCTGTACCTTCTGAAGGTGTCCCTGGTCCTGGAGCTGTTTATCGCTGATGTGCAGTTACTGGCCCCACCAACTTGCAGTGTCTATTTGTTGTTTATTGTTGCTGTTCTTTTCTCTCTGCTCTATCCACTCACCCCAACCGGTCGAGGCAGATGGCCGCCCAAACTGAGCCCGGTTCTGCTGGAGGTTTTTTTCTTCCGTTAAAGGGAGTTTTTTCCTCTCCACTGTCGCCAAGTGCTTGCTCATAAGGGAATTGTTGGGTTTTTAGTTTTAGTTTTTGTAAAGTGCCTTGAGATGATTTGTATTGTGATTTGGCGCTATACAAATAAAACTGAATTGAATTGAATTGAATTGAAACATTTGTACTGAAAAAAAAAAAACCAATTAAAAGCATTGAAAACATTAATATTGAAGTTTTTTTCAATTATTTTTTCAGTTTCAGATTTCTGTCTCTGTTTTGGGAGGGCTCCAAGGGGTGGGAAATGACGTGGGTACTACATGTTCTGCATATAATTTGCATAGTAAGGAAAGAAGTACCACTCATGCCTGGCTGTCTAGTCTGTCTACTATGCTGTAGACATCCTCGAATGCAGTTTCCAATAGTAAGAATGTTAATGAGGATATCTTTAATTACCATACATACTAGTGATATATAATACAAATTTGACTGGGAGAAATGTCATTATGGATATCCAAAATGTAATTTTCCATTAAATGCAAAAATGGTTCACTGCCTAGAATGGAGCTTCCACAACTAAAGTAAATCTATTGATATCCTGTTTTATTTCCACCAAGAATTGGGCTGGTATGAAGTTAACTCTAGCTTTTAACCAGCTTAACAATGTTATATTTTGGCAGAGGTCTGTTGGAACAAGTCCACAGCAGCAGCTACATGAGCAGCAGGAACGATAAGTACAAACCTTGAGCATCAACTCTGGTGTTGAGGCTGGGATATATTTTGTGTTAGCACATTGATGAGACCTTGTGCACCAGCAGCAGTCACACTGGCCTCTGAACTGAAGCAAAAAAAGTCACCACAACACAAACATAGCTAACATTTCCATTAACCACAGGTTAGCTAACTTGCTACCTAGCATTAACATATATGCTAACTTTAGTACTTCCTTCAGTGGATCTCTGCCAAACCAGCAAAATGTCATTAAGCTAGCACAGTTAGTTAAAAACTAACTTCCAACCAGCTCAATTCTTTGTGGAAAAAAAACACAACAGGAGAGAAACAGACTTAAACAGACCCTATTTTCCAGACTATAAGTTGCACGGGAGAATAAGACGCATTTTTAATTATACCAATTATAGTCCAAAATAGCCTATAAAGAATGTAGGCTAGGCATAACAAGCAGAAGTGCATTATGAAATTCATTCATCTGTGTCAAGTAACGCTAAAAAACTGCACCAATGTTGGGAAGGGGAAAAGGTGAAATGGCATGTCCTTGTGTTCTCTCTTGGGTTGTCTGAAAGCCGACACTCACTCCAAACTTTGTTTCAACTGCATACTTTATTATCTGCAGCTTGAAATCTGCAGTAAAGCGCCTTCTTTTGGGGCCATTTTTGGGGGTTTTCCACTAGCACTAGTCGACTCGTTTTTTTTTGCTTTCCAATAGGTGATAGTACCTGGTAGCAGGTACTTTTTTTACTACCTGCTCGGCCGAGGTTCCAAGTGAGCTGAGCCAATACTAAAATGTGACGTCAACAGACTGTGGGCCACTGATTTTTTGCTTTTTATAAAGTGCCTTGAGATGATTGTATTGTATTTGGCACTATACAAATAAAATGGAATTGAATTGAATTGATTAGACAGGGAGTGATGTCACTGGAAGAGTTATGAGCGCTATGTCCAACTGCATCCGACACAGGGATAAAATACCCGACATTTTTAAAAAACAGCAAGAGCAACCGTTTGTTTTCCTATTTTTATCGTCTTTAGCAAGGCAAATGGCTAACGTTACTTGCAAAAACAACACTGTGGTCCTACAAGGAGGTGCAGATGTTTCAGTTTCACAACGCTGTGCTATGACGACCATACCCTTGTAGAGGTGGCAATCAACTGTAATGAAAAATGACCTAAACCAAGTCGAGGAGAACAGAGTAAAGCCAAGTAGTGCTAAAACTATCTAATGGAAAAGGGGCATTTCACTTGTGCTATACTAGGAGTTGTAGTTTAGCGTGAGCATAAGCCTTTTTACTTTTTCAGCTGTACAGTATTATCTTCAGCTGAGTCAAGAGTGCCATCTAACGCTAGTAACTACTCGACAAAATGAAATGAAATAAATATACACATATTAAATCGCAATCCAAAAAATATGGCACAAGTGATTCGGGATCTCCAGCTGAGCTCAAGCCATTTGCCAGAGGTTAGCGCCAAAGTTTAACTGTCACTCTTATGGCTCCATACTCTTTCACGCTGCATCTGTGTTGGTTTTATACTAGTTTGCTCCTAACAAGCAAATCTAGTAATAGTATTTCATATTATTTAAAATACAAATTAATTTTAATCATACTCTGAATGTATTACTTTAAATATCTTAATATTTAATATTCATTCATTAATTCATCATCTATACCCGCTTATTCCTAATTAGGGTCACAGGGATCTGCTGGAGCCTATCCCAGCTCTCTTTGGGTTAAAGGCAAGGGTACACCCTGGACAGGTCACCAGTCCATCACGGGGCCACATAGAGACAAACAACCACACACACTCACACTCACTCCTCTGGGCAATTTTAGAGTCACCAATCAACCTAACATGCATGTTTTTGGATTGTGGGAGGAAATCGGAGTACGCGGAGTAAGCCCACACAAGCACAGACAGAACATGCAAACTCCACACAGAAAGGCCCCTGCCAGGTTACGAATCCGGGGCCTTCATGCTGTAATTAAAAATATCTATTTTCATTTATTTTTAGAAATTAAATATATAAATAAGCGTTTCACCCGAGAGAGAGCTGGGATAGGCTCCAGCAGATCCCCGTGACCCTGGCTTTCAGGAAAAAGCGGGTATAGAAAATGGATGGATGGATGGATGGAAATATATAAATAAATAAGAGTATAGATGAAGTAGCAGCTCATATTGTTAAGGCAAGAAGAACTGAAAAAATTCTAACCACAACCGTCCCTAACTCTGACATCCGTATTAGCAAAGCTCTATAAACACAGCATTCAAGTAGGAGCTTATTTTTAGCCAGTGTGAACACCGACTTCCACAGATCACATAAGTGCTATTTTCAAAAGCAGTAGAATGCATACTGTTTGAAAATGGATACATTCATGATGTACAATACATACATACAATACATGCCAAGTCCCAAGTACAGCTTATGTTTTAATATTCTTAAGCATCACTGCCTCTGAGGAGAAATGTATGCAACCTATTTTGTTCGTGTATATGAGTTGATTTTACAAGGCCATACAACAACATGTGCATGTTTTTCTCTCAGCATGCATGGTTTAATTTATCCTGCCTGATGGCATTTATTTCTGACTTCTCCCATCTTTTAAATATTAGTGTATCAGGACTTTTATGTGAAAGAGTCTCAGGCACAAGACATATTTCAACATGAGAGCAACATGTAAAACTCCTATTAAATTAAAGTGGAGGGTACGTGAATGAAAAGTCCTTGGGGATGTAAGCACTTACCCTGGTGAAAGTTCCAATAAAGTTATGGATGTCAATATTTGGCTCCTCTGCATACACGTATGATCTGATTTGGAGGAGGTCCTGTGAACAAGAAAAAAAATGACTTGACTAATGATAACAGATTAAGAAGAAAAAAATACAAGTAATGCTCAGCCTGACTTGCTCGTCCAACAATATAGAACTATCTCAAATAATATATTACTTCACCAGATTCATATATATTACCTTTTACTATAGCAGCAGTGTTTGCTCCATGGTTTTGTATTTTACACTGATATTTGCTGAAGGCTACAATCTGCAGACAAACTGTTGTGACAAATTCAGTTATTTTAGTTTGACTATGGGCAGCATGGTGGCTGAGTGGTTAGCACTGTTGCCTCACAGCAAGAAGATCCTGAGTTCGCAACCCGGCCTTTCTGTTTTGTTTGCATGTTCTCCCTGTGCTTGCGTGTGTTTACTCCAGGTACTCCGGTTTCCTCCCACAGTCCAAAAAACATGCATGTTAAGTTGATTGTTGACTCTAAATTGCCCATAGGAGTGAGTGTGAGTGTGTGTTTGTTGTTTTTGTGTGTATACATGTGGCCCTGTGATGGACTGGTGACCTGTCCAGGGTACCCCTGCCTTCCACCCGAAAGAGAGCTGGGATAGGCTCCAGCAGATCCCTGTGACCCTGGTTAAGGAATAAGCGGGTATAGAAAATGGATGGATGGATAGTTTGACTATCTTGTGGATCCCTGAGACCCATATTGCTTACTCTTTCAGACAGAAGCAGCATTAGCATTACTAGCAAGTGTGTTTATAAGGCATTAAATGAGTGTCTGCAGAACTCTAATAGTACAGGTCTGAGGCTATTCTTTGAACTTTCAGTCAAGAAAGTCAGTCTCCGCTGACCACGTCAACCAGCACTTCAGTTAAATGACTAATGAGAGACTTGCTCCTCTTAAAGCATAGGTGGCATAAGCGATTACAGTATATTCATAAGTTCTTTCTGCGCAAAATATGTAGCACAACAATGTTGCACAAGTGTTCAATCATATAATTTTCTTCTGCAGCATATAATTTTCTCATGGATCTTTACTGTCCATCTTTATTCTATGACTCACAGCAGCAGTTGGCAGCCTCTGTGTACAGGCCACTGGGAGGCGCAGTTTCCAGTCTGTCTCTCCATCCAGCTGGTCAGTACGCAGGAAACAGGAGCCTGGGAAGGAGAGGACAAGAGGTGCCACTGATGCCAGATGCAAACACACTCACCTCAGCAATAAACCTATTTTGATTCTGATATACAGAAGGCTACTGCAAATTACTACTGTCTTATTTGTTTTAACCCACGTCTATTTTCAAATTACCAGCAGCTTCAACAAGTACATTTAAAGGGGCAATAAAACAGCCTGGAGTCATAAAGAACAGATACTTCAGTGGATGGGATAGAGCTACATATTACTGAGAGATCAAGCTGCAGAAGAGTTGGAGGTGTCCACTTGAGCCCATCCCCCATCTGCCTGCATGTGTCATCCTGCCCAAAGCTCCCAAGCCTGGTCAAGGCTATTCATAATTGACCTAATGGCCTCCACATGGAAGAGAGATAACCAAACACTATTTCCAGTAAAACAAAGCTGTTGTTTTTCTTCGCCCAACAGGAAGACACAACAACGACATGCATCTAGCTTTTTTTATAGAGTCACATTTGTGTACGAGTATGTATGTCTTTTGTATATGTGCAAATAATGCAACTCACAAAGTTTGTTTCATCACTGACAAATCTTGTCCTAATCCATATTTGATTATTCAGATTAGATATCCTCCACTCATGTCTCCTTTTCTCTTTGCATTTGATTTCTGTCTGTCCTTTGATTTTCCTGTTATAATCATCTCATTTGAAAAACAAAATTAGTCATAGACTAAAATGAAGAAAATAATGTTTCCTCTACAGTGTACAGTGTATATCTCACCTTTACATGGATTAGGACCACCCTACCACACTACACTTGAGTGACTGTTTATTACTAGACCCTACTGCAATTTAGACATTCTGAATTTCCCCCATGAGGGATGAATAAAGTATCAGGGCTAATCCAGGCACCTCATCACGTTTAAACAAGTAATTTCCCCAGCCTGCCTGTTGTGCAGATCTGGATGAATGACCAGCAGATGTTTACCATTTCTTTCAGAGGTCCTTAAAAAGATCATGTCAGCAGGAACACGCTGATTCTACAAAGAAAGGCAGAAAGAAAAGCATGACTTTAGCATCACTTCCTGATCGTGCATTTTTCCTCCTCCCGCTCCTCTGCTCTTTAACTGTAGAAAAGTAGGGCTTTCAGCTTTTTATGTGCCACATTACCAAAAGCCAGTCAGTCAAAATAACAACCCCTCCAGCAAATCATTCTGTCATGGCCTGAACAAGACCCTCACCGGCTTTTACACTCTGCTTGACCTGGTCCTTCCACTACACTAGACAAATTCCCAATTCAATTCATCTTGACAGCGTTCTAACAACTGAACTGTGCATGGATTATTGCTAAATTGTCTATAGTGTTTAATAAAGATGCATTATAGCTCTTTAAATGCAGGTTAATGTAAAAATTCCACAGCTTTTTTTTTGCTAGCTTCTGGTTTCACCTCTTTTGATGAATTCATGTTTCTGAATTGTAACTCACAGGATGATGCGAGCAACCTTTCCTTCAGCTGCTTTAGAAGGACCATTTCAGAAAGAAGTCCTTATTTGGAAACTGAACAGAATTAATTACTCATATTTTATGTACACAAACCTCAGAGTCCAGTCTGTCTATGAAAAAAGCAGTTGGAAACTCAAACTTGGATATTTTAAACAACAAACTAAGAATGTTTGTGTTAAATTTCAAGATATAAAAAAAATATAGTGTTTTATATCAATAAAAAACACTTGAATTTAGCACAAATTGAATTTGTGTTTAAGTCCATGTCTGCTCGTGTTTGTATGCATTGAGGTTGACAGGCTTAGCATTGATCACAAGATTACAAAATCTTTACTAACTCCTTTCACCTCAGTCACCAGTGGAGCTCAGAAGATTAACAACCCCCTCATTATTTTCTGTCATATAAATGGTAACCTGACAGGCCTAAAAAGCAAAACTATTCACATATGTGGTTAAAAAAATCTTTAACAAACCTTTTCCACGATTATCAGATCTCCAACTTGAATACCGCTGCTTTTAACCTTCACTGTGCCTGAAATATAGAAATCGAAAGATAATGTCTGCTTCTTCTCTTTATAAACATGTTAATGAATGTGGCTTTTAATCAAATGTGACAATAAAACTCAAATACTTGTGTCACTGTGAGCTGTTGTGCTGCATGCCTTACTGCTCACCCCAGAGAATTTGGGAAAGTAGTTTTTGGTGCATATTTGAAAGAATGCTGGGGGAGCAAAGCCGTTTCTCTCATTCCATTTGGAATGAAGGACAAAATTGTTTAGAAGAGATCACTGACCTTTGACCTCTGTCATGACCTCTGGGCTTTGCATATGTAAGACATTAAAGGACATTAATATTGCAATGCATTAAGGTTCAGAGAACTTCACATCAGTGCTCTGTTCTACTAATGCAATAAACTTTTACACATCACTTTACAAATAAATGATCAACAATTTAGGACAGAGGGGCTTCAGACAACAGCTTTCAGAGACAAAGTTTGACAACTGTCTGAAAAAGCTAAAGACTGACTTGAAAGGCTTTGACTTCAAATAAAAAACACACCAAATTCTGACACCATAAAGACTTTTATAATCAAAAATATATGCATTGGGGCCACTATCATGGAGGCAACTGGTCATTGTGTTTATGGGTAAAACAAGCTGCCACATCAAAGGGGCAAAGTGATGGAAACCACAAGAGGTCTCCTGCTTTTTATTGCTCGTGGCACTTTATTCCAAAGCCTCTTATGTACACTTTTACATCTCTGCTTTGAATTACCCACCATTTTCCCTAGCCCCAATAATTTTTAATAGGACCAACTTCCTACAGTTAATAGGTGGTGATGCTGAGAAATAAGCAACTTCGTTTACATATCAAGACTGTCACAACAAAACAAATGGTGTCCAGGGTTCTAATTATTACCTCTTGTTGAAAGCTTGCTGTAAATCTGAGAGTTCACTTCTTTGTCTCGAAGGTAGCATCGTATTTCTTCAACTGCCTCTCTCATTATGGTAACAATCAAGACAAGACCCTGGAGAGTGAAAAATCTGAATTAAAAAAATAATTTTCACCCAAGTAGAGAACAACAAACCAGTTTTCTGTATGTTAGCACTGTGGCAACTGTGTTTTGGCAAATACCAGAACATCTCCATCAAAAAACATTACCAAGATCCGCAGTTCAAGTATGGAAAATGCAACTGATTGACCATAATGAATAACAGTTATGTGAAACAAAGCTTTGTGAAATGCCACATACCAAAGGGACCCAGTAGGTGTAAAGGGCACCTAACCGTAGCTCATTGACAAATTGAGAGCAGGCCAAAAGCAAAAAGTACAAGTTATAGAAGTACTTGAACTGATTGAACAGCACCTGTGAACAACAAAGAGAGCACAAAAGTACAGAGTGAATTATTTATTGTGTAGCAAGTTATTATGTATATGACTGTATCTGACATTCACTGCTATACTCCTATTGTTCTTTAAATCATGGCTGATTTTGAAAAAAAAAAAAATATCTGAAATCAATAATGAGCCCTTGAATGGAACACAATTAAAATAACCCACAAGCAGTGTTTGTGTGCATATATTTAAAGTTTATTAAGCAGTTAGATTCCAAATTATTAATGAATTACTATTTTTTAAAGATCACCAAAATAATAAAGAATAAAATAATCTTTAGTCGCACTCATTTTCACAATATCAGAATTCCCTACTCCCCAACGTTTTTCTTAGCCTTCCCTGCACCAGTGGCATTCTAAAATTTAACATGACATACTACAACTTTGCTGTTTCATTA